>NC_056732.1:1865295627-1865640376 GCF_019279795.1 Protopterus annectens
TCCATTGTACACCCTCCACCCATATGGAAATAAAAGATCATGTTTCTCTCTCCCCAGAACAAAAGAGGTCAGGAAATTTAAATGATGGGCAGGTGGTTCACACCCCTAGCAGATTTTACTGAGGTCCACACAAGCTTCCTAACTAGTAGGAATCTTTAGTTCTGCTTCTTCATTTGCAGAGGTGGGACCTGGGCATGGTCTATTTTCCACCGAAGGCGATTGACCCTCAGTACACATTTGATGTTTGGTTCCCTGTTTGCTCTTGGTTCTATAAATATCAAAATAAATACTCCAATTTTCCCTCCTGCTTTTCATAAACCTGCTTTATAAGGGCTATAGAGACTGTGGTTTACCAGTAGTGTAAGCAGGGTTGAGAGGAAGAGGTCTGTAAACTTCACTCCATAGCTAAATTATGGAACACTATGCCCACATCTATAAGGACAGACACAGCCCTCAAATCTTTCATGCACTCTCTTAATAAATGTCTACAAAATACGTGGCTCTGCTCATGTTCTACACCAGGTTAATCAAATAGCTCCTTAATTTGTAACTGTAGCAGCTTTACCCTCCGTCTTGCTATTAGATTGCATACAACTGATAACCTTTTGCCCTTTGACCTATGCAATGCCCTAGCTTTTCTTTTTCCTTTTGCTTCTTCCCTATCCATACCCCACACTTTTTGTTAATAAACACAAACTTTTCTATCACCTTCTTTCCCTCTCCTGTAACTCTCCTCCTGTCTCAACCCTGTACTGAACATATGTATACTAAATGCATTATAATAAACACAAATCATATAAACTATCAATCGGAGTCATATTGACTGAATCATATAATATTAAAGACCACTTGTCTCATGTATATAGTCTCATTAGTAATATCTAATGTCTGTAATTAATGTGCAAGTATGTTTCATCTATTATATTGTAAAAATGACATGCTATCCATTATTGTATATTCTTTCTTGTATATGAAAACGTTCATTGCTGCTCTGTAATAAACTGATGTAATATGCTAATTATCTCCGGGACTTTTCTTACTGTGCCTCCACTGAAAATGAGCACCCACTCAGTTGGACTTTCTCAGTAAACAAATATGAAATAAATAATAAATAAATGCAGTGGTCTCTGCTGCTGTACCTGGGCTCCTGGCCTTTCCTGGTTCCAGGTTTTTTTTTATAATATAATTTTGGTAGAAGCGTACTTACAATACATTAATAATTTCTGCCGAACAATTTTCTGGGCAATGTCTTTAATGTCCTTAGTATTGTCTAGCATGTTTAATTTAATTGCATTATCAATCCCTGGATATGCTACAGAAAAGATTCAATGACTAACTTCTTACTTATGAGCTTCTGGGAAAAACATTTTGTGTTTAATTCCCCTTTTTGCTCTGGGTTTGCCTTTTACACCCGCTTTGTGGACGATATTTCTATCATCCGGAAAGATAGTGAAGAAAGACTTAACAGCTTTTTCCAATACATTAATTCAAATGCCCTTTTTAAGATTTGTTCATGGGCATAGTGATTTGAGTACTTCTTATTTGGACGTGACTATCACTAAGGATTTGAGAAAGAAGTGTCTAGTATCTAACATTTTTCGTAAAAACACCTTTTCTAATAGCTATTTACATTTTGAAAGCCACCATTCTCATTGCCAGAAAAAAGTCAGTGGTAAAAGGCCAACTGGTTAGACTTGCCAGAATGATTTCTGAGGATGAGGTTTTTGAGGATGAATGTCGGATTCTTTTGGAAATGTTTACTAAGCGGGGGTATCCCATGGAATTTTTAACACCTACATTTGATGAAGTGGCAAGTAAGAGGAATAGTGGATTTTACCTCCCTTTGTTGTATCATAATAATAGGGGAGTTCATGATAGTATCATTGGGAACTTGGGTGTGGGCTCTGATGCTACCACAAGTGAAATTCAGGTGTGTGATGGAAATAAGTACAACAGGTCCTTTATTTGTACTTATTCCTTGGATAGTCATAAAATTGTACATACAGTGAGAAATAATTAGCTACTGATATCTGCAAACCCACAATTGTGTAGATTATTAGGTGATAAACCAATTGTGGTTTATAGGAAGGACCTTTGTTTCAAACAGTTATTGGAGAGAACACATAGTAGGGATTGTATTTCATCTGGCACCCGAGGTATGTCCAAGTGTGGATGTTGTAGAGCTTGTCCTCATATATTAGTAGGCTGTCAGTTTTTTCTTAATGGGTTTAAGATTCTCATTAAGGAAAAATATAATTGTAACACCAAATGGGCTATTTATGCTGCCTGCTGTTTGGATTGTTCTGCCTATTACATAGGCAAAACTATTAGATGGGTGAGAGAAAGAATATACAAACATGAAAGAGATATTAAAAATAAAAAAAAAACACGAATGCTTTGTTCAGACATATCCAAAAAAAAACCTGGAGACAAATTTGGGTATTTTGTCATAGAACAGCTTAAGAGTGATGATAGAGGTAGAATTGTGGAAGAACATTTACTTGTTAGGGAATTGAAATGGTAGCTCAAGCTAAATTCCCTACTGAAGCCAGGACTTAATACTTGCTCCATTTCACCTATTTTATTTCTAAAAAGTTTAGAATGTTACTGTGATTATTTTTGAACATTTAGTATTTTTAATTTAAATATTTTTAATCTTAGAATGAACTGTTCACAGTTTTTATTAATATGTGTTTAATTAATGAGCCTAGGGTCATGTGATGGTTTTAATTACTATTTATACTGATTGAATGGGCTGGTTCATTGTTCTGATGATGTCCTGATGAATGAAAGCACTAAACCTTTATGTTTCTGTTGCTGGTGTTCTAATAAACAGTTTTCACTGGTTTTTCGGCTTCTGGTTTGGTTACACCCCCTACTACAATGCCTTCCCTGGTAAGGTCAGACCACAAAATGGTCTCCTTTGAAGTAAAAATAAAACCTGGACCCCAAGCTAAACCTGTAACATTCAGTAACTATTCTAAGGCTAACTTTCCTCTATTAAGTGAGAACCTGGCAAATTTTCAAGCCCCCATAAACCCTGAGAACACTTCTGCCTATGCAAAACTGTTCAAAGAAACCCTGTACAAGCATGTTAATAGTTGCAAAGAGTCAGCTGTACCCACCACTAAGTACAGAAAAAAGTGACAAAAATGTCACCCTGGTGGAATCACAAAATCAATCGACTGTATAACAGGAGGAAGAAAATCATGGCAAAAATTAGGAGGTGCAGCACCCAGCAGGATAAAAACACTCTCAAACTAAACAAACAACTCAGAGGACAAATAAAGTCTACCAAAGCCAAATTAGAGGTAAGTTTGGCCTCAAGGGCAACCACAAAGCATTCTTTAGCTATGTCCACAACCTCAAAGGCAGTACACAATTGTGTACAGAGCTCATTGTAAATGGAGCCACTTACACTGAGCCAGAAGATATAGCAAATCTCCTGGCTGATAAATTCAACTCCAACTTTTCTCCTCTCTTCCTCTCAACCTTCCCTCAGGAAATATCATCAAATATAACTCCTCCCTACTATCACTAGGGAGTAGGTCCATAATGCTCTCTCTAAGACCAAGAACACTGCATCAGCGGGACCAAACATCCCAGGATGCCTTCTAAATAGCATGAAACATGATCTATCAGGGCCTCTGGAATTAGTATTTAACTGTAGCCTCCAAACAGGCTTCATGCCTCAAGAATGGATAAAGGCAGCAGTCATCCCTCTGCACAAAGGTGGGCCATCTACAGACCCATAAAGTCTCACTAGTCTTATATGTAAAACTATGGAAATAATTATCATGATGATGATGATCAGTAGAGATATAGTAAACCTCCAGACACTGGACCCAACCCAGTTTGGTTTCATGAAGGCCAGATCATGCCTACTCAACCTGGTGGACTTCTTTGAGAAGGTCACCAAAGCAATGAATGAGGGCACAATAATTCACACTGCTTACCTTGACTTGACCAAGGCATTTGACACAGTACCCCACTCGGGCATTGTTGACAAACTCAAGAAGCTAGGTATAAATCCATATGTCACCCTGTGGATAGCCAACTCGCTCACAGACAGGACTCAGGAAGTTAGAACTGGTGAGTCTGCCTCTACAAAGAGGACAGCCACAAGTGGAGTCCCTCAGGGATCAGTCCTGGGACTGCTCCTTTTTGGTATTTACTTCTCAGAAGTCAAGGCCAATGTCAGTGGTCTTTGACTAAATTTGCAGATGATTGCAAATTAAGAGCTGTCATTGAATCTCCCACTGACACAAATGTTCTCCAGGAGGGGCTGACCCAGACAAACGTCATTGACTAAAACTAAATGCCAAGAAATGCATAACAGGATCCTTTGGGAAGTCATCCTTCCCTGTTAGCTATCATATTGACAACACACCCCTTAGAGTTGACCCAGTAGTCAGGGACTTAATTTATTTATTTATTTATTTTACATTTGTTAACCGGGAGAGTCCGACTGGATACATGTCCATTTTCAGCGGAGGCCCGGGGAGAACAGCTCCAAGTACATAACAGACATATGAACATTGTTAATGCAAAAAAAGGAAGATAGTTGAGTTCTAAATACAATATAAAGATACATCACATCTTGGGAAAAAAAAACAACAGCGGCATATAAAAAAAAAACATAGGTCAGTTACAAAGGCGAGGCGCCTTGTTCAAAAGCGGTTAAGGATAGTGAGGTAAGAGAAGGGTAAATGATAGTGGTTAATCAGGTTTGGAACAGGGACATTGCCAGAGAGTATTGAGATGGGGTTTAAGCTTTTTTTTGAATTGTAGGAGTGAGGGTTCTGAGGTGAGCATGGTCGGTAGGGAGTTCCACATTTTACCTACAAAGTTTGAGAATAGAGAATCCCCAGCAGAATTATTGGCTTTGGTAGTTTGAGCTAAGATCTTATTGGAGGAGCGTAAAGATTGCAGGTTAATATAGGGGTGAATGATGTTTTTCAGAGCTGGTATTTTCTCTGGGTGATACAGTATCTGGTGAGCCGTTTTGAGTTGGGTGAAATGGAGTTGGCTGGAAAACTCTAACCACCCTAGTTGCTTCAAGTTAGTGCAGTGGTGCGTTCTAAAGGTGGAATTTGTGGCAAATCTAGCTATGTGATTGTAACAAGAAGCAAGTTTGTTAAGGGTTGTCTTGTTTAAGTTTGTAAAGAGGGGGGAGGCATAGAAAAGAGTTGATAGTAGGTGTGTGCTGGCAATTGTAATTTTAGCGTGAGGAGTGAGAAAGTGTTTTACTTTATAGAGAGAGCCAAGCTTTTATTGACGGTTTTGATGGTAAGATTGAAATGGGTGTCAAATTTAAGGGAGTTATCAATGGTAACACCTAATAACTTTGTGTGAGCTTCTGGTGATATAGTGATTCCATTGGAGGATGTAATAGAGAAGGTGGGGGGGAAGAGTCTTGTTAGTGGGTGAGAAAGTAAGTAGTTTTGTTTTGTTGGGGTTGAGAACTAGTTGTCGACTTGAGAACCATTTTTCTATTAGGTTGAAGGTGTCTTGGGTTGAAGCAGTGAGGTCTGCCAGGTTGGAGGCAGTGCTGATGATAGTCGAATCATCTGCATATTGAATGCATGTGGCATGGGGGGGTGATTGTGGGCAGGTCATTAACAAAGATGGTGAAGAGAAGAGGGCCAAGAATAGATCATTGGGGAACTCCAAGTGTAACAGGTAGGCATGTAGATAATTTGTCCTGCCATAGAACAGCCTGTTGCCTATTGGACAGGTAGGATTGGAACCATTTCAGCGTGGAATTGCTGAGTGATAGTTTTTAATGTATGGAGGAGTTGAATGTGGTTCACCATATCAAAGGCCTTGGAGAGGTCTAAGAAAAGAGCAGATGATAGTTTATTATTGTTTCTGAAGTTATTGATGGTATTAGAAAAGGATAGTAGGGCTGATGTGGTACTGTGATTTGGCCTGAAGCCATGTTGGGAGTTAGCTAGAATTTTATTTTTGGTGAGGTGTTCCATCAGTTGTTTGTGGACACACTTTTCCATAATTTTGGCCAGGGGTGAGAGTATAGCTATAGGTCTGTAGTTGGTTAGCTCTAGTGAGCTACCACCTTTATGGAGAGGAATAATGAGGGACATTTTCCATATGGAGGGGATAAAGGCTTCTGACAAGGTACGGTTTATGATTATGGAGACGGGATAGGAAATGGCCTCAGCTGCTTTTTGCAGAAACTCAGCTGGGAGAAGGTCAGCTGCTAGCTTAGTGGGTTTTAGTTTTTTAAGAAGAGATGTTATAAAGGATATGGGTACTGGATCGAAGGTAAATAGATGATCTGATGTAGTTGTAGTATTCTGCTGGCATGGGTAGTGGAGTGGGCTGGTTGTTTGTTTGGATTGTGTGGCTTAAGGACACACATAGATAGTAATCTAGACTTTGATCATCACGTGTCTACAGTGGTGAGGAAATCATTCTATGTTGTGCACCTTATAAACAAAGGTATGACATCTAAGTCCAAGGAAGTTATTGTTCCACTCTATTTGGCATTCATCAGACCTATCATTGAGTACAGTGCTCCTTTTGGTATGTACCTAACCAGGCATATCCAACAACTGGAATGTCCACATAGGTTCCTCACTAAAAGAATACAGGCCATAAGAAATATGTCCTATGCAGACCACCTTGAAGCCCTATCCCTGTACTTTGTCTCCTACAGGCTTTAGAGGGGAGATATATGCCTGGCATACAAGGCATTGTCAGACCCCACTCTGATGGACCTCCTGCATACCCACAAAACAAACAGCACCAGAATTAGCCAATCTAGACTTAAACCTTACTGTGATATAAATAGGACCTGCTGGAGAGATAGGTATGTATCCCAGAGACTACCACATATATGGAACAGGCTCCCCATCCATGTGAAGCAGAGTTCTTCCCTAACCCATTTTAAGTGCAACTTGGACAATTGGATGGGAAACCAGAAATTCATCCCTGGTTTGGCACCTATGTCTCTAATGGGCACAGGTAACCTGTAAATGGTACTTCTGCCAGGCAAATGCTTACACTTATCAAGGGTATCAGAGCTTGTCAGAGATTTGGGATGCATGGCTAGGCTTAAAAAGGTCCTTGTGGTCATTGGCCTAGTAGACATCTGTTAACCTATAAACTTGCAACAAATTAGAAAAGCTGAAAACAATTTGTCAAACCAAAAAACAATTTAGAAAATAAACTACATACAATATATCTGACCCCAAACTTGAAACAATTTGGAAGAGTAAGTTTTGTCAGTGAATGCCATAGGAATAGTAGTAGCAAAGCAAGCAGACTGTGGAATGTTCATGACATTGTTATACCCAATAGCTATATTCTGAAGAAAGAGAAAATACGAACTTATTCCTTGATTCCATAGATAGGTATAGTTTGTATTACATGGAATTATATGGATTTGGAGCTGGTTGTATGACATTATAACAGATGTAATCTTAGTTCAATATATAGAGGAGCTGTGGAGTTAGTGTGGGCTTGAAGGAGTTAGCTGAGGTTAGAGCATGTGCATATGCAGGACTTGGTGAGACAGGACTTTAGTTGATTTTTGAAGTTAATTTTGTCAGTCTGTATCCTGATTTCAAGTGGGAGAGAGTTCCACATTTTTGAAATAGTACAGGAGTAAAGGGAATCACCTGAGATATGTCTACTTTTGGATACTTCTACTAGTCCTTTGTTGGTGGACCTTAGGTGATGGTTATTGGTGTAGGGGTTAATTAGGCCATATGGGGCTGGGGCTTTGTTGACATTGTAGAGAATTTGATGAGCTAAAGTGAGTTGGTTTGGAGACAGTAAGTTTGGTAATTCCATCCAGGACAGTTTCCGAAGGGCTTGGCAATGATGAGATCTATAGGCAGAGTCTGTAGTGAATTTAACTATCTTGTAAGAACAAGTGGATAATTTGTTTAAGGTTAACTAGGGCAGGAGAAGCATAGAGAGTAATGTGGAGAGAAGGTGGGTTCCTGCTATAGAAGTTTTACTATTGGAGGACAAGTAGTTTTTGCATCTGTAGAGATTGCCCAGTTTTTCATGCATGTTTATTATGGTTTGAGCTATGTGCTTGTTAAATTTCAAGTTTTGGGCAATGATGGCACCTAGTAGCTTGGTATGTGTAACTGGTGTGATATAGGTATTATCTGAGGTGATAACTGAAAAGGGGGGAATGGGGTCTATGGCTTTGGAGGGATGAAAGAGCATAAGCTGAGTTTTTTGGGGGTTGAGTATTAATTGAGAGTTTGATAGCCAAGTTTCAATGGCTGTAAAGGAATCTTGGGTTATTTTCTGTAAAAGTAGAATTTGGGAATGTATACATTTCTCTAGGAGTTTTGAGAGTGGGGATAGTATGGCTATCGGATGACAGTTGGACAGCTCATTCGAGTTTCCATCTTTGTGTAAAGGTATAATATGTGAGATTTTCCAAAGGAGGGGGACTTTTTGCTCAGAAATTGATCAGTTTATAACTATAGAGACAGGGTATGAAATAGCTTTGGCTGCTACATGGAGGTATTCAGCTGGGAGATTATCAATTGCTAGGGTTGTGGGTCTTAGTTTGGACAGGTACCTGAAGGTTGTACTGGTTGGGACTGGTTGCAGTGAGTAGTAGTTCTGGTCAGTTGGGGAGCTTAGGAGATTTTGGAGGGTTGTGGGAGAAGAATTAGTTGATAGTTTTAAAATGGCATTGGTAAAATATTTGTTGAACTGTGCTGAAATATTGTCTGCAGATGCATCAATGCTTGGGGGTGGGGTACCAGTATTATCAAGTTGGAGGGATTTATTTCTAGCAGCCCAGAAGTTTTGAGGGTTAGTGTTGCACCTATGTTGTATATTTGGAGTAATGTGTTTTTTTCTTATCGGTCTTATTTTCCTTTGCCTTATTTCTTAATTCAAGAAGTTGTTGCCTGTTAGTGTCGGTTTTGTTATGTCAAGTGTCCCATGCTTTGTCCCTTTGTTTTAGTAGTAGCCAGGTGCTTTTGGTGACCCAGAGGGGCAGAGTTGGACTTTGAATTAATTCTTCTTAGGGGAGGCAAGTTGGTCAAGTATGTTCAGAAAGGTGGACTTAAAGTAGCCCAATGCCTTGTCAAGGGGGAGGCTATATGGGGGGACCAATTGCAGTGGTTTAGTGCTGCAATTACGTCATCTGCTCTAAAGTCCTTTTTGTAATGTACATGTCTGAAGGAGCTATTTTTATGGGTTTTAGTTATTGTTTTAACAGAAAAGTAAGGAGGTTGTCACTTAGGGTGTTAGGTAATGTACCAAAGTATTGTGACATGGATGGGCAATTAGTGAGGATCCAGTCTAAAATGGATTCTTTTTTGGTAGCTCTATCTGTTCTGGTTAGGGTCTGGATAATCTGAGTGAGAGTGAAGCCATGACGGTTTATATGAGTAATGGGGAGGGGTGAATTTATTAATGTCCAGTCTATATTAAAATCACGTAGGATAAGTGTTTCATGGGGGAGGGATTTTGACACCCAATGGATTATAGATTCTAGTGTATTAATATTGTCCCCGGGAGGGATGTATAATCCTAGTATGTTCAGTTGTTTTTGTAGGTTGATTTGTAACTTAAGCGAATAGGGTTTCAGCATTATTGAAAGTAGGGATATTTATGTTAATAAGGTTGTTTTTGAAAAGCAGGGCGGCACCGCCACCTCTTTTGGATGTGTGGGCTTTTCTAAGTAGGTTGTAGTTAGGAGGGAGTATTTCATTGCCTTTGTTATGTGGCTTAAGCCATGTCTCAGTAAGGAGCACAATGTCTGGGGCATAAAAGGATATGGCTGCATGCAATTTAGCAACTTTGTTAAGCCTACTTCTTATGTTCAAACAAAACCCAATGCGGCAAAAAAACAAAAAACAAAGAAATAACCCAGTAGCTGGCAGAAAACAGCAAATGAATGCTAGTCAAAACTTTGAAAGTTCACAATAAAATATTTAATAAGAACGTAAGCGCTTTCACAGCTCCAACAAGCCGCTTCATCAGACAATTTAAAAATATATCAGCTGCACTAATAAATGTTACATCCACCTATCACAGCACGTTATGTCAGCGAACAGTTGATTAAAGTGATAGATACAATTCACACACAGGAGATAGAATAACAGTAAAAATGGTGAACATGGACAACATAAATTAATTATACTAAGCCCATTAAAACATCAAAAGATGTGCTCAAATGACTCAGAACGTATCTCTACTACAGTAATAAAACTATTGTACATCCCGTAAACAGTTCACATAAACACTGCATTACTTTAGGCGCCTCGCTCTCAACAATGGTCTAAGGGGAACATTATCATTAAGACCCATGGTTTGGTGTGTCCCTAACCTCAAGATCCATTCCAATTCTACCACTTCTGTATGATTCACTAAATCTCCTCCTCGTACAGTGGGACGTACTACATGAAGAACCTGAAATACAAAGGAATGTGCTGGATCTGTGTTCAACACATGTTTCGCTAGGGCACTGAAATTGTGTCCTTTGCGAATACAGTATAAGTGGTCCCTGATCCTTTCCTTAAGACATCTATTAGTCTTGCCCACGTAAAAATGAAAACATTGGCAGTGGGCAAGATAGACAGCATACCTAGTATTACAATTAGCATCCGTTCTAATACTCGATAAATGGCCTGTCACTGGGTGTCTGAAGAACCTAGATTCATCAATAAATTTGCAGTAGTTACAACTATTGCATTCAGAGGTGCCACTAGTGTCAAGAGGTTTGGGTACACCACTCTTGGGATAACCAAGCCACTGCTTCAGGTTCCTCCTGTTCCAATAAACAAATCTAGGACCGTTCTTCAAAATCTCTGTAAATCTCTCATCAAATTCCAAAATATGCCAATTATTTCTAATTATGCCTTTGACATCCAACACCCCTTGCGAGAAGGATAAAACAATCGGGGGTCACTTACTCCCAACACATGATGGTTCCAGAGTAAGACCTCTCAGAGAAGTATGGTCTAGCCCTACCTTGTCGTTCACTCAGTACTTTAGAACAAGCCTGATTTACCTCAGCCACACTGTATCCCCTGGAGGTGAATTCACTTTTCAAGCTCACCAGGCTGCAGTCAAGATCCACCTGTTCACTAGAAAGTCTAGACACCCTCAAGGCCTGTCCAGTGATAACGTTATTAAAAATGTGATTAGGATGCATGCTCTGCCTGTGTAAATACGAGGTTCTATAGCACTCCTTCCTATGAATACTGGTACTTAAGCCATTACTAACACTCACATCCAAAAAAATCAATCACTTCATGTGAACAAGACATAATGAATTTAAGAAACTGACTGCTATCATTAAGATGTTGGACAAAATCGTTCAATTGTACCCTCTCACCCTTCCAGGCAATAAACATATCATTGACAAAATGTCGACAGATGATAATATTAGTGCCCTATTTATTCAGGATATGTAAATGTTCCCACTCATACATCACCAAGTTGGTGTAAGAATTCGCACAACTGGTGCCCATGGCTACTCCAGATTTTTGCCAGAAACAATTCCCTTGGAACAGAAAAATATTATGTTCCAGGACCATCTCCAATAGCAGGCATAAAAAAAATCAGTTTGCTTGCTATCATACAAGCCACTCCTAAGTAAGGCTGTTTTAACCATACATATCCCTTCATCATTGGGGATGTACGTAAATAATGATACAACATCTAAAGTGACAAGCAAATCAATGGTGGTGACACAAACATTGCCAATAACCTTATGCAAATCCCTCAGGAAATGTTCAGTGTCCTTAAGAATGACCTCACTTTGCATTAATACTTTAAGTTGCTTGTCCAAATAAATGGACATGGCTTCTGTTAACCACCCACTGCCTGCCACTACTGGCCAGAAGCCTGGTAAATAGGGATTCTTATGTATTTTTGTAAATCCATATACCTGGGGTATAGTTGGATATTCAATAAGAAAATAATCTAAGAGATCTTGGACCAGTATACCTAGTCTAAAACATTCATGTAAACTGTTATCAGTTTCCACTTTCATGGAATGTACAATATCAAGATTAACTCTTACATATACATTGTTATCTGCAAGCATTTCATTCATCTTGGCAAAGTAATAATCTGAGTCGAGCACAATGACAAAACCCCCCCTTGTCAGCTGGTCGAATTACAATTGAACGATTCTGGGCCAAATCATCCAAAGCTTTACATTCACATTTCATCAAATTACAATTTACATTCCTATAAGGCCTACTTATGGATGTATACATCTGTCTCTCACGCACCAGTAGAAACACATTAAACACTGGTGGAAAAACACTCGGTTTATGCAATTTTAACATTTTGGTTAATAATACTTTCATTACTAGAACCAGTGTCACAAAAAAATGCTCTCAGAGTGAAATTGCACAAAAACAGGCTTAAATTCATCATACAGTCAACAAAGTCTACCTGTGTAGTTGGTATGAATGACAGTCCTTTAGAAAGGATAGACTGTTCATCTTTAGTTAAATGGTATTTAGATATATTCCATACTAAGCCGCTGTCTCCATCCCCCACATCTTTTTCATTTACCGACTCTGTTGGAAGGATGGCGGCTCTTTCTGTTTCTGACCTTTCTAGGTCTCTTGCTCAAACGAATTCTTCCTTCCTGTACAAAAAGGGAGAGGTAATCCTGGAAAATCCTGCCTGTTCTGATCAGCTAGGATCTTCTTATGGACTACTGGTCCCAAGTCTGTTGATTCGGTCACCTCATGAGGTGTGCTAATACCTAGAGCCTCTGTTGCTGGTGTAGAATACACCGACACTGGAAGATTAGGAGAAGTCACACCCCCCCTGATGCCCCCTATTGGGTGCTGTATCAAGAGGCATCTCTCCATTGGTTTGTACACCACAAGTCAAACCCTGTGAAGGAGGTAAAAATTAATCCGTAGTGGACTGTGCCTTATCTCGCTCATTTTTTTTTATTGTATTGGAAGCCAAATGATTAGTTTGTTTAGCCATGGATGTATCTCTAGGCCAAGCAAACACCTGTTGATTAGTGAAGTCCGTAACATCCCAGACAAGTTTTTTCTCTTAGTAGCTAACACACGTTTCTCGTAACCATCCACTTTCTCAATCACCTCATTCAGAAAGAACTCAGTCTCACTGGTGCCCATACACTCACCAAGCTCATTTCACTGCTCACAGATTAATTGGTTCACTTCTGTTTCCATGAGCATAAAAAATCAATTAATAGATTCAAGTATGTTCGCCCAGTCTCCAAATTAATCCTTTGCCAATGAGCCAGTAAGTCAGGATAGGTTTTGCCACAGGAGGGTATGTTGAGCACCCGAAGTCCACTAGGAATAACATTGTGCTCCAAACATGCCTTCAGATGGAATCTCTGGCACTGTAGCCTGTTGAACTTATAAAGATTGTTTTCCAAATTATGTTTAATGTCTCTTGCCTTATCAACCAGACGTGCAGTTTCCTGTTCAGACGCTAATTTCAGCTCTCCTGAACACAACGGATTATGTTGTATGTTTAAAAAACTTTCCAATAGATTATTCAGAGATTAACTCTCTGAATTAGAGGCGTTCTCTGCCATGCTCAATCCGCAGCAAATAACTCAAACAAAACCCAATGTGGCAAAAAAAACACAAAATAAAGAAATAACCCAGTAGCTGGCAGAAAACAGCAAATGAATGCTAGTCAAAACTTCGAAAGTTCACAATAAAATATTTAATAAGAACATAAGAGCTTTCACGGCTCCAACAAGCCGCCTCATCAGACAATTTAAAAATATATCAGCTGCATTAATAAATGTTACATCCACCTATCACAGCACGCTACGTCAGCGAACAGTTCATTAAAGTGATAAGATACAATTCACACACAGGAGATAGAATAACAGTAAAAATGTTGAACATGGACAACATAAATTAATTATACTAAGTCCATTAAAACATCAAAAGATGTGCTCAAACGACTCAGAACGTATCTCTACACAATACATAAAAATGTCTACAGTAATAAAACTATCGTGCATCCCATAAACAGTTCACATAAACACTGCATTACTGGATTTTCTAATGGACATTGGGTTAAGTTTAGCCTGATTAATGTTGCCTTTTGTGTTAGTAGAGAGACCAGGATTTGGATGGCTGTTCATACAAAGTATCAACTGAGAGGCAATGTTCATGGTAGTCTGGAGGTATTTAGTGATGCATAGGTTGTACTGTAGGTAAGTGTGACCTTTTGAAGAGGTTTGGGTAGTCTTAAATGGGGTTAGCACCAAGTTAGAGTGATTGTAGATAGCAGAGGAGATGTGTAACAATATCGGGGGAAGTATGATGGAATAGAGCTGGGTGGGTGACTTACTATTTAGATTGGTATTGAGGTTAGTTTCGTATGAAGTCAGGTGAGTTACTATTGAGAGAGTTATAATAGTTAAGGCATGCACGGAATACATTCATGCTGTTTAGTTGAATGAGGTGGTGTAGGAGGAGGGGAAATGTAGATAACATTTGGTTGAGGGATATTAGGCTTGGTTTGGGCTTTGTGACTGTAAAGGTAATGGTGGGTTTGTATGTGATCCTGGTTTGGTGACAGAGCATTATTGTGGGTGTGATAGAGGTCTTTGGTTTCTAATTGGATGGCTTTAGAGGTGGGGTATGTGAGGTTATCTATAAGTTAAATGACAGTGGGGGGGTGGGTGGGAATAGGGGTAGAGTAGGGAAGCAGCGTGAAGGCAAATGGAATGGGTTAAACATGAATTCTGTTCACAGTGAGAAAAACAATCAGTGGATACAGCTGTGGACTATGTAAATCTTTACAGGTAGGATGACAGATTAGAATGCTAATTAGTTAGAATAACTAAAGCACTTCATAGTGTACTGTACATACAGGGCTCATAAATAATGTGGACTAATTTCATGTATAACAGAGCATTGTGTGGGGGAATTTATAACTTAAAACTGACAAAGAAGACATATTGGATTAGATTTAGAGATACTATCAATGGGGGGGGGGGGTAGAGGCGTCCTGGTGATGTGTTGCAGTTAAGCAATAAACAGACAGGTAAAATTAGTCAAAATCACATACAATGCACTGGAGAAGCAATTAGATGTTCCTGATAAGTTGTGGTTCACACTTGCTTCAAAAAGCTGAAGTGTTTTCACTCTGTCAGGGGAGTTTGCAAATAGGAACTGTATTACTATTGTAGGTAGCTTGTGACAATGCACTGGAGAAGCCTATATGTTATAATGTTCTTTGCATTGTAGAACACCTGACAGTTCAGGGAGTGGAAGCTCTTCCTGATGATTCATGCAGATATAGATACATATACAGGTAAATAGATATATCAATCAGACCCCTTGGGCTCGGTTGGAGCCTTAATGGCAGTGTGTGCAAAATCTGTAGCTCTCAGATCATCAGGGAAATGTGCTGCACTATAAAATGCCTGCACAGTATTGGTTCTCCACTCTGTAGTACTGAGAAACCACTTTATGCTCATCCACATATTGCAACATGATGTTATGGAACTGGTATAGGACACATGACGCTGGTGCATGTGATATCCTTAATGTATTCCCAGTAGGATACTAGAAAGTCCTAGTAGCTAAGATGTTTAAAGCAACACATACACTTGTGCCACTTGGGATATGTAAGTCACCTATCCTCCCTCAATTCCACTTGTGGAGACACAGTTTAACTGAGTCATAATTGGCCTTCTTGTCCACATGTTAATGGTTTATTAGCTGCTGATCTGTGAGTGATGGAACCTTCTAGGTTTATTTTTATCCCATTCTGCTTTTGTTTACCAGGTTTCTCTGACTGAGTTAGCCAAAAAAACTTTTTAGTGGAGACCTGGAGAGAAAAGCACCACACTATTACAAATATTTTTAAACATTCACTAATATACATGAAAAGACATTATAGGATCATAGGAGGTTACTAGGCTAATAGCCCTGGGGCACTTATAAGCCTAGCCAAGAGTTTATCCCCAAAAAGAAACCTCAGTCAGCACTTGTCACCCCTGTCAATGAGGGAGACAGGCAGAAGCCCCAGGAAAAATAAGTGATTTTCCATCCACTCATCAAGGATGCACGTGAAGAGGGTCAGGGAGGTGCTTTGTTTGACGTGTATGGGAAGTCTATTCCAGAGCTGGGGCAGTCTCTGGGAGACAAACCTGTCTGTCCAGCAGGTTTTGTTGATGTCACATATTAGATTCAGGCCTTTTGAGCAGGTAGTGCATGAGGAGGTAGACTTATGGATAAGGAGCATCTCTAGCAGGTCAGGGCCTGAGATTGCCTTGAAGGTGAGACACAGATCACCTCTGAACAATCTACATGATATTGAGTAGAGTGATAGTGACTTGAGCCTGTCTGCATAGGAAATGAGGTTGGTGGTCATGGATTCTCTTTGTGAGGTATTTCAGTGACCAGTTGATGGAGATGTTTGAAGAGGTACATCCCAAATGGGGTGTTATACTCAATTATTGGTCAAATAAAGGAGGAGTATAGAGTGGTAATAACCTCCTTTTTTTCTGGATGCAATCCCTTTTCTCATGAGATGAACCAAGTAAAAGGCTTTTCTGACCACTGCTGCTAAATGATAGTTGAATGTAAGGTTATCAACCTGAATGCCCAGCTCTCTCACCACAGGTTGTGTGCTTAGGGGGTTGCCACTGATCTGGTAATCAGTAGGGGTTGTGTTTTTGCCGAATGGTATGATGATACATTTTTTTCCATTTAGCTTGAGGCCATGACTTTGGCACCAGCCATTAGTTGATGTGAGATCCTCTTCAGTATGTTAACATCATTAGAGGAGTCAATGACAACACCCAACTTACAGTAGTCTGCAAACTTGGTCAGCCACAGGCCTTTTATCTTTGTCTGGACCTCTGAGAAATAGATGCCAAACAGTAGGGGGCCCCAGGACAGATCTCTGGGGAACTTTACTAGTGACAGGTCTGCTATTGGGGGGTGGTGGTGCCTAGTTTGACTTTGAAGGTCCTGTCAGTGAGCCAGTTGGCCACCCACCTGATGAGATAGAGATTTATACCAAGTTGTGTTAGCCTTTTGATGATGCCTGAGTGGGGGATTATGTCAATGACCTTGGCCAAGTCAAGGGAAGCTGTATGTACTGACTTTCCCCTCATCCAGGGCCTTGGTGAGAGTCTCAAAGAAGTCAACCAGATTAAACAGGCAAGATCTGCCCTTGACAAATCCGAACTGGGTGGGGTCAAGTGCTTGGAGATTGCCTATGTCCTTGTTTATGAAATCCATAATAATATGCTCCGTGGCTTTACAAACCAGACTTGTCAAGCTAGTGAGGCAACAGTTTCCGGGGTCAGTAGTGGCACCACCTCTGTGCAAGGGGATGACAATGGCGGTTTTCCATTCTGCTGGAGTGAAGCCAGTAATTTGGCTGTGGTTGAATAGGGTGTTCAATGGTGAAGCCAGCTGTTGCTGGAGATGGTGCAGAATACATCCTGGGATACTATCAGGTCCCATGGAAGCTGTGTTCTTTGCCTTGGATAGGGCTTGTAACACTTGATCTATGGAGATGTGAGGTGCAGGACAAGTATCGGGGATGTCAAAAGGGCCCTTGAGGGGACAGGGGTGTGAAGTTTGCACTGAACCTATCTGTTAGCAGGTCAGCTAAGTCAACAGGATCAGTGTAAGTGATACTGTTAAGTACTAAGTTGGAACAAACCTGGGCTTTGTCACAGAGGTTCCCCACATAACTGAAGAAGACTTTATGGTTTTCCTTTATTATGAAGGCTAGTTTTGATTCATAATTGGCCTTGGAGGTTTTAACTAGTGATCTAATTTGCTTGTTGAAGCTAAGGAGAGAGTTTTTCCAATTTTGAATTTGTTCCCTTTTATCCTTGGACAACAGTTTCTTCCTTTTGTTGTAAAGCCTGTTGATAGAGGATGTCTACCAAACAGGTTTGTGTTTCCTTGGGAGCAGGTTTTAGTTTTATTGGGTATGGCTGAGTCCATGCAGTTGTACAGGCGCTTGTATACTGCATTGGTGTACTGTTCAGCATAGTTGTTTGCATCCTCTGGGTGGGGGGGGGTGCAGTGGTATGAAGCTACAGATACTCTCCCTTAGGAAGTTGTTGTCAGCTTTTGAGACTTTTTTTAGCTTGATTATGGCTGGGTTGGTTGGGTGGCTAAGAAACTTCGAATGAGACAATCTGATGATCTGATCTCACCAGGGAAGAACATGCTATTGGAGTGGTGCAGCGATCACCCATGTTGGTGAGAACCAAGTCCAGAATATTATCTCCCTTTGTGGGGGATGAGACAAGCTGGTCTACTGCATCAGAATTGATGAAGTCAAGGAATCATTGAGAGAGGGCATTAGTGCAGGAATAGTTCATCCAGTTTATGGTGGGGTAGTTGAAGTCACCAAAGATCAGGGTGTTAGGGGGTACCTTGATGGAGTCTAGTAGATCCAGTTAAGAGGAGTGGGTGTTCTGAGTCATGGAGGTGGGTCTATACCTAGCTATAACTTGGATGGGTGTCTTGCCAACTGTCAGTTGTACCTGGAGTAGTTCCAGTGTGTCATGCTGATGGCCGAGGTTGGAGTTGTGCCTGTCCTTAATGAAGACAAAGACTCCACCACCCTTAGTCTTCCCGACCTCATTTTGGGGTCAGAATGTGTGGAATGAGGTATAGCCTGGTAAGGCAGGGGTGGTCTCTGCAGCCCTGAACCAAGTTTCCATGACCGCACAGACAGCAGCATCTTTCAGTGCAAGGAAGGCCTCCAGTGATTCCATTTTCAGGTTAAGGCTCCTAGTGTTAAGTAGCATGACCTTCAATTTGCTTTTTGACAGATCTTTTATGTTGGAGGGTTTATCTTTGGGATACTGCCTAAAAAAGGCACAATGGGGGACATGACAGTCTAGGCCAGGATCCGGAAACCCAGTGGTGACAGGTAAAAGCCATCTCTGGCAAAGCATCGAGGTCTGTTGACCATTTCATCCCAGGCAGACAGATACTGGATCCCCTCAGAATGACAACAGAAACTAAGCCAATTGTTGAAGTCAGTTATTTTTTGTTGGTATTTTGGTATCATTCTTGGTGAATGTAGGATGCTGCTTAGGACTAGGGTCACACCTGCCTATAACACATACTCAGAGTTCAATCATGTATCTCTTCATATAGTCCAAGGAGGTACATCTCAAGTCATTCACACCAACATGTAGAATGACAGAGTCGTACCTGTACTTGCTGTGCAGAGACTTAAGTGTGTCCACGATGTGGCGGATTCTGGCAACAGACAGACAACTGACCATAACCTGCTGAGGGGGGATATTGGTGTGTCTCACAATTGAGTCACCAATGACTAGTGTGTTTGGTTTATTGTTATGTCTTGTGGGCTGTGATGGTTTATTGTTTTGCGTTATGGGCTGTGTTTGTGAGACACTGATGTGTTGTCTGCTGTGTGTGATATGTTTGGCGTTGTGAGTGGAATGTTTGTGGGTGTGTTTTGGAGGTCTCTGCTGTTCAATAAGTATTTATTGAGAACCTTTGCATAGATATGTATGTTCTGTGCTTGGCTAAGTGATGTGAGTGGTGTGGTATTTGTGCTAGAAATCTCCACTTTGTCAGGATTACTGACTGTGACATGAGAGAGCATGGACCCAAGTTACTGACGTACATGCATTTCTTGCAGATGGAAAAATTAGGAGAAGATGGTTGTCAGTAAACACGAGGCTGTTGCTATACTGTCTCAATATGGCCATGTCGACCAGGCTGGCAGGAGAAAGTGATGGGAATTTATTTATTTAACATTTATTAGGCTGTTGCTATACTGTCTCAATATGGCCATGTCGACCAGGTTGGCAGTAAAAGTGATGGGAATTTATTTATTTAACATTTATTTATTATTTGTTGACTGGGAATGTCCGACTTGCAACTAAGCGAATTTCCTTCGGAGGCATGGGGAGAAATGCTTCAGATGCATGTCTTTGTAACATGGGAGGAAACAGGAGTACCCAGAGGAAACCCACACGAACGCAGTAAGGACATGTAGACTCCACACAGAAGGCACCCCAGCCAAGAATCAAACCAGGGAACCTCTTGCTGTGAGGCGACAATGCAACCGCTGCACCTTCCTGGAACTATCCAGACATAGTGTTCTGAATGCTTGGCAGACTTATGTTGAGAGGGTTTTGATAAGGGTTTGTCCACAACAACGTAGACCACAAGAACTTTCTTAAATATAAAGTAACTAGCCTGAAGTACAAGTGCTAAGACCAATGCTTAGCATAACAGATAAATTTAATTAGGCTACTAACAAGCAGTAATAAATGGAGAAAAATAAAAGCACTTGAACACTTAACAGCACACAGCAAAAATAAGGTCATAAAGTATGAAGAACACAATTACAGTAAAAGCAGCTGAATAAAGTGTAATTTTTTTAAATATACAATAAGAATTACACACACATTTGCTAATTAAATTACATTCATATGAGAAAGAGGCAACTATTACTGTACAAAAGATACTTATGCATTAGCAGATGCTGAAAATTGAGAATTTGAAGCTATGTATTACTGGGTTTGTCAGACAGATGATAGATCATATAATTAATGCTTAGAAATTCAAAGAAACAGAGGTGAAGGAAGAAACTACGTAGGGCACAAAATGTCAATATTGTAATTAAGAGGTGGGATGTGAGTAGGTGACGAGACATACATATCACTTATCAGTATAATTAAACAATTTAATACTGCAGGCCACGCTCTACATTCATACAGTGTAGCTAAACTAAACTATGGAACCCATATCCCACTACCACTGAAACCCATTCAAAATGCAAACGTATTTAAAGCACAACTAAGAAGCACTCAGATATGCTCAGAACTGGTGGTCAAGGACACCACATACATAAACACTGTAGATATACCCAACCTGCTGGCAGACAGGTTCAGTGAAAACTTCACCCCTCTGTCCCCCCATCAGTAAATCAGGACATCCCCAGCACATGCTACACTCCCCTTATTTCTAGGTAGCAAGTCATCACTGCTCACTCAAAGGCAAAAGATACAGCCTCCATGGGACCTGATAACATCCCAGGTTACATCCTACATGAACTCAGGCAGGAACTTGCAGTACCATTAGGGACCCTATTCAACCAAAGCCTGAGTACTGGCTTCATCCCAGGTGAGTGGAGGATAGCGACTGTCATCCCTTTGCACAAAGGTGAAGCATCCACTAATCCAGAAAAATTACAGACACATCAGCATAAAGAATAGTGTAAGAACTTACCATAACTTTAGATGTCCTTCTCTTCCATGTTGCAGTATTCATAACAGTGGGGAGTTGTTGCCAGCAGTGCCGTCTTCTGGCCAGTATAACAAAGTCTTTGCTTCTGGAGGGTACGTGTGATGTCCCTTGTCAGGGCCATAAACCGACGTAGGGTATAAAGATGACGTCTGCACGCACCCTCCTCAGAATGAACTGCTGCATACAGTAGTACTCCTGTGGGTAGAAGGGTCCCAAGGGAGCCCTTAGAATTACATGTAGACTAGAGTCAGGGTAGCAGGTAGTTTGTGTTTAGTGGAGAAACTGGGGGATAAAAGAGTTATGTCCCCACAAGTCAGTATGGTATATAAGATGGTAAAGGTAGAAGGGGTAGGTGGGGGGACTGAATACTGCAACATGGAAGACAAAGACATCTAAGGTTATGGTAAGGTCTTACACAACTATTCTATGTCCTTCTGTTCACATGTTGCAGTATTCATAACAGCAGGGAGAGTACCAGAGCTTTTAGGTATGGTTCTGGGTGGAGGATTGGGTTCCTGGTCAATGAGTCCTTGGAGGATAGACCTGGCAAAACCCTGCCCTAACTCTAGAGACTAGGTCCAGTTTGTAATGTTTGGTAAAGGTGTGGACAGAAGTCCAAGTGGCAGCTTCCAGGATGGAAGCGTAGTCAATTCCTTTGAAAAAGGCAGCTGAGGAAGCAGCTTTCCTGGTACAGTGAGGTTTGATTTGACCGTGCAGGGATTTTCCATGGAAAGAGTAGCATAAGATAATGGATTTAGAAATCCATGAAGAAATGGTTTGCTTGGAATCTGCCTTTCCTAGAGCTCTTGGGTGGAAGGAGATGAAAAGTTGATCTGACTTTCTGATAGGTTTGGTTTTGTCTAAGTAATACCTCAGTTGTCTGTGGACATCCAAGGAATGGAGAGTCCTTTCTGAGGAATTTTGTGGTTGTGGGTTGAAAACCGGTAGATTAATAGTCCGGTTTAGTGAAAATTCATTAACCACCTTTGGCATGAAGGAAGGGTTGGTCCTGAGAGCAACTCTGTCCTTGTGGAAAATAAGGTAGGGAGAGGTAACCATGAGGGCTTATATCTCTGAGACCCTCCTGGTGGATGTAAGGGCCACTAGTAGAACTGTTTTCAGTGTACATAGCTTTAGGGATACTGAATGAGCTGGTTCAAAGGGTGGCAATGTAAGGTTTTATAGTACAAAGTTCAGGTTCCAAAGGGAGGATAGGTTTCCTGGAAGGCCTTATGTGAAAAACCCCTTTGAGGAAAAGTTTGACCTCCAGTATGGAAGCCAGAGGAGGGGAGATATGCAGACAGGCAGAGATGGCAGATAAATGAACTTTGACTGACAACTATGTTAGTCCTGAGTGAAGTAGCTCACACAGATAGAAAAGGACCATAGGTATAGAGGTAGTCAGAGGTTCCTGGTTTTTCCATTGACACCAGTACGAGAATCTGTTCCATTTGCATACATAATTTCTCTGGTACTAGGTTTTCTAGCCTCCTGCAGAACACTGAGTACGTCCTCTGAGTATAGGTGTCTGTAGGGGATCAAAACCCTGTCACACATAAGGTTCATTTCAGACTGTCCACCTGACGGTGTAGTAGGGATCCCCTGTCATGTGTGAGCAGGTCTATTCGGTGAGGTAACCTATGGTGACTGCCCTTGGCTAGTAGGTATAGGAGGGTAAACCAATGCTGTCTTGGCCAAAAGGGGGTCACCAGTAGGATTTTTGGATTGTCCCTCTGTATTTTCAGAAGGACTTTTTGAATTAAGGTGAAGGTGGGAAAGCATAGAGGTAAATTCCCTCCCAGTAGAAGGAGAGGATGTTCACTTTACATGCTTGTGGATGTGGATTCCTTGTGCAGAATTTGGGCATCTGTCTGTTCTGGGTGGAGGCAAAAAGATCTGCTAGTGGAATACCCCACCTGCAGATTATGTCCAGAAATACTTCCCTGTGAAGCATCCATTCGTGATTGGGAGTTGAAGTTCTGCTCAGGAAGTCTGCCATGACATTGTCTGTTGAAGGGATAAACAGCTACCAGACGAATGCGGAGAGATACTGCTATGTTCCAGATCTGGACTGCTAGGCTGTACAGAGGTTAGGACTTTGTTCCCTCCTGCTTGTTTATGTACCACAGAACCATCATATTGTCTGTGATTACTTTCAGGGTTCCTGACTGAAGGGCTGATTTGAAGGTTAGTAGGGCCAAGTGTAAAGCCCTCATTTATTTCATGTTGATATGCTCCTTTTGTCTTGGGTTGGACCATGTGCCTTGCACCGACAGTTGTTTTTGGTTTCGAAGTAGCACTGCCCCCCACTCCAAGTCAGAAGCATCTGTGGAGACCTGTTGGAGGGGTGCAGGGACCTGAAAGTGGGTCCCTTGGTTGAGGTAGAGAGCTGATACCCACCACTGTAGTTCCTTCTTCAAATACTGAATTAAGGGGAGGGGGTGTCCAGTGGCTGGGACTGTTGGCTCCATAAGTTTTTCAGGACCCACTGGATTTTTTGCATGTGGAGTTTTGCCACAGGCAACATGGGTATGAGTGATGCCATGTGGCCTAGACTTCTTAAAATTTCTCGAGCTGGCAAGGAAGTGTGGGAGAGGAGATTTTGGAAGTATAGACGAAGGTCTAGGATACTTTGATCTGGAATGAAGGCTTTCATTTTGTCTGTTCTGATCCTGCATCCCAGGAAAACGGGGTCTTGAGAGGGGATCAGGTGAGACTTTTTTTGGTTTATGGTGAACCCTAACTGAGATAGGGGGAAGATTACCTGTTGTAGATGTACTAGGAGGACTGGCCAGTCTTGATGAAGAATAAGGAGGTCATCCAGGTACTGGTATACTGAATACCCCGAGTCCTGCAGTGGGCAATGACAGGGGCCAGGCACTTTGTGAAGACTCAGGGAGCAGTAGAGAGTCCAAAGGGCAAGGCAGAGAATTGCAAATGACAAGTGCCTATTGCAAATCTGAGGTATTTCCTGTAATCTGGGTGAACAGGGATGTGTAGGTAGGCATCCTCCAAATCTAGGGCTACCATGAAAGCCTGAGTTAGAATGAGTGGTAAGAGCAGGGGTAAGGTAATCATTCTGAAAGTGGGAACTTTGAGAAAGAGGTTCAGAAAGGATAAGTCTAGGATTGGCCTCTATGGACTATCCTTTCTTGGAACCAGAAACATTCTGGAGTAAAAGCCTAGGTTTCTTTGCTGGTATGGTACCTGTTCTATGGTACCTTGATGTAGAAGTTGTTGGAAGATAGGAGGAAAAACTTGGGTTTGGATTGCAGGTGGTTGAGGGATACCACAAAAGGGTGGTAGCATCCACTAAGTCATGAACTAGCCTGACTGAATGATGGAGAGTACCCATTGTTCTGATGTGATTATCCATGCAAGGGTGGGTAGTCACAGAGGAGACAGTCTGGAGTGGTCAGACTGGCCTCAAAAGGGAATAGTGGAAGAACTGGTTGGAAATCTTGGAGCACAGTTTTTCCTGGTTTGTCTGCATCCTTTAGACTGTGGAGCAGAGTGTGAGACTGTGGAGCAGAGTGTGAGGACTGTCTTCTGACAAAAGAAGGTTTTTGAGGATAATTCCTGTGGTATCTTGGTATAGGAGACACCAGTAGGTGCTTAAGATTTTGAAATTCCTTACACTTTTCTTGAAGGGATTTGAGGAGTTCTGCTGAGGCTTGCCCAAACAGAGCTTTATTATCCAGGGGTGCATCCAACAATTTTGCTTGCACATCCATGGGTAGGGGTTGTAGTCTCACCCAGGAATATTGCCTCAAGACTGATCCAGATGCAGCAGACTTAGATAAAGCTTCCTCAGAATCATAACTGCACTTTTTGAGTGCCTAGTTACTTGGGATACAGTGGAGAAGAGGGTATTAATGTGTGCTTTAATGGGGGAATCTGGTGCCTCAGACAGTAATGTGGAAGCCTTGGTAATGGTATCTAGGACATATCTAGCCATATGTGTTTGGTAGGTGAGAGCTCTTATAGCCAGAGTAGAGGAGGTATAAACGTTCTTCCCTAGTCTGTCCATGAATTTGCTGTTTTTGTCTGTGGGATATAGAGCAGTTAAAGGTAGTTGCCTAGACAGCAATAACTGCTGGGTCTGCTGGTGGCTTCCTAAAGAGGTATTGGGTATCCTGAGGGACCTTGTAGAATTGGTATTAAAAGTTTCCTCCACCCCAGCTTCCATTGAGGCTCCCAGGCCTAGCATGGAAACAGATGTCTGGGAAGGTGCCGGGCTTTCATCAGCCTCAAGAAATTTCTCGAACGCCTGAGGCGCAGCATGGGATCCCTGCCTAACTTTCTTGGCCTTCAACCTCGGCTGCTCTTCGGACGGGCCTACCCACCCTTCCATACCAAGTGCAAGACGTCTGAGTCTCTGATTTTCTAAATACAATTTTAGTGCAGCAAGACAGCTACGAAGGGTTTTCGGGACGAAAGATTTGCAAATGGGGCAGGACGTATGGTTGTGTGCCTCGCCTAAGCAAAAACGCACTTCTTGTGCATGTCCTTGTGAGGAATTTGTCTCCCACAAGCACATTTCCCCTTTCTAGCGAACATATAAGACTTAACAATAATCAAAGGCAAAGAAAAAACCCAAAACCCAACAGGGCACTTACCTATATTGATAGGACAAATGGTTGTCTGGTCTGTAGACTTTTAACGGTCATCTGAAAACGTGATCTGTTTTCGGAACTGACAAATGGTTGCAACATATGACTAGGACAGCTAGCCTGATCTGCAAGACCATGGAGCAGATTATAATGGACCTCATTAACAAGGACATTGGCAACCTCCAAACACTTGATCCTACACAGCTTGGTTTCATCAAGGGGAGGTCATGCCTGTTAAATTTGGTCGACTTCTTTGACACAGTCAGCAAAACCATGGATGAGGGGAAGAAGGTGCACACCACTAACCTCAACCTGGCCAAAGCCTTCGATATTATTCCCCACTCGGGTATAATAGATAAACTCCCTCAACTAGCCATGAATCCGTATGTTACCAGATGGGTAGCAAACTGGCTCACTGATAGAGCCCACCTAGTTAAAAATAGGGTAAGTCACCTCAACCAATAAACTTGTAATGAGTGGCGTACCCCAGGGATCAGTCTTGGGGGCTCTGTTATTTGGAATATACTTTTCTGAGGTGCAATCTAAAACCAGTGGGCTATGGCTGTCTAGGTTTGCAGATGACTGCAAGCTGGGCGGTGTCATCAGTTCCCCTAGTGATGTGGACATCCTCCAAGAGAGTCTCATCCAAATGACTGGTGCCAGAAACATGCCCTCAAACTGAATGCCAAAAAATGCATCACCATCCCTTTTGGGGAGAGTGACGTCCTCACAAATTATCACATTGGTAATAAGTTCCTAAGCACATAATCAGTCGTGAGGGGACTTGGGCACCCATGTTTGATACCAAACTGTCTATTGACTACCATATTGCCTCAGTTGTATGGAAAGTTTCTACATGGCCTACCTCGTTACTACGGGTATCTCATCCAGGGACAAGGTGGTCATAACATCCCTGTATTCTTCCCTTATAAGACCCTTTACTGGGTACAGTGCCCCTTTCAGTGTGTACCTCACAAAGCACATGCAGGAGCTGGAGAGACCACAGTGGTTCCTCACCCAGAGAATCCAGGGCCTCAAACATCTACCCTACACAGATAGGCTAAAAGCCCTGTCCCTCTACTCAGTCTCCTGCAGACTCCTCAGAGGTGGCCTATGCCTGCCATAGAAAACAATCTCAGACCCTGCCCTGATGGGACTGCTGCATATCAGCAAGTCAAGATCCACTCGAGTAACCTGCATACGTGACCTCAACCTGATCTGTGACACAATAAGACTTGTTGGTGGGACAGATTTGTGTCCCAGAGACTCCCCCCTTTTGTGGAATAGACTCCCTCTTCATGTGAAGCAGAGTACTTCATTAACCCTTTTTAAGCACAACCTGGCTAACTGGATGGGAAACAGAAAATACACCCTTGTGATTCCACCTGACTCCATGCTTTACAGTGGCATATGGTGCTGACTTGTTGGAACATGGGCTAAATTCTTAACTAGGTTTGTAAGGGCCTCAGGGCCAAAAGCCTAGTAACTTCCTATGATCCTATAAAGCATTAGAGCAGGTTTAGTGCTTTCGTACTAATGAAATATTTGGACTTCTTCAGAACCTGCTATCTTTTATCTCTCATCCATTTTTATACCCTATGGTTAATAAGACTTAATTAAATAATCATTTCATGGTCTGTTGTTTCTTAAAGGTATGTTAAACAATGTGCGTAAACATAAATGAATTAATACAAAAATAAAAATACAACATATGTGAATATGTATATAAGTGAAGTGAAATTCAAACTAAGAATAATGCATACATATTTAAAAGAAAAAGTGTGTTTAACCCTCCCCTCCTTCCCATAGTGGCAATTTTGAAAAGGTATGTAACAATGGCATATATCATGTGTTAAAAATCAATAAAGGAAATACCAGAATCTAACTACAGAGGAACATTATTTAATGACGCTACTTAGAAGTAACAGAAGCCCACTGTTTTAGAGGACAAAATAGACTATATAAGCAGTATGAATGCAATTTTGAGTGACAAACAGAAGTACAAAAGGGTTTCCCCTTAATGAAGTTAATTTAGCAAAAAAAGAAAATGTATTTATTTTTACATGATTCACTATTATAAGGGACTATTAATGAGAAAATATATAATTTTTGTATAATGAAAACACAGTTATACCCACAGTTTTTGGAATCCAGAAAGTACATAAAAGTATAGCGAAACCACCATACAGGTTAATACTCTCAGCACATAATGATATATTCATTAGGAGTTTTTGTTGATGGGATGCTTAAGGAATGTGTAAGCAATGTAGAATATATACTGAAAGATTCATGGCATTTTTTTAAACAGAGTGAGACAAGAATTTTATAATGATTGTCGTAGTTTCACTACTGTTGATGTGGTGGATTTGTTTTCCTCTATCCCCCATGAAGAAGGAACTGAAATGTTCCAGGACTCAGTTTATGAACTAAGTACACTTAACTCTATTATGATTTTATTTGTGACTTGATGGGCATAATGCTAAAGTGTAGTCATTTCTGGTTTGAGGGCAAATACAGTTGTGCTCCAACATATGCAAATATCATTATGTAGCCATGAGAAAACAAATATATCATGACAAGTAAGTGCTCAACAGCAGTTGAATTCTGCTTACTGGTAAGCCATTAGACCTCCAGAATGTCTTAGTGTTGTTTTTAGCTAATTATTTGGATGTATACAACTGGTATTCATGTTTCTGATTCTTGATTACTGCTCTGCTTATTTGTTTATTTCACTGGTTTGACTCTGCCTTTCAGCAACAGTGATTTACTGGCATTACCATTGCAGCTGCTTGGCTTGAGAGTGCCTTCTGTGTGGAGTCTTCATGTCCTCCCCGTGGTTGGGTAGGGTTCGAAAGACATGCATGCGTAAATGGGCGTGCCTTCATTGAAGGTTGGGCGTCGAGCTGGCACCTCGGCATTTCATAAAAATTTACTGCCAATCATTAGCGGACCGGAGTTCTGTTGTGGCGACCCCTTACCGGGAAAAGCCGAAAGACAACAACAACCATTGCAGCTATGTTGTCTTTATGCAACTATGCTGTATTAAATGTAATTCATTTGGTATTGGCGTTAGAAACAGTAGTTACTGATTTAGTTAAGCTAGACAAGTAACACTCTACACTGTTTTATGCCTGTTTAAACCACACTGCTACTGCTCTGCTTATTTGTTTATTTCTCTGGTTTGACTCTGCCTTTCAGCAACAGTGATTTACTGGCATTACCACTGCAGCAATGTTGTCTTTATGCAACTATGCTCTATTAAAACTGTTGTTTTAAATGTAATTAATTTGGTGATTGGCTGCTTTTTTTAAACCAAAGTGACACTATTTTATACTATTTAGACTGTGTGGCTGGATTTAAAACTACTACCACTGTGCTTTGAAATGTGTTAACTACTGGGTTGCTCTGACTGTTATGGCCATTTTCTATGATTATTGCTGCTCTGCTGTATAGAAAATAAATGTTCTTAACAGTGCTATATCCTACTGACTGAAGGATCTGCTACTTAGCACATATACTAACATATGTATCTATCATCAGGTTCTATCCCCCTCTATCTGCTAGATCCCTGAAAGGCCTGAACGCCAGGACACCTCCCCTGCTGAAACCTAACTGGAAACTTTCCTGCACTGTCCCTCGACTCTGAAAAGATCTGCCAAGGTTAATATTATCTTATCCTGTCTGTATGTACTATACTGATTAGCCATACCTGGTCTACAGCACTACCAGTAATCCCTCAAAGCCCCACAATCAACCCTACAATACTAAACTGGGTTACTCCTATATCTAAGGATTACCTAGTGAATATATCTAAGTTTCTAGGTATATTACTAGCATAAATTAATTCAGACACAAAGAACAAAGCTCCTTTTTACTGTAGGCTCTGTAGCCCAGCTGTCCGACTTAGATTTTAGCACTCAGAAACTGAGCTTAATCATACTAACTAAGGAAAAACAGTTGCACTCCCTGTATAAAACATATAAAATTAGAAATTACATAGCATAAACCTGAAGCAGGGGGTTAAACTCTTGAGCTCTGTACAAAAATAGCAGACAATTGGCAGAAGAAACCTTAATGTGAGAAAAGGCTGCAAAAAGTGATTACTAACAGTATACTACGTAAAAATTGTATACTGAAGGCAAAAACAAGGGTAAGAAAGTATTTAAAACAAACAAAAACAGCCTCATTGTACTTAATGTGTTGATAGTTTCCCACTGCTAGCTGGTTTCTTTGCATTAGCCCCGCTCCGCTCGGGCTCGCTCCTCACCCCACCCTGCCCCCAAATTCCTCCCGCCACTAGATATGCTACATTTATAGCCATAATCAGCAATTGTTAGACCCACCCTAACCACAACATCCTCCCAATTTCTGTACTCTGCCCTCATCTACTACCCTCCCACCCCCATTCTTAAACAATTTTAAGTTGCAAAACCTCTTCAATGCCTCTACAAGCCTCAACCCCACCTTTCAATTCAAAGCCCTCATACTACCTTTTACCCATGCTGATAATTACGTATTTTATCACAGCTTATGAACATCTCTCCCTTCCAGGATCCCACTACCCCAGATCACAGACCAATACTCATGCTCTTTCACATAACTTTAATCAGCCACTACTCCCCCTCCCTTCCAACTCTCATATTACAATAACTCAACAGCTCATTCGAGTCAGTTATGTTAACCCTAGAACTAAACACTACTACAAACTATTACTCAAACTTCAAAAACTAATAATCTATTCTCAAATTAACCTCACAATGGATGGGGACATCCACCCCAACCCAGGACCAACCCCATCAGAAGCATCCAACCCAATATATAATATCCCCTCTAGCCTGCAAAACTTAAACATCTCGTCTACCTCTCTCCTCATCTGCCACCTAAACATCAGAAGCCTAAATAATAAAATCCACTACCTGCATGCCCTCTTAGCAGTACACTCCCCAGATATACTATGTCTTACAGAAACCTGGCTTAAGCCATCCACCACTGACGATGAAGTTACTCCTCCAGGTTACAATATAATACGACTGGACCGCATCTCAAAGAAGGGAGGTGGGGTAGCTGTCTTATATAAATCTTCAATTAATCTAACTATTTCCAACTCTCCATAAGTTCCTCAAGCTGATAAAGCTGAAATACTCTTTACAAAACTACAAATTAACCAGCATAAATCTATAAACATTGGCTGCATTTGCATCAACACCAATATCCTTGAAGACGTTCTACAATGGCTGTCCACAAACTCCCCACAAAAAACTATTGTTTTAGGTGACTTTAATATAGACTGGAACACCTGCTCCTCAGACTTCCCTACTACCCACATAACTCTATATGGTTTCTCCCAAGTCATAACCTCCACCACCAGAACTAGTAAGCCCAATAACAAAGAAAGCATACTAGACTGGATTCTCATTAATAACCCTCCCCAAATGTACAAGGCAGGCACCCAACCCGAGGAAATAAGTGATCACCTCCCAACATATATACTCAGACAAAAACTGATACCCCTCAAATACCTCGCTTTAGAACTATCAGGAACAATAAGAGCTTCAATCAAACCAAATTCCAATTAGAACTTCAAACATGTAACTGGAATAGACTAAAACTACTCCCACTAGACGAGGCAGTATCACGCTTTAACTCCACATTTCTTACAATCCACAACAATCATGCACCCACTCGGACCATCAGAATAAAGAAAAAAGTAGCACCGTGGCTGTCCAAAGAAACTAGGAAAAAAAATCATGAATAGAAATAAAGCCTGGTTGTCTTGGAAAACCAATAAAAACCCTAAGGATCAACTAGTATATAAACAGCTAAGAAATGATACTAAGAAGTCTATAATGTTAGACAAAAAAGACTATTACTGTAACCTGCAACATAAACATCAAAATCGACCACAAAAAGTTTGGTCCAGCTTAAACAATCTTCTCCATCCAGGTAATACTACTACCCCTACCCCTGCGTCTATCCTCTAAAAACCTCCAGAAAATATTGCCAACACCTTCTTTACGGAAACTATACAATCCCTTGCCAACCAACTAGGCCCTAACTACCTAGACCCTATTAACCCCATATCCAATACCCACCCATCCTTTAACTCTCAGCCTGTACCAACAGCATTTATCCAATCCTTAATCAAGAAAGTGAAACCCACCACCCTTTCAGCAGACCTAGTCCCAGCTGAATATCTTCAAAAGGCTGTAAATGCAATAGCATATCCCATCTCAATATTAATTAACAGAACCATCTCTGAAGCATATATCCCCTCCATCTGGAAAATTTCTCATGTAATTCCTCTCCATAAAGGGGATAACTCCACTGATCTATCAAATTACCGGGCCATCGCCATTCTGTCTCCTCTGGCTAAAATTATGGAAAAATGTACCCACAGGCAACTCCTTCATTACCTCAATTTGCACAATCTCCTAGCTCCCTCCCAGCTTGGATTCAGACCCCACCATAGTACCACCACAACCCTTCTATCCTTCTCTCAGACAATAAATCAAATCCGTAATAATATGCCCTCTTCTGCTGTCTTTCTTGACCTATCTAAGGCATTTGATATGGTAAACCACCACCTACTCATTCAAACACTAAAAACATAGATAGCCTAGCAATACGCTGGTTTCAGTCCTACCCAAGTGGCAGACAACAAGCTGTGCTATGAAAGGATAGCCTTTCTTCCCAACTGCCAGTCACCCTTGGAGTTCCTCAAGGATCTATACTAGGACCTCTCCTATTTTCCATCTTCATTAATGATATTCATACAGTCATCCCCAAAGTAATCTGCATTCAATATGCAGATGACTCTACCCTAATCTGTTCTGCCACCTCCCCATTAGACCTGCAGACCATAACCCAAAATACTTTCAATGTAATAGACAACTGGCTCACTGACAGGCATCTTCTATTGAATCCAAATAAAACAAAACTGCTACTCTTCACCACCACCCGGAAAGCTACACTCCCATCATTTACCATAACATCTAATAATGGCACAATAATTTCCCCAGAAAGTAATACAAAACTATTAGATGTAATTGTTGACAATAACCTTAAGTTTGACGCTCACCTTGACAAAAAACATTGAAACAGTCAACAAAAAGCTAGGATCTCTATATAGAATTAAGGCATTTCTAACCCCAACTGTTAGGACAGTTATTGCCCGAACACATTTACTTTCAACCCTTCTTCATGCCTCCCCAATCTATACAAACCTGAGTAAATCTGACCTCAAAAACTCAATAGCTGCTACAATACCATAGCCAGATTTGCCATAGGCTCAGCATATAGAACCCACCACTGTATTAACCTACGATCTCTAGGCTGGCTAGAGTTTCCCTCTCAAATCCAGTATAATCAATTAATAGTAGCCCACAAAGTCCTCCATCAGCCCGAAAGCACACCCATACTCAAAAATATAATTACCCCTTACAGTAACCTAAATATTCTCCGGACGTCTGACAAAATACTGGCACAAACTGTTAAATCTAAAAATTCAGCAGGTGACTCATTGTTTTACAACTCTCTTGGAACAATCTGGAATCGTCTCCCTGCCGAACTTACAGCAAACCAGACTATTAACCAATTTAAAACATCTCTCAAAAAGTTCCTAAAATGTCACTGGCTGTGCCCCTGTACCAACCCTGACTACCAGCTTACCACTCTCTTCACTACCTGGCTATCTGTAAAATAGTCTAGGTTTCAGACTTAGTCTCATTCTCATATGTATTGTACTACTGAATGACATGCTACCTTTTTCAGCCGTGTACCACTAAAAATGTCTAAGTTTGAACAAGAAAACTACAATGTTAAGTTTAAGTATGTATGTATTGCAAGTATGCATATAGTCCTATAATTCTGTACTGGTACCTATATGTGACTGTATAAAACTGCTACTGTTTAACTCTTATGTAACTATCCACATGTGGAGCTTTTTCCTTGGGCCTCTGCTGAAAATGGACCTGTGTCCAGTCAGACTATCCTGGTTAACAAATGTAAAATAAATAAATAAATAAATAAAAGTAAGTTCTGGAATCAGTGGAAATGTACCTATGTTTTTTGGATGATATATTTATTTTATGGAAAGAAACAAATGAAGTCAGGGATAAATTTGTAAAGTACATGAATGAATTACCCTCCTTTCTTAGTTTCACCTACAAACATTCTGACTTAATTCCAAGAACCTTGTGACACAAAAATTTGAATCTAAAATTCACAGGAAGGAGACATTTTCAAATAGTTATTTACATTTTTACAACTGCCATTCGATATATACTAAAAAGAATATTTTTAAAGGATAATTATTGACAACTGTGAGAATGTGCTCAGATATTGAATTTTTTGAGGCAGAGGTTGGTATATTGTTGGAAATGTTCACAGAAAGGAGATACCCAACAGATTTATTAAACAAAGTGTTTGTAGAAGTTAAGGATGGATGGAGTACTAGATACAAACCCCTGTTAGGAACACAAGAACCAAAACTCTGTATGGAAATTTCAGTCAAAAAAGACGCATATTTAAATGCCATGATCATCCCTTATGGGTCTTATTCAAAAGATGTATGGAACATTATTACTATAAATTGGGCCATGTTCAGAATTTTTGATGAGATAGATAGTTTAGTAGGAGACAAGCCAGTATTTGTGAGCAAAACAGGCCACAATTTAAAATTTTGGTTTGAGCACCTGGTGAAATCTGGTTCCACTTATTTTAACAAAGACAACAGAAAGTGTGGGATGTGTAATATCTGCCCTTATATTTTTAGAACAGAATCAGTTATATTTAACATCACTGGACATGATTTTGAGATTTAGGGATGGAAATTATAACATATCAGGAGTAGTCTACATTTGGAATATGTACCCAGTGTGAGAGTTACTACATTGGGAAAACAGAAAGTCTTTAAAAAAGAGAATTTATGAGCACTTAAATGCAATTAAAACCAAAAATCAAAACAATGCACTTTACAGGTACACATTAAATTGTGACACGTACGGAAGTTATACGTTTGGGAGTTCGGATAAAGTTGACAAGCAAAATAGGAATGGTATGTGGGAATCGGATCTGGAAAGGAAAGAATTGGAGTGGCAGTTAATATGTAATGCCACCAATTTTCCAGGATTAAATGAACACACTTCTGTTATGCCTGTGTTAAAAATCAAAGTATTGGATTTAAGAGAATTGTTTGGAGTGTTACATTAAGTGCCTTATTGAATATGGTTCTAATACTTGTAAAATTTATTCATGACGTCTTTTTTTAATTTCTCCAATAATGATGAAATGTTTATAAAAAATAATAGTTTTATTTTTTAGATACATAAGATTATCATTTGAAAAGTTTTGGATTTTGAAAGTGAATGTTTAATTTAAGAACACATTTTCAGACAGTGTACTTGTAACCGCACCATTCTGAAGCAGCTGACTTTGGAAGCTAAGCAGGGTCAGGCCTGGTTAGTTCTTGGATGGGAGACCACCTGGTAACACCAGGAGTTTTATTTACTTTTTGTTGTATGTTGTTTTAAAATGCTTTTAGGAGTTTTTATTACACAGTGACGAAGAAGTGCTTTGTAAAATATAACTTTGTCAAGTTATATACATATTCACATATATTGTCATATTATTACTTTGTATTAATTAATTTATGTTGTTTATGTACACTGTTTAACGTACCTTTAAGACACAACAGACCATGGAGCAATTATTTAAGTCTTATTAACCATAGAGTATAAACATGGATGAAATCTAAAAGATAGCAGGTTCTGAAGAAGCCCAAATGTTTTGTTAGGACAAAAGTGTTAGACCTCCTCTCATGCTTTTCTTTATTTTATTCTTTGGTGCTGCTAATAATAATGCTCTATTTTAATGGACTTTGGATCATTCCTTGGTGGATTTAAAACATATCCTGTTTGCATGGGACTGTAACAATAGCTGGTGTCTTTTTGTGGCTGCTACATTTTTCTTGATTTAAGATTCGGTCTTGGATTAGAGAGAGTTTATTCAGAAGACAATTTCTGTTTCATATGTACTGTTGAAGTAATCTATTTGCCATTTGCTGCTCAAACACTGTGAAAAGCTATTTTGTACTCAAAGTACTGTATATTCTGACAGCACATTTTATTCTCATCATATATATGACTGAATGTTATTTTCACTGACTGAAAGTGTATTACTGTATGCAAACTGTGAAGGCCTGCTGTAATATGGTTGCATTTTTGCACTTCTACAAAGATAATACTGTATTTTTGTCTAACAAACTACATTTAAATAATACTTGATTTTACAGTGACCTTATGCACATTACAGTACAACACTTAGGTAGACTAACAAAAGAGAAAATGAAACGGGAGCCATATCTAATTATACAAACAGTTGCAACCTTAATAATATTATTTATACAAGTTTAAAGCAAATTTCTATTCAGCAATATGCATCTGTAAATCTCTTTTAGAGTGCCAATGAGTTTCAAATTATGTCCATTATTAATGCCATACAATTTCAAATCACTCTAAACCATGTTCAGTTTTGCTGGTAAAACAATACTGTGCTTAACTTCTTTCTTATGTGATAATATTTTCACATTAAATCTAAAGACAGATTTGCACAGACACAAATATTTAAGTGTCAGCCTTCACATACTTCTTGCTGATGGCCGGAAAAAGCAACTTGTGTGCTTAAGCCATGGAAATGTTACAATCACACTTCTGGATTTTACAAGTACCTGTTGTTTACCTAAAACCTTGTACAAAGTTCAGACAAAATGATGCTCGAATTGAAGCAGTTATTTCCATTATTTTAGTAATAAACTGACACAGAGATTTTTCCAGCCCAACTGTTGAGTCTCATGCTTCTGGGACTCAGACAAACTGTAGATTCTTCATCTGGCCCTTAACTCTATGTCAGTCATGTTTTTTTTTTCTTTCTTACTAAGAACTTTTAATATTACTACCACATTTTTATCAAGTAACTTGTCTTGAAATTGAACCAAATCGCAAACTCGTGCAAAGTTTTTTAGGAGGGTAGCATAAATATCTTCCAAATGATCCAGCATAAGGCACCATTCCAAAAATCTGTACAAAAATGTTTGTAAGTTATCCAGACTTGGAGCTGACACTTGCAACTTCTTAATTTTATCAGCTGATAACTTTATTCTCTTAATAAACATCAAAGATGTTTGGGTACCATCTTTAAAAATACATTTCTAGATTTATCCTTTAAGCCACTGTCGTCTCCTTATTTTTAAGTCTCTTCACATCTATACAGTTCCCCTCTCACCATTTCTAAATTTTTGAGTAAACTATTCCATCCAACTCCTCTGCTGAATACCCTTTGCTTTCTATGTCCACTCCTTACTGATGTTGTTTCCAGGCTGCAACATAGTTTTTTTTATTTCTTTACAAAATTCAGTCTCTTTTTACCTTGTTGCTGCTTCAAGACATAAAAGGAAACAGTGAACCGTTTGGTGATGCCAAAGTACCTGTTCAAGTCTGGGAAGCCTGGGCTGAAATAACCATTCAAGTGCTGTTGCAGGCGTCATGACTACATGTGTCTGTTTTGTGATCAGCACATAAATCCAATCAAAGACAGTGCATTAGTCAACCAGAATGGACTTTCAAAAACCATAACTCATAAAAAAGAAACCTCTGCTCCTCTCTATTTAGGGGTTGTGTCTACACACCAAGTGTTTATATATACAAGAATGTACAATTATAAATGCATTATTGTGGTATCTTAGAGAAAGCCAAATCCCTACCATACTTTGATCTTGATTTTTGACAGGAAAATCCAAGAAATGCACTCTAATGTTTCATACTAGAGTGTTTAACCCTTCAGGGTTGTTCATAATTCTGGCACCCATTATTTTGGAGCACAGAAATGGAGCCCTCTATAGAAGCTAAAATATGGAAAACTTACACAGTAAAGATGACTACTCAAGGTGTAGCATCTGTATATGTTTCACCCAGGGGGTTGTACAAAGGGAACCAGCAACTTTTAATTTGTATTGCTTCTTATAATTGTCCAGTGGGATGGGTTGCAGTTTAAGATGTGCAGGTAAAGATGCAGAATCAGTATTTCTAATAGCTTCATAAAGGCCAATAATGCTATTCAAATGATGAATGTGCTCAGGGACTGCAGTTGCCATGGGAAGAATAGCCAAACTACTCTCACATTGGAGGCATGAATTCAGTAGTGCAAAAAGAGCATTACAGGTCTTTGAGTTCATGGTTCCAATTACTGTGTTTAACTGGTTTTCCTTACCACTCAGTATCTTTAATGCTTTCTGTAGTCTCCCTCTGTGATCTGTATTACTATAACTATTTATTTCAAGTAGGTCAAGCATGTCTAGGTCTTTCCTTAGATCATTACCTTCTTGGATGAGAAATTGTTCTTTGAGTGCGTCTTCTGCTATTTCAACTTTGCATAACCCTGTCCTGTTTACCTTCCAACTCTATTCCATTAACAGAAAACATTTATGCCTAAAGTTCTTATTAAAAAAGTGCTTTTATAGGTTTTTTGACTCACTGTTAGTTGTCTGATAACTATCCACAGTAGTGTTATCTCTAAACCTTTTATTGCACATAATGCATTTTAAGGTTTTCTTCACCTGTTAATTTTGGCAAGTTTTTTATGTTTTTTTTTTTTTTAAATACCATGACAGGGATCAAGCATATGCCCACATCAGAGCATAACTAATGCTCAAAGTCAGAGTTGTTTCAATGTTTTAGTGTTTGATGGCTGCCTAGAATGCTCTCTTCAGCAGTAATGTTCACAGAACTGCTTCTTTCGTAGTTTATACTGGGTTACCTGTATTGGTAGCATATTTAGTATTTGTACATCCTTATTCCACGCTGCTCTAGTTTCTGCTTATATGTCTTGATATTTTACAAGTTCATGTCTTTCGGTACACTGGATGGTGTAAGTCACTGTGTGGCAATTTTAGTGTTCAATGTTGCTTTGTAGTTTTCTCTTCAGATAAAAGGTTTACTTCTGTCCACATCAGACATACTGGTGTATTACCATGTCACTGAAACATTTACTATAGCAACATGTAACACTGCCTTGGGTGGATCCTTGGATGTTTGTACTAGGTCACCCTTCTGCAAAAAAATCTTTACAAATACTGCATTTAAAGGGTTTATTTCTTTTTTAATTTCTCCAAGTCTTTTGGGTTTCTAATACCATGATGGGAATGGACCCCATTCTTAAGTCAAAGTATGATTAAAGTTCATAAAATTAGTATTGTTTCAATCTTTTATGCCAGCCAGAAGTGCTTTTCGCAGCACCCGCAATGTGCCCAGTAATGACTCCTTCTGCAATTCGTATGGAGTGCATGTACTAGTAACATATCTAAATAAGATTGTAGATTCCTTTTTATAAGACCCATTGTTCCTACTAGAATTGGAATTGTCTGGTTATCTTTCTTCCACGTTGCTCTCATTTATGCATGCAAATCTTGAGATTTTATGACTTTGTGTCTCTCTGTATGCAAGACACTGTAGTCACTGGGTGTAGCAATTTCAATGATCTTTTCATGGACACTATATCTAGTTTTCTTGCATCTACTGCATCTTTTGAAGTGTTGGTAATGGGTGATCTCATGTGATGTAGACCACCATTTTCCATGATGCTTTGTGGCTCATGTTTCCAGTGTTTTTCAGCTACTTCAATATTATAATGTTTACACAATCCCCAGTGCAACAGTCTTACCACATTATTCTGCCTTTCAGTATACAATCCTTCTGCCATTAGTATGTCAAAACAAGCAACAAGGTGTGTGACTGTTTCCAATTCTGTTTTACAAAACCTATATTTGTGTGTTTCTCCCACATACTCAACGGACTTTGTAAATCAACGTGTATGTAGCCCACTATCTTGGGCCGCCAATATTAACCATTCATCTTTTGGTTTGAATTTATCTCTCCTTAACCATTCTTGCATTTGATCCTGATCAACATGAGGTTCTTCCAGAAGTTTTCTATACTTGTGACTATATTTATGCATTTTCCACATTTCTTGCCTTCTCATCTGATCCTTCACCTTACATGTGCTCTTTTTGTATTGATTAGTTTTGATTTCTCCTTTGCATAAATATTCCCACCATGTTACATCTCTTCTTCTTTCCATTGTCCATATTTCTTCTTCAAATGTCTCCTGTTCCTTGTTTCTCCTTACCTGAGGAACTCATTGTTCCATCATGCTGTGATGTAACCAATGTTAAACGTTCCACACTAAATCCTTCATTTCTCAGATATTCCGTAACTTCAGCTTCTATTTTTTTTTTATTTCTACTTCACTAATCTGTTCTACATCCCCTGTTTGTGATTTTACTTTTTTCTACTGTGAAATTTTCCATATCTGGATGTCTTTGCCTGTATTTCTCTTCAAATGTCTTTGGGGCTGCTTTTTGTACTGATTAATCTAGCTTTCTTCTTTGCACAAATATTGCGCCATATCAGACCCCTCTTTCTTTCCCATGTCCATATTTCCTTTATGTAAGTTTCAAAAATCTCTAGATTTTGTTCTTTATATTTTCACACTTCCTCATTCACTTCTTTTTCCAAACAACCCAAGTTTTTTTGGTCTATATAATGTTTTCCATAAATCTGCTGTATTAATAAACACAAATATTTATTTGAGGGTTCTGACAGTTTTTTTTTTTTTTTTACAAGTATTTTCTTTCCTCTAATTTCTTTCACAATCTTTTTGTATAGCTTCTATCTGGAAATTCTGGGCTTCATGCATAATAGTAACATTACATAATTTCTTTTTTATCCTAAATAGTCCATTCCTATTGTCTTTATTGGCTCTTTTTTGGCCTATCGGTTTTTGTGGACTACTACTTCCTTGCACAACAGAGGGCTCATCCCTATGACTCTTTTTTGGCCTATCAATTTTTATGATTTTTGTGGACTACTCTAAATTGGCCCTAGGTGTGTGTGTGAGTGTGCCTTCTGTGGAAGGTTGGGCGCCGGGCTGGCAACTCGACACTGTAAAACTCCACTGCCAAATGTGGTGCGGACAAAGGGACGCGCTGTGTAATAACCGACCGAAAAAAAGAAGAAGAAGAAGAAGAAGAAGATTACTTCCGTGTACAACAGAAGGGGTGGGCAGCCTTATGGCTCTTTTTTGGGTTGTCAACTTTTGTGGATTATTACTTCCTTTTACAACAAGCAATACCACTGTGGATACAGTAATGTGTCAGCAAGTAATTCTTATGTACAAAACTCATTGCACCAATGGTACATTTATAAGGCTTCTTCTGTTTTTAATTTCTCTAAGGCTTTTGGGTTTCTAAAACCATGACGGGAATGGACCCCATTTCTTTCTTATCCTCAATAGTCCACTCTATCTTCTTTATGTCTCTTCTTTGGCCAATCAATTTTTGTCATTTTTGTGGACTGCTACTTCCTTCTACAACAGGTGGGGGGCATCCTCCCCCTGAGCTTTTCCTGGCCCCATTGTAGGAATGTTTTCATATTTTGAGGATTCTACACTGTCATTCTTTCCAGTCCTGGCACCAGTGCGCCTACCAGGATTGGGCACTTTTTTAACCTGGGTCTTGTGCACCCAGCTATCTTTTTTATTTTTGATTTACTTCTGTCCATGATATATGCTATATAAACACAGTCTATATATCACTGTCGCCTTGGTGAGATTTTGTAAAAAAACAGGGTCCACCTCACGAAGGTACTCACCAAGACTTGAGGATTAACTCAATTTCAGCACTACTACTCTCCTTTGCTTGCTGACTTTTCATTTCTCTATCAGGTCCCCATCCATTGTGAGACCTTTGATGAGATATCATAATACTCCTCTGTGCAAAATTCTTGTCACACATGATGCATTTGTAGGGTTTGTGTCCTGTGTAGATATGCTGAAGTACCATAGTCCTTTTCCTTGTAACCCTCTAATCACACACACACTGAATTGGTAGGGCTTCTGTTGTGTTTAATTTCTTAAAGTCTTTTGGCTTTCTAATATCATGATGGAAATGGACCCCATTCCTAAGTCAAAGTATGATTAAAGTTCATAAAATTAGTATTGTTTCACTCTTTGATGTCAGCCAAAAGTGCTCTTCGCAGCACCCACAATGTGTCCAGTAATGACTCCTTCTGCAATTCGTACTGTGTTACATGAATTGGTAACATATCTAAATACGATTGTAAATTCTTTTTTATAAGACCAGTTGCTCCTACTACTATTGTAACTGTCTTGGTATCTTTCTCCCACATGACTCTCATTTCTGCCTGCAGATCCAGGTATTTTATGACTTTGTGTCTCTCTCTATGCAAGACACTGTAGTCAGTATGTGTGGTGATTTCAATGATCAATGCTACTTTCGTCTTCTTTTCTTGGACCACTATATCCGGTTTTCTAGCATCTATCTTTTGAACTGCTGGTATTGGGTGATCACATGTGATATAAACTTCATCATTTTCTATGATTCTTTGTGGCTCATGTTTCCAGTGTTTTTCAGCCATTTCGATACCATGATGTTTGCACAATCTCCAGTGTAACAGTCTTGCCACATTATTATGCCTTTCAGTATACAGTCCCTCTGCCATTAGTGCATCGTAACCAGCAACAAGGTGTGTGACCATTTCCAATTTGGTTTTACAAAACCTACCTATGTCTGTTTCTCCCACATATTCAATGGACTTTGTAAACCAGCATGTACATAGCCCACTATCTTAGGCTGCCAATATTAATCTTTCATTTCTTGATGTGAATTCGCCTCTCCAAACCATTCCTGCATTTGTTCTTGATCAACATGAGGCTCTTCCAGAAGTTTTCTATACTTACAACTATATTTATGTTTTTCCACATTTCTTGCCTTCTCATCTGGTCCTTCACCTTATATTCTTTTTTTTTGTTTTTGGCACATTTAGTTGCTGTCTGGTTTTTATCTACTTCTGGTTTGATTTCCATTCATGCTTGATGTCAATATGCTTCTGCTAAATTAAGCAGAGATGTCATCTTAGATTTATTCTCCTCATGTTTCAAAACTTTCATTACATTTGGATCCTGTGAGGTCAGCAGCTATGTGTGGAGTCCCACGATTTCAGATCTATACATGTAATCAATGTCAAGGAGGCCCATCCCTCCTTTGGAATGGGGAATATATAATCTTGGTATACACTGATTTTTATAAATCATTTGGTGAGCATGAAGCATTCTTCTTGTTTTAATATCCAATCTAGCCAACACTTTTTGGGGCCAGTCAATCACTCCAAAACTATAAGTTAGGGCAGGAAGAGCAAATTGATTTATGACTTGGATCTTGTTCCTAGATGTCAATGCTTGTTTTAGGATTAATTTACGTCTTCTAAAGTACTCCTTACTGAGTTTTAACTTCAACTTCTTTTTCTTTAACTTCTGCTTTACTAATCATCTTTTCTACATTACATCTTTGTGCTATTAATCTTTTTATTGTGAAATTTTCCATATCTGGATGCCTTTGCCTGTATTTATCTTCAAATATCTTTGAGACTGTCTTCCCTATATTAGTAAATTTGGCTTTCTCCTTCACACAAAATTGCACCATATCAAATCTCTCTCTTTCCCATGTCCATATTTCTTTTTTATATTTTTCAAATATTTCTAGGTTTTGTTGTTTATATTTTCTGACTTCTCAGATGCTTCTTTTTCCAAAGAGATCAGAGTTTCTTGATCTATATAATGTTTTTCAGAAGTCTGTTGTATTAATGAGCACAAACTTTTATTTGTGACAGTTTTTCTAGCGGAAGTATTTTTCTTTCCTCTAATTTCTCTCTTAATCGTTTTGTATATCTCGTGTCTGGAAAATTCTGGGCTTTTTACATAATAGTAACAATACATAATTTGTTTCTTATCCTCAATGGTCCCCTCTGTCGTATTTATGGCTCTTTTTTGGCCAATCAATTTTTATGATTTTTCTGGACTGCTACTTCCTTCTACAACAGGGGGGGGGCATTCTCCCCCTGAGCCTGGCCTGGCCCCATTGTAGGAATATTTCCGTATTTTGAGGATTCTACACTGTCATTTTTCCAGTCCTGGCACCAGTGCACCTACCAGGATTGGGCACTTTTTTATCCTGGGTCTTGTGCACCCAGCTATCTTTTTTTATTTTTGATTTACTTCTGTCCATGATATATGATATATAAATACAGTTTATATATCAGTGTCACCTTGGTGAGATTTTGTGAAAAACAGGGTCCACCTCGCGAAGGGACTCAGCAAGACTCGAGGATGAATTCAATTTCAGCGCTACTACTCTGCTTTGCTTACTGACTTTTCATCTCTCCATCAGGACTCCTTCTCACCACTGTGGGTACTTTGATGAGATATCATATGACTCTTCTGTGTAAACCTCTTGTCACACACATTGCATTTGTAAGGCTTCTGTCCACTATGGGTTCTCTGATGAGGTATCATATTACTCCTCTGTGCAAAACTCTTGTCACACATGGTACATTTGTAGGGTTTCTGCCCCATGTGTATATTCTGATGCCTATATATACTATTTCGGTTCCTAAAACTCTTACCACATGTTGCACATTTGTAGTTTTTCTGTCCAGTGTGGGTACTCTGATGACTTACCATCTGATTCTTCTGTGCAAAACTCTTGTCACACATGGCACATTTGTACGGTTTGTCTGCTGTGTGGATATGCTCATGAAGTACCATAGCCGTTTTCCATGCAAACCTTTTGTCACACACACTGCACTGGTAGGGCTTCTGTCCACTGTGTGTTCTTTGATGAGATATCATATTACTCCTCTGTGCAAAACTCTTGTCACACATAGTACATTTGTAGGGTTTCTGCCCAGTGTGTGTATTCTGATGCCTATACATATTACTCTTGTTCTTAAAACTCTTACCACATATGGCACACTTCAGCCCACTGTGGGTATACTGATGTCTCACCATGGAATTCTTCTTTACAAAACTCTTGTCACACATGGTACATTTAAATGGTTTCTGCCCACTGTGGGAATACTGATGTATCACCAACTGAGTCTTCTGTATAAAACTCTTATCACACATGGTGCATTTATATGGCTTCTGCCCACTGTGGGTATACTGATGTCTCACCACCCAATTCTTCTTTATAAAACTCTTGTCACACATGGTACATTTAAATGGTTTCTGCCCATTGTGGGAGTACTGATGTCTCACCAATTGATTCTTCTGTACAAAACTCCTGTCACATATGGTACATTTAAATGGTTTTTGCTCACTATGGATATACTGATGTCTCACAATGTGACTCTTATGTATAAAACTCTTGTCACACATGGAACATTTATATGGCTTCTTCCCGCAGTATTTCCTCTGATGAGTCACCATATTGGCTTTGTATGCAAAACTCTTATCACATGTGGTACATTTATAGGGTTTTAGGCTAGTATGGATACCCTGATGATCATTTTGAGAAACCTGGGCACCCTGAAGTACTGCCATGTCATTATTCTGTGTAAAACTTATATCACATGCGGTAAATAGATTCTGACCAGTATGATTGATCTTCTGCAGTGCTAAGGTTTTTCTATCTGTAAAACCTTTGGCATTCCTAAGACCTTTATGCAGAGTCTGTCTAATGAGTGTTTCTTTGTGTGTTGGGGAGGTTTTATTTTGCCTTTCTCCACTGTAACTTAGACGATCAGTTACACTGTTACTATAACATGTTACATTGTTGCCATGTTTAAGCCAGCTGCATGGCATTTCCTCAGCATTACTTTGCTTACAGTTATCATGTCTAGTTTCTGTCTTCACTGGCTCTTGTCTTGTGATAAACGTCTCATCAGGCAGGGCTCTGTCACATTCTGCATCCCACAGTTTTCCATAAGATAACTGCAGACTCTGGATGACACTGATTTCTCCATTCCTCGTCACTTAAAAGAAAACAAAATAGTGTTTAAAAACATGATCAGCTGCACAGATGCCTTTTCTTACAGCTTACATTGTAACCCCCTTGGTATGTTAGTGTATCCACACACACACACATCTTTTAAACGCCTAATCACAGTAAACAATAAACTGCTGTCACAAAGAAAAGAATTACAATAATGAATAGCTCTTTAACAAAAACCTGCTCTGCCCTCTCATTGCCTTAATGTTCCTTCTAGCTACATTTAAAACATGTTAACTGGTCCGTGGTTTACTTTATTATATTTTGTTTGAGTTTCCAACAATATATCTGATGCGCTTTGCATCTACATGTTCTACACAAATTATGCAAATTCCTTATAACTACACTAACTTTCCAGAAAGGCATCATTGGTGTTCACAGTCAAATATTTAAAGAGAACTCTCCCCAGGTGACAAGGACAAGCCGGGTTAATTATAATCGGAATAAGAGAAACCAGAATTAGCCTAAATTTCAAGTATTTAAATTAAAATATTTTATAACATGAAAGTTTTAAATGTTTGTTCCTATAAAACTATAGACAAAGCATACCTATAACAAAATAAGTATGTCATTTTATTTAACATATTTTGGAAGCAGCAGGCATTAACTCATTCACTCTGGAGCAGCTCAGAAAATGTTGCCTGCTCACTTCCATCATAGGAACAACAGAGCAGCCTGAGCTCATTTTCAGAACATCCATTTGTGATACCATACAGAAAACAAATGTTCATATCTCTTTAACCATAAGAGCTAGACTAACAATGTAAAAGTGAAAGTTGTTCAGCAGACACTGACCTTTCCAGCAGTGTAAATGTTGATAGTGGGTATCTAAGTCATTATTAAATATTTGTCAAGGAATGCTGGTTTTATGCATCCTTTTTGGTTGTATCAGCTCAGCAAGATCTTGCCAGGTTGTCCTGCAGAGTCCTACAGCACCAGAGAGAGAATAGAGATACTTTGGAGTGTTAAGTACCCTTGTTCTGTTTTTTCTTGCTATTTATTATTAATTCCGCCTAAACGCTCAGTTTCTGGTGTTTACTGATACTCTAGAAGCTCGTTTTCAACTGCATTTGTATTTATTTACTGCCTGCACTTTTAAAAAGTTGTTTTTGTCGTATATTGCATTATTTAATTGCATTTGGCTTCACACTCAAGTGCGATAGCCGTTTCTATACCTTAAAAGTGTTTTTTCCTGTTGTATCTGCTATATTGTTGAAAAAAAAAAAAAACCCAAAAAAGCTCCTATTTCCCATCTTTCTAAGCTAGAAAAGTCTGGTTTCAGATATTTGCTGGTACCTGGACTGTGTTTACGCTTCTGTGTTGCCCATACCTTACTTGGACAGTTGGAAGTTACTCTGTTCACCAGTGAGAGTGGGGACCTTTGAACAGTCTTGCTATTTATTGTTAATTCCGCCTAAACACTCAGTTTCTGGCGTTTACTGATATTCTAGAAGCTCGTTTTTAACTGCATTTGTACCTATTTACTGCCTACACTTAAAAAAAAAGTTTCTGTTCTATATTGCATTATTAAATTGTATTTGGCTTCACACTCAAGTGCGATAGCTGTTTCTATACCTTAAAAGTGTTTTTTTCTCTTGTATCTGCTATATTTTTGAAAAAAAAAAAGTCTTCCTATTTCCCGCCTTTCTAAGCTAGAAAAGTCTGGTTTCAGATATTTGCTGGTACCTGGACTCTGTTTAAGCTTCTGTGTTTCCCATACCTTACTTGAATAGAAGGAAGGTACTCTGTTCACCAGTGAGAGTGGGGAGCTTTGAACAGCCTACCTGTCTTTGGAGGAGTGGTTTAAGCCCAGAAAATGTAGTTTTATTGGCCATTTTGGGCTAATTTCTATCTCTTTTATCTTTCTGATATAAAAACCGCATTTGTGCGGTTTTGCGCATAGTGCAGCGGTGGTTAGCTAGGGTTAAACTATCCCCAGCTCCACAGAGTCTGTTCTTCAGTTTTTCCCTTAGTACTAGCCAGTTCTTCCAGTTTTAGCACTCAAATCAGCGCTTTCGGACTAGCACTTGCTCAAAAAAGAGACAGAAGCACAAATAAATTATAGTACTCGCTCCCCAACATTTGTTTGTAGGAAACAGTCAAATTACTCTTCCCCCACCAGCTCAACAAGAAAAAAGTTCTTCAACCCAACCAGGCATGTCCAAAGGCCAGTTCCCAGTGTCACAACTGCCTCATGCACACAGACAACCCTCTCCTCCTACCACATGACACCAAAATCTGCAAAAGATGCACTTACACAGCCAAAGATGAGGCAAAGCTCTTTCCAGCCATGACTGTAATTGACAGTCAAGAGGGGAAGGTAACAACCTGCAACACCTCACTCACCACACGTAGACCCACCATACCTGCAACTGCAAATCCTACACATAGATACACAAAGACATACTCGGAGGCTCTAAATAAAAATCTGCAGAAACAACAGAGACCTCCAAAGCAGACATGCAAGCAACCTCCACCGACAAACACACCGCAAGCAACACATAACCTCCAAAAAGTACAGTTTTGTACCTACCATAAATGTAGATGTCCGATAGGTATGCAACTGCAGTCCTGACATATGGGCTGTCCTGCCTCAGGCAGCCCTTCGGTCGGCCGGATTCCAAAGTCTGTGTCCGGCGTCGGCTGATGTCGCCCTTTCCCCAACGTCAGAGCGCCTGGGGTATAAAAGCGTCAGCCGACACCATCTTCTTCAGTGTTTCTTGCCCCACATGCCAGGTGCCCTCTAAGGAAGGCTAAATTTTGAAAATAGAGAAAAAATTCCAGACAAGTACAACAACATAAAAACAAATACACCATAAAAGATTACCCCAGGTAGCTAAAATGAGGGGTAGAAACCCAAAAGAATACCACAGAGGGGTAGGTGGGAGGGAAAACCTGACTGCAGTTGCATACCTATCGGACATCTACATTTATGGTAGGTACAAAACTGTACTATGTCCTTCAAGGATGCAACTGCAGTCCTGACATATGGGTTGAATACCATAGCCAACCTGGGGGTGGTAGGCACTAAGACAAAGATGGTGTAGCTAAAATGTCCTGCAGGACTGCAGAAGCAAACCCTGCTCTGGATCTGGAATATAAAGGCAGGTTGTAATGTTTGGAAAATGTATGCACGGAGCTCCATGTAGCAGCTTCTAAAATGTCCTTTGTTGCCACTCCTCTTAAAAAGGCTGTGGAGGTGGCTGTAGCTCTGGTGGAATGCGGCCTGATTTCAGCTGGTACAGTTTTTCCATGAAAAGAGTAGCAGAATCGAATGCAATTTCCAATCCATTTAGAAATTGTCTGTTTGGAAATTGCTTTTCCCTGCAATCCAGCAGCGCAAGCTACAAAAAGCTGGTCAGATTTTCTGAAAGACTTTGTTCTGTCCAAGTAGTAGCGCAACTGTCTGTGTATGTCCAAGGTGTGCAGAAGTCTCTCTCCTTTATTTTGAGGATTGGGAAAGAAGGTAGGCAGGTAAATAGCTTGATTCAGGGACTCCCTGGATGCCACCTTTGGCATGAATGATGGATTGGTTCTCAAAGAAACTCTGTCCTGATGAAAAATGAGAAATGGTTGTATTGCCATAAGGGCCTGTAGCTCAGAGACTCTTCTTGCTGAGGTTACTGCCAGAAGGAAAGCTGTCTTCCAAGACAGAAATTGCAACTCTGAAGATGCTGCTGGTTCAAAGGGAGGAAGAGTTAATTTTTCCAGCATGAAGTTGAGGTCCCATGCAGGCACTGGTGGTTTCCTTGGAGGGTTGATGTTCTTTATACCTCTTAGAAACTGTCTTAGCAATGGGTGAGAAAATACAGGCGGATCAGTGTTATATTTGGCAGATATTGCTGAAGCATGTATTTTTATGGAAGAATATGAAAGGCCATTGTGGAGCATTTCAGCCAAATATTCTAGGATCTGTGGAATGCTCATCACTGATGGGTCTTGACCCTTTTTGCTGTTCCAGATAAGAAATCTCTTCCATTTTGCTAAGTATGTTTTTCTAGTAGAAGGTCTGCGCGCCTCCAGGATGATATCTTTTACCCTTTTGGAAAGTGTATCCTGAGGAATAGTCATGGAATCTTCCAAGCTATCAGCTTCAATGTTTTCAAGCTGGGGTGTAGTGTCCTGTAATTGTGCTGTGTCAGAAGAAGTGGCCATTGAGGAAGGAGCCACAGATTGGTGTGTGTCAAGCTCCGTAGCAGTGGGTACCAGTGTTGTCTTGGCCAGTCTGGAGCTATCAGTATGACTTTCGGTTTCTCTGTCTTGATCTTTAGTAACACCTTGGTCATCAAAGGAAGAGGTGGGAAGGCATATAGTGTTAGAGAGTTCCAACTGAAGGAGAGAGCGTCCACCTTCCATGTTTGAGGATGGTATGTCCTTGTGCAAAACTTTTTCAGATGGTGATTGAGGTGGGAGGCAAAAAGATCTATATCCGGCCTTCCCCATGCTTGAGTTATTTGTAAGAAAATGTCTGGATGCAACATCCATTCGTGTGGATTCATGATGTTTCTGCTTAGGCTGTTCACCAGAAAGTACAGTTTTGTACCTACCATAAATGTAGATGTCCGATAGGTATGCATCTGCAGTCATCACATATGGGTTGTCCTGCCTCAGGCAGCCCTTCGGTCGGCCAGATTCCAAAGTCTGAGTCCGGCGTCGGCTGATGTCGCCCTTTCCCCAACGTCAGAGCGCCTGGAGTATAAAAGCGTCAGCCGACGCCATCTTCCTCAGTTTTTCTTGCCCCAGATGCCAGGTGCCCTCTAAGGAAGGCTAAATTTGGAGAAATGCAATAGATTCTAAACATGCACAGAAATATATACATATAAATATATATATATAAAAACAAATACACCATAATAGATAATCCCAGCTAGCTATGAGAGGGAAAAGTACCCAAGAAATACCACAGAGGGGAAGGAGGGAGGGTAAACCTGACTGCAGATGCATACCTATCTGACATCTACATTTATGGTAGGTACAAAACTGTACTATGTCCTTCAAGGATGCATCTGCAGTCATCACATATGGGTAGAATACCATAGCCAATCTGGGGGTGGAGGATCTATGTAAAGGATGGTGTAGCTAAAATGCCCTGCAGGACTGCCGTAGCAAAGCCTGCTCTGGATCTGGAATATAAAGGTAAGTTGTAATGCTTGGAAAATGAATGCACGGAGCTCCATGTAGCAGCTTCTAAAATGTCCTTGGTAGCCACCCCTCTTAAGAAGGCTGTGGAGGTGGCTGTGGCTCTGGTCGAATGAGGTCTAATGTTAGCTGGCACAGTTTTTCCATGAAAGGAGTAACAAAAACAAATGCAATTCCCTATCCATTTTGAAATTGACTGTTTTGAAATTCCTTTTCCTTGTTCACAAGCAGCATATGCTACAAACAGCTGGTCAATTTCTCTGTAACTTTTAGTTCTGTCCAAGTAGTAGCGCAACTGTCTGTGTATGTCCAGGGTGTGCAGAAGCTTTTCCCCATTGTTTTGAGGATTTTGAAAGAAGGTAGGCAGGTGAATAGCTTGGTTTAATGAGACCCTGGATACCACCTTTGGCATAAATGAAGGATTGGTTCTCAATGAGACTCTGTCTTGATGAAAAATAAGAAATGGCTGTATTGCCATGAGGGCCTGTAACTCAGATACTCTTCTTGCTGAGGTTATGGCCAGAAGGAAGGCAGTCTTCCAAGACAGGAACTGTAGTTCTGCAGATGCTGCTGGTTCAAAGGGAGGCAGTGTTAGTTTTTCCAACATGAAGTTAAGGTCCCAAGTAGGCACTGGTGGTTTCCTTGGAGGATTGATGTTTTTAATTCCCCTTAGAAACTGTCTTAGGAGAGGATGAGAGAAGACAGGTGGATCAGTATTGTACTCTGCTGAAATTGCTGAAGCATGAATTTTAATGGAAGAGTAAGACAGGCCATTGTGGAGCATTTCTGCCAAGTATTCCAGGATATGTGCCATGTTCATGACTTTCGCATCTAGGCCTTTTGTGGTGCTCCAAGTGTGAAATCTTTTCCATTTTGCTGAGTATGCCTTTCTTGTGGAAAGCCTGCAAGCTTCCATGATGATATTCTTCACTCTCTTGGATAGCTTATCCTGGGGATGAATCAAGGTATTTTCCAGGCTGTTAGTTGCAATGTTTTCAGGTTGGAATGCAGAGTTTTGTAATTGTGCTGTGTCAGGAGAAGTGGCCATTGTGGAAGAGGCCATGGTTTTGTGCGTGACATGCTCTTTAGCAATGGGTACCAGTGCTGTCTTGGCCAGTCCGGAGCTATCAGAATCACTCTTGGCTGCTCTGATCTTCAGTAAGACCTTGGTCATTAATGGAAGAGGTGGGAATGCATACACTGTTAAAGCTCTCCAGCTGAAAGAGAGGGCGTCCACTTTCCATGCTTGTGGGTGATATGTCCTTGAGCAGAATTTCTTCAGCTGATGATTGTGTGGGGAGGCAAAGAGGTCTATGTCCGGCCTCCCCCATGATTGTGTTATCTGAAGGAAGATGTCTGGGTGCAGCATCCATTCGTGTGCATCCATGATGTTCCTGCTTAAGCTGTCCGCCAGTATATTGTCCTTTCCTGGCACAAACTGGGATTGCAGTTCTATATTGAGTGTCAAGGAAAGTTCCCATAGATTCATTGCCAGTCTGCAAAGAGGGTAGGAATGGGTGCCTCCTTGCTTGTTTATGTAGAAATAGCTTGAAGGCCTCGATTGCATGTATCACTGCCAGCATTTCCTTTTGGTTTATGTGCATGCGTAGCTCTTTTTGTGACCATAGCCCTTGAATGCACCTTCCCTCCATGTGCGCTCCCCATCCGTGGTCTGAAGCGTCCGTTGTAATAGTTTGGCTGGCTATTGGTTTGCTGAAGGGCAGACCCCTGTTTGACTGGCTTGCTTGAGCCCACCACAGAAATTCCCTTTGAAGGCATGGGATGAGTGGTATCAAAGTTTCCAAGCTGTGACTGTGCTGAGTCCATAAACTCCTTAGGTACCATTGTAGTTTCCTCATATGTAGCCTTGCTTGTGTAATCAGAAGGATGCAAGAAGCCATGTAACCCAGGGCCTGCAGGATTTTCCTTGCAGTCAGCTGAGTTTGTCTTGACAGATTTTTGAAGTCATCCGGTAGTTGACTTTGTTTTTCTTCTGTGAGGAAAGCCATTTGGGTGGTTGTGTCTAGATTCACACCCAGAAAGGCTATTCTTTGGGATGGAACAAGTCTTGACTTGTGAATGTTGACTGTATATCCCAAGTCCTGAAGTAGGTGGATGACATAATTCAAGTGTTTTACCAAAATTTGTTGGCTGTCCGCTTGTATAAGAAAGTCGTCCAGATATGGGTATATTTGCATCCCCTGAAGTCTGCAGTGTGCAATTACTGATGCCAGGCATTTCGTGAATACTCTGGGTGCAGTAGATAAGCCAAAGGGCAATGCAGAGAATTGATAATGCTCTGAACCTGCAAGAAATCTGAGGTGTCTTCTGCAACTTTGTCTGATAGGGACATGCAGGTATGCCTCCTTCAGGTCCAGAGTTACCAGCCAAGACCCCTTGCCCAGCATGGGAAGGAGTTGCTGTAGAGTCAGCATTTTGAATTTTGGCACAATGAGATAAGTATTCAGTGCGGACAAGTCGAGAATAGGCCTCCATTGCTTTTCTTTTCTTGGAACAAGGAATAGTCTGGAATAAAATCCTTGGCCTTGTTCTGAGAGAGGAACCTTTTCTATAGCTTTCATTTGCATTAAGTTGGAGATTTGTTTCAAAGCCTCTGCCCTTTGATTTGGTGGCAGGTCTGGCATGCCTTTTCTTTTTGGTAATGTGTGGAAATGGAACCTGTATCCTTTGTCTATTATTTGTAGTGTCCATTTGTCCCTTGTAATACTGTGCCAATTTTCTGTGAATAAGGAAAGCTTTCCGCCCAAAGGTGCTTCCAATTGAGCCCTGGTTGGCGGTGTCAAAGTAAAGTCATTGAGTCTGTCCTTGTGCAGCAGTTGTAGGCCCTGCACTACCTCTCTGGTTGGGAGGCTGCCATTGACATCCTCTGTAGGAGCCTCTAGCTTGCCCTCTACCTCTGGCACGCCTGTTCTTGCCTCTCTGAAATTTCTCAGTGTCTGGAACGGACCAATTCTTGGAAGGCCAATTTCTGCTGAATCTTGGTGGTTGGACTTGCAGAAAATCTTTGACTGTTTGTACAGATTTTGCCTTTTCTTCAAATTTCTTTAAGACCTCCTGAGCAGTGGAGCCAAATAACTTTTGCTTTTCCAGTGGAGCATCCAGTAGCTTTGCTTTAACATGGTCTGGCAGAGATTGCTCCTTCAGCCAAGCATGCCTACGTATGACTGCACCTGTCATAGCTGACCTACATGAAGCTTCCAATGCATCATAACCACACTGCAAGAAATGGTTGCTAACCTGTTGAGAGTTATGTACCAGATCCTGAAGTGATTTGCGATCTAGGGGTTCAGGTGAAGACAGTTTTTTATGCAATTCTTCTAACAAATACTCTTGGTACTGTATCATATGAAATTGACAATTTAAAGCCCTCATAGAAAGGGTAGCAGAAGTATACACTTTTTTACCCCATCGCTCTAAAGCCCTGGACTCCCTTTCAGAGGGGAGTGGATTTTTTGTAGTGGCAGCTGCAACCCCTTTAGGGCCCTGGGAAATAGTTTCTGGATCAGCAGAGTGGGCCTTGTAAAGGAAAAGATGTGATTCAGGGACCCTGTAGTACCTATCGGGTTTGGCAGGAGCCGGAGGGAGTGCGCCAGGGGTTGTGCTAGACTCAGAGTACACATCATCAATGACATTCAAAACAGGGGGAATAGCCAAAGGTCTATGCTGAGGCAAATGCAAGAAGGTCCTTAATCTCTTTCTGGAATCAGAGAATTCCTGGCCCTGCCATTGGAAATGCTCTCTCATAGTGTGCAGAGTTTCCCCAAAGGACAGCTCTTCAGGAGGGGAGGCCGAAGGGATAGATTCCTCTGCATCAGAATCCTCGTAGGCTGAAAATGCCTCCTCCTGGTAGTCCGAGAGAGTAGAGCCATCAGAGGCCTCATCTGAGGAGTGGGGATGAGAGGGCTCAACCCTGGGCCTTTTTTCTGTAGGAGGTTGAGAGCCCCTGTCCGGGTGAGGCTATGAGCCCCTAATTAATGAAATAAGGTCCTCTGCTAGACTAAGGATCTGAGAACCTGTAGTGGGTCCCTGAGGGATAACCCTGGGAGGCAAAGATTTTGAGTGTTTAGCAGCTTTAGCCCTAGAGAATGCCTTTATGGACATGGATGCAGGAGGCCTGGCTGCACCACGTGCTGGTGTAGTTTTGTCTAGAGGAATGGTGTCGGAAGGTTCCAGGACACCAGTTTCTAATGGAGATTCAATAACCGATACAGTAGGGGCCTCCGGGGCCGAGGTTGTCGGTTGTACGGTTTAGGTGGTCGGAAGTACCAAAGACTCGGTTTCAGCCGAGACCGAGACACTCGCGGTAGGCCTGGCCGTGGTTTCAGCCAAAACCGCGGCCCGCATGTGTCGGTCCTTGTCCTTCCGTTTCTTTGTTAAATGTGAAGTCGGAGTCTCCGACGGCATATTGTAAGCAAAACTAGCCCTGAAAAATTCCTCTGCAAACTCCACCCGACGTCTAAGAGTGCGTCGGTTGTAGGAAGCACAGGCTGAACAGGCCGAGACGTCGTGGTCTGGGCCTAGGCAGGGGAGGCAGTAAGAGTGGAAATCCTTATGAGGTATTTGTTTCCCACAAGTTAAGCAATTATTAATTTTATCTGACATCGGCTGAGGCAAGAAAGAGTCCCCAACGGGGTACGTAGCTTTTGAAGTCTTCGGTTTAGGTGAATTACAGGAGCTGGCCGACCAGCACTTGCGAACTGCTTCTGTTTCGGGCACCATGCGGCAAGAAAGACTGAGGAAGATGGCGTCGGCTGACGCTTTTATACCCTAGGCGCTCTGACGTCGGGGAAAGGGCGACAGCCGACGCCGGACCCAGACTTTGGAATCCGGCCGACCGAAGGGCTGCCTGAGGCAGGACAACCCATATGTGATGACTGCAGATGCATCCTTGAAGGACATCATTGTCCTTCCCTGGTACAAACTGGGATTGTAGCTCTATTTTCAATTGTAGGGAAATATCCCAGAGATTCATTGCCAGTCTGCAAAGAGGGTAGGAATGGGTACCTCATTGCTTGTTTATGTACCACTTAACTGTGGTATTGTCTGTCTTTATTAGTAGATGGCCCTGATGCATGAACTTTTCGAAGGCCTTGATTGCATGTATCACTGCCAGCATTTCTTTTTGGTTGATGTGCAGGTGCTTTTCTTTTTGTGTCCATTGTCCTTGAATGCATCCGCCCTCCATGTGCGCCCCCCATCCATGGTCTGAGGCGTCTGTTGTTATGGTTTGACTTGTATGAGGCTTGCTGAAAGGCAGACCTTTGTTTATCTGGCTTGCTTGAGCCCACCACAGAAATTCCTTTTGAAGGCATGGAATGAGTGGGATCAATGCTTCCAGGCTGTGGCTGTGTTGAGACCATAGACTTTTTAGATACCATTGTAGTTTCCTCATATGCAGCCTTGCGTGTGGAATCAGAAGAATGCAAGATGCCATGAAACCCAGGGCCTGTAGGATTTTCCTTGCAGTCATCTGGGTGTGTGTTGCCAATTTTCTGAAGTATTCTGGTAATTGTTTTTGTTTTTCTTTTGTCAGAAACACCATCTGGGTGTTTTGTGTCCTGTGTGGCACCCAGGAAAGGTATTTGTTGGGATGGTACGAGACTTGATTTCTGAATATTGACTGTGTATCCCAAGGCCTGCAGTAGGTGACTGACATAGTCCAAGTTTTTTAACAAGGCTTGTTGGCTGTCCGCTTGTATAAGGCAGTCGTCCAGGTAAGGGTATATTTGTATCCCCTGAAGTCTGCAATGTGCAATTACTGATGCCAGGCATTTCGTGAACACTCTGGGCGCAGTAGATAAGCCAAAGGGCAATGCTGAGAATTGATAATGCTCTGAGCCTGCAAGAAATCTGAGGTATCTTCTGCAACTTTGTCTGATTGGGACATGCAGGTATGCATCCTTGAGGTCCAGAGTTACCAGCCAAGACCCCTTGCCCAGCATGGGAAGGAGTTGCTGTAAAGTCAGCATTTTGAATTTTGGCACAATAAGGTAAGTATTCAGTGCGGACAAGTCCAGAATGGGTCTCCATTGGTTTTCTTTTCTTGGAACAAGGAACAGTCTTGAATAAAATCCTTGTCCTTGTTCTGCATAAGGAACCTTTTCTATTGCTCTTATTTGAAGTAGGTTTGTTATTTGTTTGAGTGCCTCTGCCCTTTGATTTGGTGGCAGGTTTGGCCGGCCATGTCTTGTTGGTAGTGTATGAAAATGGAATCTGTATCCTTTGTCTATTATGTCCAGTATCCATTTGTCCTTTGTAATATTGTGCCAATTTTGTGAGAATAAAGATAATTTTCCACCCAAAGGTGCTTCTAATTAAGCCCTGGATGGCGGAGTCAAAGTCAAGTCATTGAGATTGTCCCTGCGGAGCAGTGGAAGGTCCTGCCCCACCTCTCTGGTTTGGAGGCTGCCATTGACATCCTCTGTAGGAGCCTCGAGTTTGCCCTCTACCTCTGCCACGTCTGTTTTTGCCTCTTTGAAATTTGTCTGTGTCTGGAAAGGACCAATGCTTAGAAGGCCAATTCCTGCTGAATCTTGGAGGCTGTACCTGGAGGAAATCTTTGACTGTTTGCACTGATTTTGCCTTTTCCTCTATTTTCTTTAAAACCTCTTGTGCAGTAGCACCAAATAGCTTATGTTTCTCTAGTGGTGCGTCCAAAAGCTTAATTTTCACATGGTCTGGCAATGTTTGTTCCTTTAACCAAGCATGTCTGCGTATGACCGCACCTGTCATTGCTGCTCTACATGAAGCTTCCAATGCATCATATCCACACTGAAGGAAATGGTTGCTAACCTGCTGAGTATTATGAATCAATTCCTGTAACCCCTTTCTATCTAATGGTTCAGGGGAAGCCAATTTCTTTTGCAAGTCGTCCAACATGTATTCCTGATACTGAATCATATGAAATTGACAATTTAATGCTCGCATAGAAAGGGTGGAAGATGTATATACTTTCTTGCCCCACCTTTCTAAAGCCCTAGAATCTCTTTCCGAAGGAAGTGGATTCTTAGCAGTAGTGGAGGAAACCCCTTTAGGCCCCTGAGGTTTCAGGGTCAGCAGTATGGCCCTTGTACAGAAATTGATGTGTGTCTGGGACCCTGTAGTACCTGTCTGGCTTGACAGGAGCAGGGGGGAGGGAGTCAGGGGAACCACTAGATTCTAAGTACACATCATCTAAAACATTTAAAACTGGAGGAATAGCTAAGGGTCTATGCTGAGGTAGCTTTAAAAATTCCCTTAACCTTTTCCTAGAATCTGAGTATTCTTGGCCTTGCCATTTGAAGTGTTCCCTCATGGAGTGAAGCGTTTCCCCAAAGGAAAACTCCTCAGTAGGAGAAGCAGAGGGAATGGATTCCTCCACATCAGAATCCTCGTAGGCCGGGAAGGCCTCCTCCTGGTAGTCTGAATGTGCAGAATCACCTGAGGCCTCATCGGAGGACTGGGGATCTACCTGCTCAACCCTAGGCCTCTTGACAGATGTGGCTGAGAACCCCTAATTAAAGAAATAAGGTCCTCAGCTAAACTTAAAATTTGAGAACCAGAAGTGGATCCCAGAGAAACAGATCTTGGAGGGAGAGACTTAGCCTGTTTGGCATCCTTAGCACATGTGTAGGCCTTAATGGACATAGCTTATTTTAAAGCTGTCTCACTATGTTAAACCCATTTAACATAGCGAAACAGTAAAAACGCAATGGAGATCTTGCTTTCTCCATTGCTTTTGGCCACAGCTCTGATGTACTGCGTAGGCATGCGGAGTACATCAGAACTGCCGCGGATGCCAGACAGCTGCGGAAGGGCAGCAAAGAGGCATTAGACAATGCCATTATTTAAGAAAAGTAATTGTTTCTTTTCTTAAATAATGTCATAGTATAATAGCAATAACCCACTTCTGGGTGTGGGTAATGCGGGATTTACCCACGGTTGTCTTTGTTTGGTCCTTCGGGCTTCGCCCTCAGGACCAAACCACGCCAACCGTGGGTAAATCCCGCATTACCCACACCCAGGCGTGGGTTATTGCTATAGTGAACCCCAGACATATTCAGCCAGTATCTTTAAAAATATCTCTTATCTCCAATTACTTTCAAAAAACACAAGGGAAGAACTTTTTTTTTATTTGTTCAGACCCAATTATTTCCCATTTCTCTGTTGCATGGGAATTCTTGACTATAATAAAATGCAGATGTATGATAGGGGGTTGGATACTCCCACAGCCCATGCATAAAACATTATTTTCAGAAAATGCCCATCTGAGATGTTTTGATCATAATATGTGCATTTGTTGTAGAGTGTTCACCACTTTTAGGGTTTGTTTCAGTGCACTGCTTAGTTCCTTCATGGAATTATTTCAGGGGAATTTGCAGAGTGTTTCTTTGATGCTGCACATTATGAGTTAAGGCTAATTTTTTCTTTAATATGTTGGAACTATATTAACAGGTATGAGGAAACAAACCAAATATATATTTTTAATGATCCCCTGAGTTGTGCCTGCAAATGGTTTACAGCGATCAGTGTACTACCCCCAGTAAACAAACTAAAATAAATAAAATAAATATTACATGTTTCTAGCACTATACTGACGGACTGATTGTCAGATGGACAGCATAAAAAAAGAGAGGTGTAAACAGTAGCTCCCAGAGCAGAAATAATGAAAAAGGGGGTTATGGAAGCACTGAATTAATAAGGCCAGAATAGTCTGCTGAGACATTAGAAATATAATCCCATTGAAAAAAATGTCAGCAAGATGAAGTGTTAGACAGAAATGGAAATGTATAAAGAGGTACGCAAGCTAATTCTAAAATAAATGAAAATTAAATCTGGAGCAGGCAATAATTTAAAGTATAAACATACCCTGTATGACATTAATATTGTTCACTAAATAAAAAAAAAAACTTTTGTTTTGCCCATCTTTACAACTCGAGAAAGACTTTTTGAAAAATGATACCAGTACAACCCCAGCTTGAATGAGTTATTGTAACTTATATTTTGTACCTAAAAATAAGCCCAATGACCATTTTTCCTTGCAGAAGCTAAACAGCTAAATAAAAGTTAAACAGTGAACACCAGGATGGAATGAAGTGCTAAACACTACAGTTTGGGTTAACTTAACTCTTTTATCCCAGGCAGAGAGAGGACCCAAGCCAGGTGAGTAGCAGTAGCACTGCTTGCAAGCCAAACCCTGTTTGTGTATTTTGGGGGGGGGGGGGGGTTGGAGGTGACTGACTCTTGTTGGCCACAGACAACCTTAGTCCATAAAAAGTGTAGGCACTGAGCAAGCTGCAAGGGTGCACTGCAAGAGAGCTGACAGAGCAGAAGACGGGAGGATTAAAATGTAAAGGAAACTCAAAATGCATAAAAGCTGCATCGTGCCATGGTGTGGAGTGAAGCACAGGGTCTACAATCGTGCCATGGTGTGGAGTGAAGCACAGGGTCTACAATCGTGCCATGGTGTGGAGTGAAGCACAGGGTCTACAATCGTGCCATGGTGTGGAGTGAAGCACAGGGTCTACAATCGTGCCATGGTGTGGAGTGAAGCACAGGGTCTACAATCGTGCCATGGTGTGGAGTGAAGCACAGGGTCTACAATCGTGCCATGGTGTGGAGTGAAGCACAGGGTCTACAATCGTGCCATGGTGTGGAGTGAAGCACAGGGTCTACAATCGTGCCATGGTGTGGAGTGAAGCACAGGGTCTACAATCGTGCCATGGTGTGGAGTGAAGCACAGGGTCTACAATCGTGCCATGGTGTGGAGTGAAGCACAGGGTCTACAATCGTGCCATGGTGTGGAGTGAAGCACAGGGTCTACACAAGGAAGACAAAGTAGGTACACGAGAACTAGGTCTGAAACAGGACTAGGAGGGGAAGAAAAATGAGATAGGAAACTAAATACCTGTTTTTTTTCTTTTTTCTTTTCTAACAAGTTAAACATGGGTAACGTTAGACAGCTGCTTAGGTTGATAGAAATAATAATGACATTTTTGTAACTGCAGCTGATATTTTATTTCAAACATTAAATTTTTTGCAACAGCAATACCAATGTCAGTAACACTGGTGGAACAAGGACCAACACTGAGATGACACATGCCTTTCAACTCTCCAGATTTTCACAGAATGTTCAGATTTTTGGATCACGTCTTAGGTCTGCATGTCATAAAACCTCCAAGTTTTCTGGCAGATCGTTTAGGACTGAAGTTAGTAATAAATAATGACAGACATTTGAGTTTCAGATTTCATGTTTTTCATAAAAAACATGCTAATGGGTAACCTGATATTCTAGCAACTTTGTAAGTTTATAAGAACAATATTTAAAACCTCTCCCTATTTTGTTTTTTTCCTTTGTTCCCCATTTTTTCTGACTTTGTCTAGATTTCTTGCACCAAGAGGTAATGTAAGACCATCGGTCTATGTTTTATATAGGTTCCAGCAATTTAGAGATATGATTATAAGCCATAAACTCTTAAGAATGAAATTTGGTTAGTCAGGAATTCAACCCTGCCCCTATATTTAATTGTGTCATAATCACTGAAGCACATTAATATATATCCCTAGGCAATGCTGGAGCAGCTGGACTAATGATGATTGGAAAGAAAGAAAATAAGTGATACATAATATATAAATGGTAACTTTTTGTCAATATATTTTTGCCTATGTCATTTAGTTTTAGTATTGTGCTACAAACATGCAGCAGTGTATTCTAGTGAAGTGGTGTTTCTGAATCTCCCACTTAAAATTGCATGCCCCAGTTTGGGGTTTTATGTGTGCTTTGTGCTTATTTCATTCTGTGCTGCCCCCGCCATTCTGTCTTTCATAGTATATGTATGTCAGCAGCACCCATGGAGACAAAGAGCATGTGTGTGTGTATGTGTGTATACAGATTTTTGCAGAATATCCAGATTTTTGCATCACATTTTTGGTCTGTTTTTCATAAAATTGTGTTTTTCTGGCAAATTAGTGGCAAATCATTAAAGATTGAAGTTAGAAAATAATGACAGACATTTGAGTTTCAGACTTCATACCCTTCAGAAAATTCATACGATTGCAATACCTACTATTCTATTATCTTTCAAGTTTATAAGAGCAATATTTAAAAATTGCCCTTATTTCTGGGCCTTTGTCTCACTTCTATTTATGGCTTTGTCCAGATTTCTTGCTCTGAGGTTGAGAGGTATGACAAATTTGTCAGGGCCATCACTGTCAGCCAGAGACATTTCGGATTGTGACATACTTGTTGCACCCCACTCCCCCATGTAGTGACTCTGGATGTGTCCAAGCAAGGCAAGAAGCAGTTATGCAGTGTAACTGTGCAGAGTATCCCCCCCATCCAAGGTAGACACAAATACTACAGTGGCTTTTCATCTGTCCTTGATTTTGCAGAATGTTCTGGTTTTCTGTCATACTTTTACACTGCTGATTTATGCTTCTTATTATTCAGAAAATGCATGTTGTTGCAGTGCCTGTTGCTCTGTGTTTAAGCAGCAATGCTTTAATGACCATCAGGTAAGCTTGTCTGAGATTGTAAGATGCAAGTAAGCTTTAATAAGCATACTGTTAAAAAAATACCAACATTGAAAGCCTTTTTGTTGTTGCTATGCAGAGAATATTTACATAACTAGATAACGTATAAGCCTTAGGTATGGAAATGCATATGACGGTATTTGTAATAAAGGACAGGATTACAGTATTTTCAGAAGCTCATTACATTTGTTGGAGACTTGCAATCATCTTTGTAGGCTTTACTCATAAACTAAACATAATGCCAATCTATCATGTGTGGTCCATAACCTGGGCAGTAATCCTTTAGGCAATTTATCTTGAGATTGTTTGATGTTCATTTTTTACTTTGATCATGTTTTTCCCATGAAACAAGTAGACGGTTGTCAGGCAGCAGGTCTTTTTTGGATAATAAATATTTTTACAAGTGGGGGTATCACAGAGATTGCTACTTTCAACATGTTACTTGGTACTTTTATAAAGCTGAATATAAATTATAATTATAACTGCAGTGCAAGGAGAAGTGGTTTGAGTTGAGTGCTGCTTGTTTTTTATACTTGATTTTGACTGGCATTCCAGTAATGTATTTAAAAAGTAATTTATTTTTCATGCCTCACAACCTTTTTGTTTCCATCTAGATATTAAGTAAGCTGTCATGCAGCCAATGCATTAAAATATTTTTTTTCTACACTTCATTTTGTCTTATCGGACTCTCATAACAACGGTTTGGCACCCAGGACAGCATATTTAATTAAAGTCCCAGTTTTGTGGTTTTGAGCATAGCTCTGTTCCTTTCTAGTTGGTCTCACCCAATCCCGTTGGCCCCACCCATTCAGCTGCCTCCTGCAGACCCCTCTTTGATTTGAAGTCACCAGGTGTCACTGCTATACAGTGCTTTTACTGACTCTGATACAGTGCATACCTAGATTTCAGCCAGTTAGTACTTCACGTTTCAAGAACTGACCTAGTAGAGAATAGCCAGACAACCCTCACACACCAATAGACTGCCGATTAGGAAGATAATGACTTGAAAGGACAGCATGTGTTTTTTTTCTTTTATTTAACTGCTTAATGAGAACAGTCACTAATGCAAAATTAATGTAGTCAGCAAACCTGGACATTTCCTTTCATGTCAGTGTGAGCAACAGGATGCATGATCTTAATCTTTATAGGTTCATAGGATGATACTATGATATGGTATGATATATGATATGATGATTATATTACATTGACCCTGAGGCCCTTATAAGTCCAGCCGAGAATTTCACCCATGTTCCCACAATCAATATTAAAATTAGCAGCTCGAAGGGCCCAGGCAACATTTCCGGATGTTTCTTGCACAAAATCAGGAAACACCCTGGGGAATGTAAGTACTAACAAAAATGATACGAAATTCAATTGTCAGTATCAAAGATGGCTGGAGAACGTACGAAAACCTGGTACTGGGCGAAAAGGTGGCATTGAAGACGCAAGTGAAAGGAAGACTGTAGGTCTTTCCAGAATAGAACTAGCATGAGAGAAGACTGAGTTACCAATACAAGATCAAGTATGTGTAAGGATGCAGACTGTCAAGGGGAGAAATACTGTAATCCCTCCGTCTGCCTACACTTGGCTCAGTTCTGAAGTACTGCACTTAATTATAAAGTGATGCAGTACTTCAGAAATGAAGTACTGAAATACTGCACTTAATTATAAACTAATGCAGTACTTCAGAACTGAAGTACTGAAATACTGCACTTAATTATAAACTGATGCAGTACTTCAGAACTGAAGTACTGAATTACTTCACTTAATTATAAACTAATGCAGTACTTCAGAACTGAAGTACTGAATTACTGTACTTAATTATAAACTGATGCAGTAAGTATTGAAGTACTGAAATACTGCACTTAATTATAAACGGATGCAGTACTTCATAACTGAAGTATTGAAGTACTGAAATATACTGCACTTAATTATAAACGGATGCAGTAATTCAGAAATGAAGTATTGAAGTACTGAAATATACTGCACTTAATTATAAACTAATGCAGTACTTCAGAACTGAAGAACTGAAATACTGCACTTAATTATAAACTGATGCAGTACTTCAGAACTGAAGTACTGAAATACTGCACTTAATTATAAACTGATGCAGTATTTCAGAACTGAAGTACTGAAATACTGCACTTAATTATAAACTGATGCAGTACTTCAGAACTGAAGTATTGAAGTACTGAAATACTGCACTTAACTATAAACTGATGCAGTACTTCAGAACTGAAGTATTGAAGTACTGAAATACTGCACTTAACTATAAACTGATGCAGTACTTCAGAACTGAAGTATTGAAGTACTGAAATACTGCACTTAATTATAAACTGATGCAAGATAGCAAGATATCAATGTAAACTTCTCTGTGCATCAATAAACGTTTTCAAGTTGTCAAGCATCTACAAGAATTCTACCTTTAACTCCCCCATTAGAAAGAAAAAGAAAAATTACAGAATGGGGCTCACATTCATTACTGCTGCATGAGGGCTGGCTCATCACGTTATTCTGTCACCCTTCAACTACAAAAAAGAACCCCATGTTTTGAGAGATCATCATGGATAAACTGCAAGTACTACTAACCGCTAGTAATGCACTACACAATGGAACCAGCAGTGGACTGAGTTACATATAAAAAAAGCATTAATACCACCGTCAATCAAGAAAAAAGTACTTGATCTACTTGCTCGCCAACCACACTGAGATTTTTCATGTGCTATTTTGCTTTGCCATTTCATAAGTTTTTATTTAACTAGATTTATCTATAATTAACAGAGACTGTCTGGCTGGGGAAGTTCCCTTACTGGACCAAAAACACCTTTTAGCAAAACAAAATGTTAATGCAGTAAAATGCAGAATATTAATAATACAGGCGTAAACAATTTTTGACATGTAAAAATACTTAACACAAGCAGTTACACTGTGTCACAAGAGCATGTCCACAGACTGCATACATATTCATGATGTTAAATGAGGCTCTTCTCAATGCTATAAAGGTAACAATAAACACAAATACATGCAATGTTACTGTAAGACAATCATCCAGCATGTCTTAGGAGATGGAAGAAAAACTCAAACACAGGAAGAGCACTTAAGCTCAGGAAGAACTGAACAGTGAAGTTTGTAAAGAAATCACATAAGGCAGCTGTAAAATTAAGCAACAGTATTGTGGTGCTGCAGTAGCATTGTCGCCTCACAGTTAGACGTTGCCTGTTCGATTCTCAGTTAGAGCATCTTCTGTGTGGAGACATGCGTGAATGGGCGTTCCTTCATTGAAGGTTGTGCGTTAGGGCCGGTAAGCCAGCACATTAAAATCTACTGCCAATCATTAGCGGACCGGAGTTCCGCTGTGGCGACCCCTAACCGGGAAAAGCCAAAAGAAACAAACATTAATACTCTAAATACAGTAATGCTACTAGATAAAATGCAGACTGCCCTCAAGATTTTTAACAAGCCCATAATATCCACACCAGGCAAACATCTTTGCCTGTATACTGACACATGAAACATTTAGGGAGGGGGGGTAACACACGCATACACAAAACACACACACACATCTACTCTTTACAATGTCCTGGTCATGAACACACTAAAAAAAGAAAGTTGTTCAATTTGTTTTAATTGTAAAAGCAGATGATGTATTTTTTTCATATAAAGTTAGAAATCAGAACTACATCAACAGTCCTTCCTCTACAACCTCAGTTCTCTCAGAAAGACCAGAATTTCCAACTGAACAGAAAAACAAAGAAGCTGAAGCTCCTGAATCATTATAGCCTCCAAAATCTACGCTTGACATTAAAACTAATAACGGACTTCTCCCCGTAGTGATTCATGAACATTATCATATTTTTGACCAGGGCAGCTACAGCAAGAGGTTCTCCGGTTGGATTCTCGGCTGGGGTGCCTTCTGTGCGGAGTCTGCATGTCCTCCCTGTGGTCGCGTGGGTTTCCTCCGGGTGCTCCGGTTTCCACCCCCATCCCAAAGACATGCAGTAGGTGGATTGGACACTCTAAATTGGCCCTAGGTGTGAGTGTGTGCGTGTGTGTGCCTTCTGCGGAAGGTTGGGCGCCGGGCTGGCAACTCGACACTGTAAAACTCCACTGCCAATCATGAGCAGACAGGTGATCCGCTGTGGCGACCCCTAACCGGGAAAAGCCGAAAGAAGATCATCATATTTTTGACTATTATTTTTTTTCCTTTAAACCGTGAGTATCCCATTATGAATGGGACATGTAGCAACCTATTGTTAAAAAAAAAAAAAGCAAACAAAAAAAAGAAATGTCCGTGAAGATGAGATGCTGGTATGCACTGAGATCGGCTCATCCACACAACCCATCTAGTGCTTATTTCTCGATCTGCAGGGATGTGACACGTTATTCTCAGCCATAAGCGAAGGAGACAGAAAACTTGGTTCGCTACAGGTAGAGTGCATAGTTTCCACCGTACTTCTCAACCTCTTAGCACAAGAAATCAGAACAAAGCCTAGTATCATTTTCCGAATTATGTAAAGTGTGAAATACAAATGCGTGTCATTATTTACTGAATTTAATCCTGGGTGAGTTACTAGAAAACTAATACCTACCAAGAGATAATACCTAACAAAGTAGAGATATCCCAAAGCTGGGTTACAGTTTGGATTGTTTTGCTAGTTTGAATACCTGGCTAAGTGCACTGTCAAGAGGAACACCCAAATATTTAATAATGTTGTTATACTGGCTACTGTCTCTATTCCTCTGATTTTATATCTGATTGCCATGACTGGAACATTAAAGTAAATTGGTAATGTTTAGAACAGATTATGATGTACTTGCATTTACTCGCATTCAACAGAAGGTGAAAGTCGATTAACAAAGTTTCAAGCTTGGAAAAACCATGTTGGAGTAATGACTGTGTAAAACTGTCTGACCTTGTCCTTTAGCTGTAACATCTGCAAACTATGTAGCTTTCAGCACATAGTACTGCAAAAATAGTTCACGGACTCATTATTTAGAGCAGTCAAAGTTCCACGTTTGCAAAAATGGATTACAAAGTTTTATTGCAGGGAGAGTGCATTCCTTGACTGTATAACTGATCTTTCATGAGTGAGTGAGCTTCAGCACTAAAAGCAGCAGTCACACTGCCACTAACAGTTAGAAAAGAGAAGTAAAACACACAGACAAAAGAGCAAACAGCAATTCTCCAGTCTCTCTACCTTTGTTGCAGTTCCAGACATTTCAGCGTCTAGACATGTCTTCTATTTGCACTTTTAATGTGTCACACTTATATGGTAGCAACCATTTCTAGAATTACAATAGTTCCGTCTCCTAGAATGCAAGCGTAGTTTCCTCCATAATACCTATCTTCAGAGTACAGCACTTGACAGGAATTTTTCTCAATAAAGTCCAGTATTAGGCTCCCGTAACTCCATGCTGAAATATAAGTTGAGAAGGTAACTGACAAAGTTCAGTTACTTTTTCAACTTAAACAGTGGAGCTAAATTAGGACTGTAAAATTACTCGCGCTTGTGGAAGGCACTTGGGTGTAACATGTAATTCCTGTCACCTCAGAGGGTGTTCGGATTTACCCACAGAACCGCTATGAGACTGTACTCAGTGTTAATTATTTAAACACCTTGACTGTGAAGTTCAATTCAGCTACAAAATAATTATATAATTACCTTGAGGGCAATTAACTGGTAAAGTCTATTTATTTAACTTTAACACCAGTAAGCACAACAAAAAATCAGGAAAGACTCAAACGTGTTCTATTTTTAATGCATTAAATAAGTACCATCACTAAGCAAAACTCCAGCTTTTGAAAATCAGTAATGTCTACTTAACAATGATGCTCAAAGCTGCACACACTGCAAATTGATGCTGAGTGAATTAAACATAGGACAACTGACTAAAGTACATCAGAATTTATCTTGTTCTTTCTCTGTTTAACTTCAGTAATGGCTGAAATGTTTCTGATGGTGCCTCTGTAGATATAAAGTTGTCACTACAGTCTGTGCAGGGACATGTGGAGCCTGGTTTACATAGACATGCCAGACATTTTGAAATGACCAATGATGTGATGATGCATTATGTCCAATTCTGACTGCCTGCAACAGAATGCATAAATACTCCTGAAGAAGATGCTTTGTGATGCAATATCATAAAAAAGTACCACATACATCTTGTAATGTGGTACTGTTGGGCTGGATTGGCTACTGGTGCTGTAAAAACACAGACAACATCATCCCTGTAGAACAATCCCATTTTTATGAAACAAGTATTTTTCTAGCACACCCCTCCCACCACAGTGCTAGAAACTCAAAGTGTACAGTCATCTCTCAGTTTTTAACACCATGATCCTCCTCTACAGTTTGTGCTACACGAAAATCCAATCACTGCTGATGCACAAACCCATCTTCTCCTAATTATCACAACTGGCATCACTAAGTAAAACAAGGAATTCCTGATAAATATGAAAACAATTATGTTCAACTGTGTTATTTATTTTATTTGACATTTGTTAACTAGGATAGTCCGACTGGGTCACAGTACCCATTTTCAGAGGAGGCCTGTGCATAAAAGCTCCACATTTGGACATTTAGGTACTTACAATGTTTACAACACTCATGTTAGCTCAGGCAATACAAACACAATTACAAGCAAGGGCCTGGGAAATTAACCATTTACAGGCTGCCTGTGTCCATTGAGACATAGGTGCAAAACCAGGGATGAATTTCCCATTCCCCATCCAACTGTCCAAGTTACACTTGAATTGGGTTAGGGAGGAACTCTGTTTCATATGGATTGAGTAAAACAGATTGATAGATACTTCAGAGTCATGACCTTTTTTCATTGCCAGTGCCCACTATCTCAGGCTGCACAGCCTTTCTCCAGGAGGGTCACATCAGCCAATTCTGGAATAAGTGCGTGGCTACCCATCCAGTAATCTGGTCATGTTTAAAGGAAGACAGTGAGTTGTACTGCTTAACATGTGAGGGAAGTATACCGTATAGGTTAAGGATGCAGTGCTTAACATGCAGGGAAGCATACTGTAAAGGTTAAGGGTGCACTGCTTAATATGCAGGTAAGTATACTGTAAAGTTTAAGGATGCACTGCTTAACATGTAGGGGAAGTATACTGTAAAGGTTAAACATGCACTGACTAACATGCAGGGAAGTATGCTGTAAATGTTAAGGATGCATTGCTTAACATGCAGAGAAGTATACTGTAAAGGTTAAGGATGCACTGCTTAACATGCATGGACATATACCGTAAAGGTTAAGGATGCACTGCTTAACATGCAGGGAAGTACAGTGAAAAAGTTAAGGATGCACTGCTTAACATGCAGGGACATATAAGATAAAGGTTAAGGATGCACTGCTTAACATGCAGGGAAGTACACTGAAAAAGTTAAGGATGCACTGCTTAACATGCAGGGACATATACCATAAAGGTTAAGGATGCACTGCTTAACATGCTGGGGAAGTATACTGTAAAGGTTAAGGATGCACTGCTTAACATGCAGGGACATATACCGTAAAGGTTAAGGATGCACTCCTTAACATGCAGGGAAGTACACTGTAAAGGTTAAGAATGCACTGCTTAACATGCAGGGGAAGTATATTGTAAAGGTTAAGGATGCACTGCTTCACATGCAAGGGAAGTATACCATAAAGGTTAAGGATGCAGTGCTCAATATGCAGGGAAGTACACCATAAAGGTTAAGGATGCACTGCTTAACATGCAGGGAAGTACACCATAAAGGTTAAGGATGCACTGCTTAAAATGCAGGGAAGTATACTATAAAGATTAAGGATGCACTGCTTAACATGCAGGGGAACTCTATCATACAGGTTAAGGATGCACTAATTAATGTGCAGGGAAGTATACCGTTAAAGGTTAAGGATGCACTGCTTAACATGCAGGGAAGTACACTGTAAAGGTTAAGGGTGCACTGCTTAACATGCAGGGAAGTACACTGTAAAGGTTAAGGATGCACTGCTTTACATGCAGGGGAAGTATACTGTAAAGGTTAAGGATACACTGCTTAACATGTAGGGGAAGTATGCCATAAAGGTTAAGGATGCACTGCTTAAATTGCACGGAAGTATACCGTAAAAGTTAAGGATGCACTGCTTAACATGCAGGGAAGTATACCGTAAAGGATAAGGATGCACTGCATAACATGCAGGGGAAGTACACTGTAAAGGTTAAGGATGCACTGCATAACATGCAGGGGAAGTACACTGTAAAGGTTAAGGATGCACTGCCTAACATACAATATTGTAAAGGTTAAGGATGCACTGCTTCACATGCAGGGGAAGTATACCGTAAAGGTTAAGGATGCACTGCTTAACATGCACGGAAGTATACCGTAAAGGTTAAGGATGCACTGCTTAACATGCAGGGAAATATACCGTAAAGGTTAAGGATGCACTGCTTAATATGCAGGGAAGTAAACTGTAAAGGTTAAGGATGCACTGCTTAATATGCAGGGAAGTAAACTGTAAAGGTTAAGGATGCACTGCTTAACATGCAGGGAAGTATACCGTAAAGGTTAAGGATGCACTGCTTAACATGCAGGGAAATATACCGTAAAGGTTAAGGATGCACTGCTTAACATGCAGGGAAATATACCGTAAAGGTTAAGGATGCACTGCTTAATATGCAGGGAAGTATACTGTAAAGGTTAAGGATGCACTGCTTAACATGCAGGGAAGTAATGCTAGGACATGTAATAGTAAGACTGGTGAAAAGTGAGTGATCCATTATTGCTCAAAGTGTTTTCTGCAAGTTACCTTTGCATTAATGATACTCAAAGAATATATATGACTAAATGATACATCTGACATTTGTTGTTTCTGGTGGAGTGTTGTAATATTACTAGAAGTTCATATTCAAGTTTTCAGATTAGCATTTTCTTTGCTAAGGCTATTTCTACCTCTGTTGCTGATATACAGGACACATTGTAGTACGCCTTTAGTAGAGGCAGGGCTTTTTGGGTTACTGTATGTGTGTGGAACATATATGATAAGGTGAAATCTGATATAACACATATATTCCTGTCCTTCTACATCTGGTCTGATTATTTTCAGTGCCGTTTATTTAGAGAATTGTTTTTTAACGTTTCTCTGGGGTAGCCGACACCAATAATCCTTGACTCGTTTATGAGCAGGTTACTGACTCCTGGCAGCCACAGCAAGCTGCTGACGTTAGCTTGTGTTTATCCTTGCAGGTTACTGAAGCCTCTTTGTCAGCATTCGATAACAGTAACTCGTACGAATACAGAATGAAGTTGAAGTAGGGCAGCCTGGCAGCGATATCATTAATAAAGATAATAATCAGAGGCTGAGCACTGATCCTGGGGTCACCACAGTTTAGGTTTCCTGCTTCAGGCATGACTTTGTCTGCAAATATCTGGAATGTTATATCTATTTATTGATTTATTCATTTACATGTATTTGTTAACTGGAGTAGAACACCAAACCTCTCAGGCCATTTTTACACTTGGTCTACATCAACAGATATGTAAGAAAAATACACAATGAGTGCTGAATACAAGTCAAGTAATTAAAGACAAATTTAAGCCAAATCAAGCAATAGGAAATATAATATATATATAAACAAAAATACACAGTGAAATAGTGAACACAAAGCAACTGATGATTCCAGATCCAAGATATCCACAGAATAGCAGCAGCACTAAATATCTCTGCAACCAAAATGTAAAATGTAGGAAAGAGGCATGAACACACCTGAAATGTATTTTTGTAATCTGTGAACTGATACAATCACTTTTTAAGGAAAACTGGTTTAAGTATAAGTTTTCTGCCAGGATATCTTTCCATAATAGTCAATTAAATAAACCTCCTAACATTGAAGAAAGGCTTCCATCAAGTTTTATTTTCACTACACAAACTCAATATGAACATTGATAACTTTCAAACTCGACTGGACAATCTACAAGATGGCACCCTGAAGCAGACCATGACGTTAAAATTTATGACTGACTGGACGTACAAATCTTGGATGTAGAAAATGCAGTGAATGATATCATTCAAAGGGTGACAGAAGAAGGAAAACACAAATGGAATTTTTTTACTAAAGCAAACTTGATATTTGTGAAATAAAACAGAATATCTTGAAACAGGGAAAGAGGATCCAAGATATCTCTTGGCAGCCATCTTGGGATTAGTGCTTCTGGTCTCTCATTGTAATTTGTGCTCATATTCTACTCCTGGTGAGTTAAGAAACAGACCACATTGATTTCTGACTGTTTCTGGTTGGGCAGTGAGTGTCTGTGCTTAACATTCCTGACTGGTGTGGCTGCTATTCATGGCAACTAGCAGGAAAAAGCTAAATTAAGCCTACAGACCATTGCATCATCTGGCCAAGACTGTGGATCACTAAACAGGCTGTAGCCTGCTTCTCATCTTGGGATTGGTGCTAATGTTTTACTTCTGGTGAGAGGAGAAGCAAAGAAGCATTGTATCCCAACAGAGTGAAGCTGTGGTGAGAGCAGCGTTAGTAGTAACCAGGCAGTAGCCATTCATATGACTCCTTTCGTTTCATTATTCCTGACAAGCTAATTCTTTGTTTTCAGTAAGTACTGCTTGATTTATTTTTAACTTCAGAATATCTGCCTAAAGACTTCCTCCTTAAATTTTCAGGGTGCATTAGTTCCCCCTGAAGTGTTTGGCCACTCCCTGTACAGACTCAGACACCTTGAGTGACATTTTTCCTGTAAAAGCACAATTGAATTTTCATCAATACCTAGCTGCACACAAGACAACTAGATTGCAGTGACAAGTACTGTCCCCAGAGTTGCAAACCAGATACTCCTGACACTGCTTTATATTCTCACTCCAACTGTCTAATCAATAAAAAAGGTCTGCCATGGATATGAACTTACCCACTACCTCTGTTACCAGCTTGGTGGATAGATATGGGCATCCTGAGACAATGTAGAAAATGCCTCATGTTTACTGACAACCAGTTCATTCTCCAACAAACTGACATGGTATATGAGAGACGTATTTACGCAATGTCAGTGGAGGCAAAACTCTCACATAAAAGTACTCCTGATGTCAAGAAGGGTGTCAGTAGTGCATAAACTGCACCCATCACACAGAATTCAATGCAGACATATAGACCCACATATGGTAAGGCACTTGAATGTTACCTTCCTAAACCTAAAAGACAGTACAGTTGTGTACACTTGCCATAAATGTAGATGTTAGACTGTATTCACTGTTGCAGTCATTACATTTGGGTAATCTTCTGGCAGGTTGCCCTCAGTCGGCCTGAATAACAAAGTCTTGGGTCCTGCGTTGGTTGCTGTCCCCTCTTCCATTTCGTCAGGGGTATAAAACATGCAGCCGATGCCATTTTATTCAGTTTTTCTTGCCCCAGATATCAGGTGCCCCCCAAATGGGGAGCAAAAAAAAAAAAAAAATATATATATATATATATATATATATATATATATATATATATATATATAAACAGTAAATATATAAATGCACTTTTAGAAACATAAACTTTACCTTCAATTAAAAGCAAATACACCACAAAGGCTTTTGAGTATAGTGAAGGAAAGAAAAGGTATAGAAAGGGGCATGGCGGGAGTGTAACCCAGACTGCAACAGTGAACACACTCGAACATCTACATTTATGGTAAGTGTACACAACTGTACTATGTTCTTCATGTTTCACTGTTGCAGTCATTACATTTGGGTAGAATCCCAAAGTTATGGATGGGAGGATGGAGCTAAACAGCATTAGGAGTGGCTATAACACCCTGAAAAAACTGCAGTGGCAAAGCATGCCCTGGATTTGGAGAAGAGAGGCAAATGATAATGCTTTGTGAAGGTATGAACAGAGCTCCAAGTAGCAGCCTCTAGAATGTCTTTGGTTGGAACCCCTCTGAGAAAAGTGCCAAGGTAGAGGCAGCCCTGGTGGAATGAGATCTGATCCCCTTGGGCACAGGTTTACCATGGTGCAGGTAGCAAAAATTTTATCTGCTTTTACTGTATTTGTGTTTCTTTCTACTTTATTTTGCTTTTGCGTCATCTTAAAAGTACTCAATTGTATTTATTACTGCTTGGTGTAACTCATTCTAAGCCTTTTAGTTTAAGCACTTGGGCTTCAGACCAGTTGTTTTACATTAAGAAGGTTTGTGGTCTGCAATGTAGTGGCAGAACAGGTAGCTTACATCCTTCTAAGTTGGGAACTACTGATTGAGGGCTCAGTGTCTGTTATTCTAAAAGTGTATTAATTCTGGTTTAAGCACTTGGGCTTCAGGCCAGTTATTTTACATTAAGAAGGTTCGTGGTCTGCACTCTTGTGGGAGGAGAGGCTGGACTCTGCCCTTCTGAGCTGGGAATTTCTGGTTAAAGGCTTATAGTGCCTGCATATTTTAACTGTTTCTTACTGAAATTGGTACACCTTGTTTGCTGTAGCATAGACTAGATCCAGGCCTGTAGAATCTAGCTTTGTTTGTATAACTTGAGCACTAATCCAGGCATTCCTTAAAGTATTCAATTGTATTTATTACTGCTTGGTAGTAACTTGATTAAAGTGTAGCTATCATTCTAAGTCTTTTGGATTAAGCACTTGGGCTTCAGACCAGTTGTTTTACATTAGGAAGGTTTGTGGCTTGCACTGTGGTGGCAGGACAGGTAGCTTACATCCTTCTAAGATGGGAACTGCTGATTGAGGGCTCAGTGTCTGTTATTCTAAAAATGTATTAGTTCTGGTTTAAGCACTTGGGCTTCAGGCCAGTTATTTTACATTAAGAAGGTTCGTGGTCTGCACTCTTGTGGGAGGAGAGGCTGGACTCTGCCCTTCTGAGCTGGGAATTTCTGGTTAAAGGCTTATAGTGCCTGCATATTTTAACTGTTTCTTACTGAAAATGGTACACCTTGTTTGCTGCAGCATAGACTAGATCCAGGCCTGCTGAATCTAGCTTTGTTTGTATGCTTGTTGTTTGTTTGCTTGCTATTTCCCTGAAACCCTAATTCCACCTGAAACGCGGCTTTTCAGCGCTTCTGTGGATCCCTAGTGATATATGCATTGCTTACTGTACTTATTTCCTTGTTTCACTTGAAAGAAAGTTACTGTTTGTCGTTTTTGCATTTAAGTTACCTGTAACACATTGCATTTAAGTTACCTGGCACTTGCTCACTAAAGCAATTATATAAGTCAGCACTAAAAAATTAAAAGCACTACACCCTCACAAACTCCCCTTGAGTACCTTGTTCCCCATTGGCCCTTTTTTTCAATTATAAAGGAATTCCCAATACTATTCTAGCATGTCCAAAGGTCAGTTGTCAATCTCCTCTCCGGTCCAGCTGGTGAATCTGGGAATCTTGAGGCAATGTTACAACTGCCTCATGTACGCAGACAACCCTCACCTCCTCCCAACAAATTCCAACACAAGTGAGAGATGCAACCATACAGCCAAACTGGAGGCTAACCAGTCAGGAGGAGAAGGAAACCACACTCACTATAATTCCATTCTCATATAGACATACCACGACAGCAAACCAAACACAAACACACAAAAACATACTCGGAGGCTCTAAATAAAAATCTGCCTAAGCAGCAGAGACCTCCAAAGTAGACACCCAAGCAACCGCTACCCCAAAACAAAACACGTGCAACACATAGCTCACAAAGCCAATGTGCCGAACAGTCACAGCCCTTAAGGCTAAACAACACACCTGATACACTTGTAATAGGTGACTCTATCTTCAGGCACACTGACATCCCGCTCACCAGACTGAACAAGGAGAAGGTCACGGTGAGCTGCCTGTCGGGCGCTAGGATCCGCCACATAACACAAGCACTCAGGTCACTCCAAGGCAAGTACAAATATGACTCAGTCATTGTCCATGCTGGTGTGAATGACCTGAGACGTACCTCCCTGGACTACATGAAAAGAGACAGAGGAGCTCCCTGAGCATGTAGCCCAGGCCGGTATGACCCTGACCTTGAGTAGCATCTTACCCTCACCAAGAATGATGCCACAATATGAAGACAAGATGATCAATTTCAACAATTGGCTTAAATATTGGTGTCATTCAAAGGGGATCCAATGCCTGTCAGCCTGGGATGACATGCACGACAAGCCATGATACTTCACTAGGGACGGCTTGCACCTGTTACCCCTGGGCTTTTGGATATTGGCAAAGGCTCTTGCTACCCCCATAGTGCCTTTTTTAGGCAAGGCTCAAAAGACAAACCCACCTCCATAGGTATCACAAGGGATAAGAAACTAAGAGTAATGCTACTCAACGCCAGAAGTCTAAACCTCAAGATGCACGCACTCAAAACTCTCCTTAGCATGGAGAACATCGATATCTGTGCAGTAACAGAAAAGTACAGTTTTGTACCTACCATAAATGTAGATGTCCGATAGGTATACATCTGCAGTTATCACATATGGGTTGTCCTGCTTCAGGCAGCCCTTCGGTCGGCCGGATTCCAAAGTCTGGGTCCGGCGTCAACTGATGTCACCCTCTCCCCGACGTCAGAGTGCCTGGGGTATAAAAGCATCAGCCGACGCCATCTTCCTCAGTGTTTCTTGCCCCAGATGCCAGGTGCCCTCAAAGGAAGGCTAAATTTGGAGAAATGCAATAAATTCCAAACATGCACAGAAATATATATGCATATATATATATATATATATATATATATATATATATATATATATATATATATATATATATATATATATATATAAAACAAATACACCATAATAGATAACCCCAGCTAGCTATGAGAGGGGAAAGTACCCAATAAATACCCAAGAGGGGAAGGAGGGAGGGTAAACCTGACTGCAGATGCATACCTATCGGACATCTACATTTATGGTAGGTACAAAACTGTACTATGTCCTTCAAGGATGCATCTGCAGTCATCACATATGGGTAGAATACCATAGCCAAACTGGGGGTGGAGGATCTATGTAAAGGATGGTGTAGCTAAAATGCCCTGCAGGACTGCCGTAGCAAAGCCTGCTCTGGATCTGGAATATAAAGGTAAATTGTAATGCTTGGAAAATGTATGCACGGAGCTCCATGTAGCAGCTTCTAAAATGTCCTTGGTAGCCACCCTTCTTAAGAAGGCTGTGGAGGTGGCTGTGGCTCTGGTGGAATGAGGTCTAATGTTAGCTGGCACAGTTTTTCCATGAAAGGAATAACAAAAACGTATGCAATTCCCTATCCATTTTGAAATTGTCTGTTTGGAAATTGCTTTTCCTTGTGCACCAGCAGCATATGCCACCAACAGCTGGTCAGTTTTTCTGTAGCTTTTAGTTCTGTCCAAGTAGTAGCGCAACTGTCTGTGTATGTCCAGGGTGTGCATTAGTTTCTCCCCTTTGTTTTGTGGATTTGGAAAGAAGGTAGGCAGGTGAATAGCTTGGTCTAATGAGATCCTGGATACCACCTTTGGCATAAATGAAGGATTGGTTCTCAATGAGACTCTGTCCTGATGAAAAATAAGAAATGGCTGTACTGCCATGAGGGCATTTAACTCAGATACTCTTCTTGCTGAGGTTATGGCCAGAAGGAAGGTGGTCTTCCAAGACAGGAACTGTAGTTCTGCAGATGCTGCTGGTTCAAAGGGAGGCAGAGTTAGTTTTTCCAACACAAAGTTAAGGTCCCAAGTAGGCACTGGAGGTTTCCTTGGAGGATTGATGTTTTTAATTCCTCTTAGAAACTGTCTTAGGAGAGGATGAGAAAAGACAGGTGGGTCAGTATTGTACTCTGCTGAAATTGCTGAAGCATGAATTTTAATGGAAGAGTAAGACAGGCCATTATGGAGCATTTCTGCCAAGTATTCCAGGATATGTGCCATGTTCATCACTGTCGCATCTAGGCCCTTTGTGGTGCTCCAAGTGTGAAATCTTTTCCATTTTGCTGAATATGCCTTTCTTGTGGAAGGCCTGCGAGCTTCCATGATGACATCCTTCACTCTCTTGGATAGCTTATCCTGAGGAGGAGTCAAGGTATTTTCCAGGCTGTTAGTTGCAAGGTTTTCAGGTTGGAATGCAGAGTTTTGTAGTTGTGCTGTGTCAGGAGAAGTGGCCATTGAGGAAGAGGCCATGGTTTCATGCGTGACATGCTCTTTAACAGTGGGTACCAGTGTTGTCTTGGCCAGTCCAGAGCTATCAGAATCACTTTTGGCTGCTCTGTCCTGATCTTCAGTAAGACCTTGGTCATTAATGGAAGAGGTGGAAATGCATACACTGTTAGAGTTCTCCAGCTGAAAGATAGGGCGTCCACTTTCCATGCTTGTGGGTGGTATGTCCTTGAGCATTTCTTCAGCTGATGATTGTGGGGGGAGGCAAAAAGATCTATGTCTGGCCTTCCCCATGATTGTGTTATCTGTAGGAAGATGTCTGGGTGCAGCATCCATTCGTGTGCATCCATGATATTTCTGCTTAAGCTGTCTGCCAGTATATTGTCTTTTCCTGGCACAAACTGGGATTGCAGCTCTATATTGAGTTTCAAGGAGAATTCCCATAGATTCATTGCCAGTCTGCAAAGAGGGTAGGAATGGGTGCCTCCTTGCTTGTTTATGTACCACATAACTGTGGTGCTGTCTGTCCTTATTAGCAGGTGGCCTTGATGCAGAAAGAGTTTGAAGGCCTCGATTGCATGTATCACTGCCAGCATTTCCTTTTGGTTTATGTGCATGCGTACCTCCTTTTGTGACCATAGTCTTTGAATACATCTGCCCTCCATGTGTGTTCTCCCCAACCGTGGCCTGAAGCGTCTGTTGTAATGGTTTGGCTGGCTATTGGTTTGCTGAAGGGCAGACCCCTGTTTGACTGGCTTGCTTGAGCCCACCACAGAAATTCCTTTTGGAGGCATGGAATGAGTGGAATCAAAGTTTCTAAGCTGTGACTGTGCTGAGTCCATAAACTCCTTAGGTACCATTGTAGTTTCCTCATATGCAGCCTTGCTTGTGGAATCAGAAAAATGCAAGATGCCATGCAACCCAGGGCCTGCAGGATTTTCCTTGCAGTCAGCTGAGTTTGTCTTGTCAGATTCTTGAAGTAATCCGGTAGTTGTCTTTGTTCTTCATCTGTGAGAAAAGCCATTTGGGTGGTTGTGTCTAGATCCGCACCCAGAAAAGTTATTCTTTGGGATGGAACAAGTCTTGATTTGTGAATGTTGACTGTATATCCCAAGGCCTGCAGTAGGCGGATGGCATAATTCAAGTCCTTTGCCAAAGTTTGTTGGCTGTCCGCTTGTATAAGGCAGTCGTCCAGATATGGGTATATTTGAATCCCCTGAAGTCTGCAGTGTGCAATTACTGATGCCAGGCATTTCGTGAATACTCTGGGCGCAGTAGATAAGCCAAAGGGCAATGCTGAGAATTGATAATGCTCTGAACCTGCAAGAAATCTGAGGTGTCTTCTGCAACTTTGTCTGATAGGGACATGCAGGTATGCCTCCTTGAGGTCTACAGTCACCAGCCAAGACCCCTTGCCCAGCATGGGAAGGAGTTGCTGTAGAGTCAGCATTTTGAATTTTGGCACAATGAGATAAGTATTCAGTGCAGACAAGTCGAGAATAGGCCTCCATTGATTTTCTTTTCTTGGAACAAGGAATAGTCTGGAGTAAAATCCTTGGCCATGTTCTGAAAGAGGAACCTTTTCTATAGCTTTCATTTGCATTAAGTTGGAGATTTGTTTCAAAGCCTCTGCCCTTTGATTTGGTGGCAGGTCTGGCATGCCTTTTCTTTTTGGCAATGTGTGAAAACGGAACCTGTATCCTTTGTCTATTATTTGCAGTGTCCATTTGTCTCTTGTAATACTGTGCCAATTTTCTGAGAATAAGAAAAGCTTTCCGCCCAAAGGTGCTTCTAGTTGAGCCCTGGTTGGCGGAGTCAAAGCAAAGTCATTGAGTCTGTCCTTGTGCAGCAGTTGCAGGTCCTGCACTACCTCTCTGGTTGGGAGGCTGCCATTGACGTGCTCTGTAGGAGCCTCTAGCTTGCCCTCTACCTCTGGCACACCTGTTCTTGCCTCTGAAATCTTTCTGTGTCCGGAAAGGACCAATTCTTGGTAGGCCAATTCCTGCTGAATCTTGGTGGTTGGACCTGTAGAAAATCTTTGACTGTTTGTACAGATTTCGCCTTTTCCTCAAATTTCTTTAAGACCTCCTGAGCAGTGGAGCCAAATAACTTTTGCTTTTCCAGTGGAGCATCCAAAAGCTTAGCTTTAACATGGTCTGGTAGAGATTGTTCCTTCAGCCAAGCATGCCTACGTATGACTGCACCTGTCATAGCTGACCTACATGAAGCTTCCAATGCATCATAACCACACTGTAAGAAATGGTTGCTAACCTGCTGGGAGTTATGTACCAGATCCTGAAGTGATTTGCGATCTAGGGGTTCAGGTGAAGACAGTTTCTTATGCAATTCATCTAACAAATACTCTTGGTACTGTATCATATGAAATTGACAATTTAATGCCCTCATAGAAAGAGTAGCAGAAGTATACACTTTTTTACCCCATCTCCCTAAAGCCCTGGACTCCCTTTCAGAGGGGAGTGGATTTTTAGTAGTGGCAGCTGCAACCCCTTTAGGGCCCTGGGAAATAGTTTCTGGATCAGCAGAGTGGGCCTTGTAAAGAAAAAGATGCGAGTCCGGGACCCTGTAGTACCTATCGGGTTTGGCAGGGGCCGGAGGAAGAGTGTCAGGGGTTATGCTAGACTCAGAGTACACATCATCAATGATAGTCAAAACAGGAGGAATAGCCAAAGGTCTATGCTGAGGTAAATGCAGAAAAGTTCTTAATCTTTTCCTGGAATCAGAGAATTCCTGGCCCTGCCATTTGAAATGCTCTCTCATAGTATGAAGGGTCTCCCCAAAGGATAGTTCTTCAGGAGGGGAGGCCGAGGGGATTGATTCCTCTGCATCAGAATCCTCGTAGGCCGAAAAAGCCCCCTCCTGGTAGTTCGAGAGAGCAGAGCCATCAGAGGCCTCCTCTGAGGAGTGGGGATCAGAGGGCTCAACCCTGGGCCTTTTGTCTAGAGGGGGTTGAGAGCCCCTGTCCAGATGGGGTTGAGAGCCCCTAATTAAGGGGATAAGGTCCTCTGCTAAAGTTAGAATCTGTGAACTGGTAGAGGGTCCCTGAGGAATAACCCTGGGAGGCATAGCTTTTGTATGTTTAGCAGCTTTAGCCCTGGTGAAAGCCTTTATGGACATGGATGCAGGAGGCCTAGCTGCACCACGTGCTAGTGTAGTTTTATCTAGAGGAATGGTGTCGGAAGTTTCCAAGACACCAGTTTCTGAGGGAAATTCAATAACCGACTCAGCAGGGGCCTCCGGGGCCAAGGTTGTCGGTTGAGCGGTTTCGGGGGTCGGAAGTACCAAGGACTCGGTTTCAGCCGAGACCGAGACACTCGCGGTAGGCCTGGCCGTGGTTTCAGCCGAAACCGCGGCCTGCGTGTGTCGGTCCTTGTCCTTCTGTTTCTTTGTTAAATGTGAAGTCGGAGTCTCCGACAGCATATTGTATGAAAAACTAGCCCCAAAAAATTCCTCTGCAAACTCCGCCCGATGTCTAAGAGTGCATCGGTTGAAGGAAGCACAGGCTGAACAGGCCGAGACGTCGTGGTCTGGGCCTAGGCAGGGGAGGCAGTAAGAGTGGAAATCCTTATGAGGTATTTGTTTCCCACAAGTTAAGCAATTATTAACTTTATCTGACATCGGCTGAGGCAAGAAAGAGTCCCCAACGGGGTACTTAGCTTTTGAAGTCTTCGGTAGCTGAATTACAGGAGCTTGCCGACCGGCACTTGCGAACTGCTTCTGCTTTGGGCACCACGCGGCAAGAAAGACTGAGGAAGATGGCGTCGGCTGACGCTTTTATACCCCAGGTGCTCTGACGTCGGGGAGAGGGCGACATCAGCCGACGCTGGACCCAGACTTTGGAATCCGGCCGACCGAAAGGCTGCCTGAGGCAGGACAACCCATATGTGATGACAGCAGATGCATCCTTGAAGGACATCCTGGTTCAAGGCTCCCGAGAGCACCCCAGCAATACCAGGTTATACCTCATACCATGCTTTTCAGCCCCAAAACTTGGACCGAACCACAAAAGGAGGGGGACTATCAATATTCGTCAAAGATATCCACACCTCTAGGTTGGTGGCACAGCACGAAGCATCAGAGACTATCCATGTGCAACTAACAGTGGGTAAAACTGACTTCCAGTTTATAGCCTGCTACAGACCACCCTCCCAAACCCAGGAACCCCACTCGCCCTTCCTGAGAACACTGGAAAATATGAAGGTCTTTCCAAACACCATTATATTGGGCGACTTCAACTGCCCAAACATAGACTGGAAGCAGTACTCTAGCTCCAACACCCTGGCCCAAAGGTTCCTAGAATTTATAAACTCAAATGCTATGGAACAACTTGTTACCACTCCCACAAGAGGGGAAAACATACTGGACCTGATCATCACCAACATGGGGACTCTATGCTCCAGACCAGAAGTGTATCCCTCACTGGTAAGATCAGACCATAAACTAATCTCACTGGATATTCACATCCTGACCCCACCCCCTGCCCAGAAAACCACCGTGAAAAACTTCTCTAAAGCAAATTTCACACTCCTCAAAACCGAGGTGGAATCCTTCAAAGCCCCCGGGCCTGTGGAAAATACGGCCCAGACCGCAGAATCCTTTATAAACACATTCTATGAACACCTTCAGGAATGCATGGATCATGCAATCCCAAATAAAACCATGACCCAATCCTCCAAAGGCAGACGTCCTGTCTGGTGGATACCAGCCATAAACAAACTACAATAGAAGGAGGAAGCTACTACATGATAGAGCAAAATCCCAAAAAGGGAAGGCATCTCTGATCAGTATTAGCAAAAAACTACGGGCACTCATAAAATCATCTAAGGCCAGCTTCGAGAGAAAAATTGCACAGGACACTAAGGATAATTACAAGGCTTTCTTTAGTTATGTTAGGAACCTGAGTGGGAATTCCCAGATATGCTCAGAATTAGTCCAAAATGACAAAAAATACACCAAACCCACAGACATTGCCAACATCCTAGCTGACAGGTTCAGCGCAAACTTCTCCCTCCCACCAAAAGGGCAAATATCTATTCCAGCAGAGTGCTGCCCCCCTGACATCTCAGATGCTCATGTAATAGCCGCCCTCTCCAAAGCAAAAAACACAGCATCAATGGGACCAGATGGTGTCCTGGGCTGCGTCCTACATGAACTCCAAGAAGAGCTAATCCCAAACTTAAAACTAGTCTTCAATCTCAGCCTTACTACAGGATATGTACCCAAAGAGTGGCATAAAGCAACAGTGGTCCCTCTCCACAAAGGTGGTGCCTCAACGGATCCTGGAAACTATGGCCCCATAAGCCTGACTAGCTTGGTCTGCAAAGCTATGGAAAGGATCATCATGGACCTCATAAATAAAGATATTGGGGACATACAGACACTGGATTCCACCCAGTTCGGCTTTGTTAAGGACAGATCCTGCCTCTTAAACCTGGTCGATTTCTTTGAAACAGTTACCAAGGCCATTGACGAGGGGAAGGTGGTCCACACAGCCTACCTGGACCTCACAAAAGCCTTCAATACAATACCCCACTTGGGCATTATAGATAAGCTCACCAGCTTAAATATAAACCCCTATGTCACTAGATGGGTTGCAAACTGACTCAAGGACAGAACCCACATGGTTAGAATTGCTGGAGCCATGTCAGACTCCAAACCAGTTACAAGTGGCATCCCACAAGGTTCAGTCTTGGGACCTCTCTTGTTCGGTATATATTTCTCGGAGGTACAGGCCAACATGGAAGGACCGTGGCTGACCAAGTTTGCAGATGACTGCAAACTGGGCGCCATAATCGACTCTCCAGCCGACACAAGCATCCTCCAAAAGGGCCTCATAGAAACAGACAACTGGTGCCAGAGCCATGGCCTCAAGCTAAATGCCAAAAAGTGTATAATCATCCCTTTGGCAAAACAAAGTGCCCACAAATTACCACATAGGTGGTAATCCATTAAGTACAGAAGAAGTAATTAGGGACCTGGGGACCCAAGTTGATAGCAATCTCTCATTTGACAACCACGTGGCCAAAGTGGTTAGAAAAACATTTTATATAGCCCACCTAATCATGAAGGGATTCACATCTAGATCAGGGGAGGTCAACTTGCCTCTTTACTCATCCCTCATCAGGCCCATAATTGAGTACAATGCCCCTTTTGGGATGTACCTTACCAGACACCTGCAGCAACTGGAAAGACCCAAAAAGTACCTCACCAAGAGGATCAAAGGGCTCAAACAGATGCCGTATGCTGCCCGGTTAAAGAAACTCCAGCTCTACTCGATGGCATACCGCCTGCTCAGAGGCGATCTGTGCCTGACGTATAACGCCATGTCCAACCCAGAATTAATGGACATGCTGCACCTCAGAAAATCCAAATCCCATCGAGCTACGCTCGAGACTTGAACCTCAGCATTGAAATAAATAGGACATGCTGGAGGGACAGATTCATAACCCAGAGGCTCCCTTCACTCTGGAATAAAATCCCAGTCCAGGTTAGGCAGAGTCCCTCTTTGACTCTCTTCAAGAGGAATCTTGATGAGTGGATGGGAGATTGTAGGTTTACCCCGGGTATCACTTCTGTGTCACTGTTAGACAGAGGCACAGTATACTAACCTCGAAAAAGGGCATAGCAAAATTCATTTAAAATGGGTGGTGAAAGCCAAACACACTCTGGCTAGGCTTATAAATGCCCTAGGGCAGATAGCCTAGTATGAACCTATAAATGCAGTGGCTTATCCACTTAGAAATAGTCTGCTTTGATATAGCCTTCCCCTCTGACCCTGCAGCAAATGCTACTAGTAGTTGCTCAGACTTTCTTAAGATATTTGGTCCTGTTCAAGTAGAATCTTAGTTGTCTGTGTATGTCTACGTCCAATGAATGCAGAATCTGCTCCCCCTTGTTTTGTGGATTTGGGTAAAAATTTGGTAGGTGAATTGTCTGGTTAAGAGCCACACTGGATACCACCTTAGGCATAAAAGAACGATTGGTCCTGAGGGACACCCTGTCCGGGTAAAATGTAATAAAAGGCTACACAGCCATGACAGCCTGTAGTTCTGAAACCCTTCTTGCTGAAGTGACTGCCAAGAGAAAAGCTGCTTTCCAAGATAGAAATTTTATATCCACAGTAGCTGCTGGTTCAAAAGGAGGCAAGGTGAGTTTTTCCAGCACAAAATTGAGGTCCCATGCAGGAGTTGTGATCTTCTGGGAGGCCTTAAATTTTTCGCCCCTCTAAGATACTGTTTAAGCAAAGGATGAGAAAAGAGGGGAAGTTCTGTGTTGTGATGTGCCGAGATGGCAGAGGCATGGATTTTTATTGAAGAAAAAGCTAAGCCCTTGTCAAGCATCTCAGTCAAATATTGTAAAATCTGAGGAACATTGGGCTTTGCTGTGTCTGTTCCTTGTGCTTGGTTCCAAGCACAGAATCTCTTCCATTTATCAGCATAAGATTTTCTAGTACTAGGCCTTCTGGCTTCCAAAATGACATCCATCACAGATTTACTGAGAGGTGTTGCTTGAATAATTAAATGATCAGCCATGCTGCAAGGTTCAGAGTTTGGAGCTGAGTGTGCAGAATTTGATTCTTCTGCTGAGACAGCAGATGAGGTATTTGAGGCAAGTACCAAGGAGGGAGTTGAGACATATTCCTTAGAAATGGGTACCAGTGTTGTTGAGGCCAGTCCGGAACAACTAGGATCATTTTTGGTTTTTCCTGTCTGACTTTTAGTAAGACCATGGAGAGAAGAGGCAGAGGGGGAAAGGCATAGACTGATAGGTTTTTCCAACTGAAGGATAGGGCATCCACTTTCCATGCTCTTTTGTGATGAATTCTTGTGCAGAATTTGTCCAGCTGATAATTTTGGGGAGGGGCAAATAGATCTATGTCTGGGCTCCCCCATTTCCGTGTTAACATGCTGAAGATTTGTGGATCCAGTTTCCATTCGTGTGGGTCCATAAGATTTCTGCTTAGGTCGTCTGCCAGAGTATTTTGTTTTCCTGGCAGGAATTGAGCTTGAAGATGTATTTGGTAGGTCAAAGCTGTGTTCCACAATGCCATGGCTAGTCTACAAAGGGGGTATGAATGTGCACCCCCCTGCTTGTTTATGTACCACATAACTGTGGTGTTGTCCGTCTTTATCAGTCGTTGTCCTGGATGAAGTAAGTCCTTGAAGGCTGTCAGAGAATTCTGAACAGCTAGCATCTCTTTCTGGTTGATATGCAGATGATTTGTTTTGGGCTCCATTCACCCTGAATGCATCTCCCTGCCAGGTGGGCCCCCAAAGCATAGTCTGATGCGTTTGTAGTTAGGGTTTGGGTGGCAGAGGGTAGAGTGAATGACAGTCCCTTGTTTTGTTGACATGTCTCCACCCACCAAAGAAACTCCTGTTGTAGGCAGGGAATGAGAGGAATCATTGTTTCCAGACTGTGACAATGTTGGCTCCATAAACTTTTTAGGTACCATTGAAGTTTCCTCATATGCAGTCTTGCATATGGAATTAGTAGAATGCAGGATGCCATGAACCCCAAAGCCTGCAGAATTTGTCTTGCAGATAACTGGGTTTTTTGTTGCCATTTGTTTGAAGTATATTGTCAGTTGCCTTTGTTTGTCTGGTGTAAGGTAAGCCATCTGGGCAGTTGTATTCAAGCTTGCACCCAGGAATGTAATTATTTGAGAGGGTACCAGTTGGGATTTCTTTTCGTTTGTTGTGTACCCTAGGCATGTTAGAAGCCTTTTTACAAACTCCAGATGTTGAAGAAGAGTGTCCTTGTCCTCTGCTTGAATGAGACAGTCATCCAGAAAAGGATAAATTTGTATGCCTCTTTATCTGAAGAATGCAATTACTGGTGCCAGGCACTTTGTAAAGACCCTGGGCGCAGTAGATAAGCCAAAGGGCAGTGCAGAGAATTGGTAATGCAAAAAACCTGCCTTGAAGCGGAGGTATCTTCTGCATGATTCCCTTATTGGGATATGCAGGTATGCCTCTTTTAAGTCTAGAGTCACTAATCAACCGTTCCTGCCCAGAATAGGCAGTAGCTGTTGTAAAGTCAGCATTTTGAATTTTGGAATGTCCAAGAACATGTTCAAAATCGATAAATCCAGTATTGGACGCCAAAAATTGTCTTTTCTGGGTACCAGGAAAAGTCTTGAATAAAAACCTTGTCCTTTTTCCTATTCTGGTACTGGTTGAATACCCTCATATCCACGAGGGAAATAGCTCGTTTCTGAGCCTCTGCCCACTGATTTTGTGGCAGATCTGGCCATCCGTTTGGAATTGGCAAAGCATGGAAATGAAATCTGTACCCCTGGGATACTATGTTCAATACCCACTTGTCCTGGGTAATTAACTGCCAATTTTGAGCATGAAGTGCTAGTTTTCCCCCCAAGGGGGCTGCCAAAAGATAAGTGCTTGGTGATGGTAGAGGAAAGTCATTGAGACTGCTTACTGTAGGGTTGTCCTTTGTTTCCTCCAGATTTGGAGGTGGAGGCACCCCATTGCTTTGACCTGTAAGAACCCTGTGACTGGTATCTGGAGCCTTTTGAGCACCTGGATTTGCCTTGAGTGACTCTGTTGGACACAGGAAAGGGCCAATTTTTAGTAGGCCAATGCCTAATGAACCTGGGTGGCTGCACTTGCAAGAAACTTTTACAGTTTGCATAGATTTAGATTTGTCTTCCATTTTCTTTAAAACCTCTTCTGCCTTATTACCAAACAGAGTGTCATGCTGCAAGGGGGCATCCAACTTTTTAGCTTTAACATGATCAGGCAGATTTTGCTCCTTGAGGCAGGCATGCCTTCTAATCACAGATCCAGTAACTGCGGCCCTGCAAGAGGCCTCCAAGGAATTAAAACCACATTGCAAAGCATGCTTTCCAACCTGTTCTGCTGAATGCAATAATTCTTGTAACTCTTTATTTTCCACACAATCAGAAATCAACATCATTTTCTGTTTCAGTAAGCCCATTACATGCTGTTGATATTTAAGCATATGAAACTGGCAGTTTAAGGCTCTGATTGCCAAGGTAGCAGACGTATAAACCTTCTTTCCCCATCTGTCCAGCGCCCTGGAATCTCTATCAGAGGGGGTAGGATTTTTGGCTGTAGAGGCCTTAACACCCCTGGGACCCTGTGAAATAGTCTCAGGGTCAGCAGCAGGATTGTTGAATAGAAATTTGTGGGAGTCAGGAACCCTGTAATATCTGTCTGGCTTACTAAGAGGCGAAGGTAGAGAATCAGGAGCCATGCTTGATTCCGAAAACACATCATCAACAATGTCTAATACAGGAGGTATAGCCAAAGGCCTATGCTGAGGAAGAAGAAGGAAAGCCCTAAGCCTCTTTTTTGATTCAGAAAAGTACTGACTCTCCCAGTGAAAATGTTCCCTTAAAGTATGCAAAGTTTCTCCAAAAGAGTAATCCTCAGGATGAGATGCAGATGGGATGGATTCCTCTGCATCAGAATCATCATAGGGTGGAATGGAAAATTCCGGATCAGAAGAGAAATCAGAAGAAATGGAAACCTGATCTGAAGATTCATAATCAGTGCCTTGCCTAGGCCTCTTAGCAGGGGGGGGGGGGGGTTGGGACCCCTGATCAAGGTAATTAAGTCCTCAGCCATTTTGATCATCTGTTTTTTAGGCATAGGGGCCTGAGCACGTGGCTCATGCGTAATTTTTTTAGACATAGAATATGTTTTGACCTTGTTTTTGAGGCTGGCGTCGGTTTTATATAAAAATGTTGAGGCCTGAAAACACCTTCAGAAGCCGGTGCCTACTCAGCGGCTCCGGACCCATCCAAGGGAGAGACATCCGCAGGTTCAATACTCTCTGAGAATCTCGTGGCATACCAGACTCCGAATGGGTCTCAGTAGAGGCCTGCGACTCAATCAGGGGCTGCGAAAGCGCCTCACTGAGTACCGGCGAACCGGCAACTGGCTTAGGAGAAGCTTTGTCGTTGGTTTTGGACCTCAATGGTCTGTCTCGGTCTTTTTCTTTGCGTTTTTTGTGAACTCCGGTAGTCGGATTGCTAACCGATGACATTTCAGGATAATTAAATCTTGATCCAAAATATTTAGAAGCAAAAAGTACAGTTTTGTACCTACCATAAATGTAGATGTCCGAGAGGTATGCATCTGCAGTCCTAACAAATGGGTTGTCCTGCCTCAGGCAGCCCTTCGGTCGGCCGGATTCCAAAGTCTGGGTCTGGCCTCGGCTGATGTCGCACTTCACCCGACGTCATAGCTGCTGTTAATTGGGTATAAAGGCATCAGCCGACGCCATCTTCCTCAGTGTTTCTTGCCCCAGATGCCAGGTGCCCTCTAGGAAGGCTAAATTTGGATAAATGCAAATGATTCCAAACAGTAGAGAGCAAATAACAATAAACATGTATATACATATATACAAACAAATACACCATAATAGATTCCCCCAGCTAGCTACAAGATGGGCAAATACCCTAGGAGTACCACAGAGGGGAAGGAGGGTGGGTAATCCTGACTGCAGATGCATACCTCTCGGACATCTACATTTATGGTAGGTACAAAACTGTACTATGTCCTTCAAGGATGCATCTGCAGTCCTAACAAATGGGTAGAATACCATAGCCAAACTGGGGGAGGAGGCACTAAGAGCTTATGGTGTAGTTAAGATCCCTTGCAAAACAGCAGTGGCAAAACCTGCCCGGGATCTGGAGTATAAAGGTAGATTATAATGCTTGGCAAATGTATGCACGGAGCTCCAAGTAGCAGCCTCTAAAATGTCTTTGGTAGCCACTCCTCGTAAGAAAGCTGTAGTAGTGGCTGTAGCCCTTGTAGAGTGAGGTCTGATGTTTTCTGGAGTTGCCTTTCCATGAAAAGAGTAACAAAATCTAATGCAATTTCCTATCCATTTTGAGATTGTCTGTTTTGAAATTGCTTTTCCTTCCATTCCTGTTGCATATGCTACCAGAAGCTGGTCAGTTTTTCTATTGTTTTTGGTTCTGTCCAGGTAGTAGCGCAATTGTCTGTGCACATCCAAGGTATGCAGTAGTCTTTCCCCCCTGTTCTGTGGATTGGGGAAGAATGTTAGTAGGTGGATTGCTTGGTTTAATGATACCCTGGAGACCACCTTTGGCATAAAAGTAGGATTAGTTCTCATGGACACTCTATCCTGATGGAAGATAAGGAAGGGCCGTACTGCCATTAATGCCTGTAATTCAGAAACCCTTCTTGCTGAAGTGATTGCAAGCAGGAAAGCAGTTTTCCAAGATAAGTACTGTAATTCTGCTGTTGCTGCTGGTTCAAAAGGGGGAAGTGTCAACTTCTCTAACACAAAGTTCAAGTCCCATGTAGGCAATGGTGGTTTCCTTGGTGGCTTTACATTTTTAATTCCTCTCAGAAACTGCCTGAGTAGAGGTTGAGAAAAGACTGGAGGATCCATGTTGTATTCTGCTGAAATTGCTGATGCATGAATCTTAATGGAGGAATAAGACAGGCCATTGTGGAAAAGCTCTGCTAAATATTCCAGGATGTTAGCTATGTTTGGCAATGATGCATCTACTCCTTTTGTGGCACTCCAAATGAGATATCTTTTCCATTTTGCTGAATAAGTTTTCCTTGTTGAGGGTCTGCGAGCCTCCAAGATAATGTCTTTAACCCTTTGAGATAAATCTGGGTTATTTTGTCTTATGTAATGTTCCAAGCAGCTAGCTGCAGTGTTTTCAAGTTTGGATGCAGGATTTTGAAGTTGTTCTGTGTTAGCAGTAGAGGAACTAGGGGTAGAGGCCATGCGTGTTCCCGAGACATACTCCTCAGTAGCGGGTACCAATGTTGCCTCGGCCAGTCTGGAGCTATCAGGATGATCCTTGGGTGATCTTCTTTGATCTTCAGTAGCACTTTGTGCATCAAAGGAAGAGGTGGGAATGCATATGCTGTCAGGTTTTCCCAACTGAAGGACAGGGAGTCCACCTTCCAAGCAAGTGGGTGGTATGTCCTTGTGCAGAATTTTTTCAATTGGTGGTTGTGTGGGGATGCGAACAGGTCTATTTCTGGTAGTCCCCATTCCCTTGTGATGGATTTGAAGATGTCTGGATGCAGCATCCATTCGTGGGCATCCGTGGTAATTCTGCTTAAGATGTCTGCTAGTATATTTTCTTTTCCTGGCACAAATATGGCCTGGAGCTGAATGTTGAGGTTCAGGGCCACATTCCAGAGGTCCATTGCCAACTGGCATAGAGGATATGAATGTGTGCCTCCCTGTTTGTTGATATACCACATAACTGTGGTGTTGTCCGTCCTTATCAGCAAATGACCCTGTTGAAGAAACGGTCTGAATGTCAGAATTGCCTGCTTTACTGCCAGCATCTCTTTTTGATTTATGTGTAGGTTCAGCTGGTCTTGAGTCCATAAGCCTTGTATGCACTTGTCCACCATGTGTGCCCCCCAACCGAGGTCTGAGGCATCCGTGGTGATAGTCTGGCTTGGGTGAGGCCTGTGGAAGGGCAGTCCTTTGTTCAATTGACAGGCCTGAGCCCACCACTGGAATTCTTGCTTCAGGCATGGAATTATTGGAATTCGGGTTTCTAGGCTGTGCTTGTGCTGAGACCATAAATTCCTTAGGTACCATTGCAACTTCCTCATATGTAGTCTGGCATGTGGAATCAATATTATGCAGGATGCCATGTAACCCAGGGCTTGCAGGATTTTCCTTGCTGTAAGCTGGTTCTGCGCTGTTAATGCCATGAAGTAGAGTGGTAGTTGCTTCTGCTTTTCTGCTGTGAGGAATGCCATTTGGTTTGATGTGTCCAGTTCTGCACCCAAGAAAGTTATCCTTTGGGATGGTATCAGCCTTGACTTTTTTGTGTTGACTGTGTATCCCAGGGCTTGCAATAGGTGAATAACCTTTCTCAAATCTTTTGTTAATTTGTTTTTGTTGTCCGCTTGTAACAGGCAGTCGTCCAGGTATGGATAATTTTGAATTCCCTGGAGCCTGCAATGAGCAATTACTGATGCCAGGCATTTCGTGAATACTCTGGGCGCAGTAGATAAACCAAAAGGCAATGCTGAGAATTGATAATGCTCTGATCCTGCAAGAAATCTGAGGTATCTTCTGCAATTTGGTCGTATGGGGACGTGCAGGTATGCCTCCTTGAGATCTAGAGTCACCAGCCAAGACTCCTTGCCCAGCATGGGAAGAAGTTGCTGTAGGGTCACAGCATCTTGAATTTTGGAACAATGAGATATGTGTTTAGAGCGGACAGGTCGAGGATAGGTCTCCATTGGTTTTCCTTTCTTGGTACCAGGAAAAGTCTGGAATAAAATCCTTGTCCTTGTTCCATAGCCGGTACCTTTTCTATAGCTCTCATCCTTAGTAAGTGGTCTATTTGCTCTAGAACGTTTGTCTTTTGGTTTGGAGGTAGGTTTGGCATTCCTCTCTTCCTTGGTAGAGTATGAAGTGAAACCTGTAGCCTTTGTCGATTGTCTGTAAAATCCATTTGTCTCCTGTAATGTAATGCCAGTTTACTGAAAATAAGGCTAGTTTTCCGCCTAAGGGTGCTTGTAGTTGTTCCCTGGTAGGCAGTTTCAGAGCCAAGTCACTGTGATTGTCCTGTGGAAGTGGTAGTAGCTGGGTCTGTGGCAGTACTTCTCTGGTTGTTAGGCTGCCACTGACGTCCCCTATAGGCACCTCTGGATTGACCTCTGCCTCTTGGGCGCCTATTTCTGCCTCTCTGTGCTCTGGTGGTGTCTGGAAAGGACCAATTCTTGGAAGGCCAGTTCCTACTAAACCTCGGAGGCTGGACCTGTAAGAAATCCTTGACTGTCTGGACAGATTTCGCTTTTTCTTCCACCTTCTTCAACACTTGCTGTGCAGGGGAGCCAAACAAACTGCGTTTTTCCATGGGAGCATCTAGAAGCTTTGACTTTACATGGTCTGGTAAGGATTGCTCTTTTAATCATGCATGCCTTCTGATCACTGTACCAGTCATAACTGATCTAAAGGAAGCCTCCAGTGCATCATAGCCACATTTTAAGGAATGATTACTGACCTGCTGAGTGTTGTGTACTAAATCCTGAAGGGACTTACGGTCTAAAGGTTCAGGCGAGGACAGTTTTTTAGTTAGCTGATCTAACAGAAATTCCTGATACTGAATCATGTGGAATTGACAGTTTAAGGCCCTAGCCGAAAGAGTAGCAGAAGTATAAACTTTTTTACCCCATCTCTCTAATGCCCTAGATTCTCTTTCAGAGGGGAGGGGGTTTTTGGCCGAGGCAGCTGCTACGGCTTTGGGGCCCTGTGAAATAGTTTCAGGGTCTGCAATAGGAGCCTTATACAAGTGATAATGTGTGTCCGGAACCCTGTAGTATCTGTCGGGCTTAGCAGGGGCCGGAGAAAGAGAGTCAGGGGCAGTACAAGCATCATTAAATGCATCATCCACAACTGTAAGTACTGGAGGAATGGCTAAAGGCCTATGCTGTGGCAAATGTAAAAAGGTCCTAAGCCTTTTCCTAGAGTCTGAAAAATCCTGGCCCTGCCATTGAAATTGTTCTCTCATAGCATGCAAAGTTTCCCCAAAAGAAAATTCCTCAGGAGGAGAGGCAGAAGGGATGGAGTCTTCTGCATCAGAGTCCTCATATGGAGAATAAGGGCTTTCTGGAGGATTAGTATTTTCTGAATCATCAGAGGAGTAATCTGTAGAAACTGGCTCAGGGGGCTCTGCTCTACGCCTCTTCTCTGGAGGGGGTTGAGAGGCCCTGTCAGGGTGAGACTGGGATCCCCTGATCAAAGAAATGAGATCCTCTGCTAGACTAAGCATTTGAGTACTAGAGCTAGGCCTGTGAGAGGGGGTTTTAGCAGGCACGGTCTTTGAAGATTTAGCTGCTTTAGCCCTGGAAAAAGCCTTAATTGACATGGATGCAGGGGGTCTAGCAGCTCCACGTGCAGGAGTAGATATATCTAAAGGGATAGTATCTGATAAATCCTGAGAACCTGTAAGAGCAGGTGGAATTTCAGTAGCAGATGCAGCCATGCTGGATGAGGCCTCGGCTGTAGGAGGTATGCTTTCGGCCGAAGGAAGAACCGAGGACTCGGTTTCAGCCGAAACCGAGACACTCGCAGTTGGCTTAACCGCGGTTTCGGCCGAAACCACGGACCGCGAGTGTCGGTCCTTTTCCTTACGCTTTTTAGCTAATTGTGAAGTCGGAGTCTCCGACGGCATGTTGTAAGCAAAAGCGGAGCCGAAAAACTCCTCTGCAAACTCCGACCGACGTCTAAGTGTCCGTCGGTTGAAGGAAGCACAGGCCAGACAAGCTGCTACGTTGTGGTCTGGGCCTAAACAAGGTAGGCAGTAAGAGTGGAAATCTTTATGAGGTATTTGTTTCCCACAGGTTAAACAGTTATTCATTTTTTCTGACATCGGCTGAGGCAAGAAAGAGTCCCCAACGGGGTACTTAGCTTTTTAGAAGTCTTCGGTAGTAGCAATCTCTGGTTCTGACCGACCGGCACTTGCGAACAGCTTCTGCTTCGGGTGCCACGCGGCAAGAAAGACTGGGGAAGATGGTGTCGGCTGATGCCTTTATACCCAATTAACAGCAGCTATGACGTCGGGTGAAGTGCGACATCAGCCGAGGCCAGACCCAGACTTTGGAATCCGACCGACCGAAGGGCTGCCTGAGGCAGGACAACCCATTTGTTAGGACTGCAGATGCATCCTTGAAGGACATCTATACAGACGCTTAACAGTGCATTGGTTAAATCTAGCACAAAACCGACAGCAAGACATGTTATGATCTGGGCCTAGGCAAGGAATACAGTATAAATGAAAATCCTTATGAGATATTTGCTTCCCACAAGTAATGCAATTATTAATTTTATTGACATCGGTAAGGAGCAAGAAAAAGTTTCCCCAACGGGGTACTTAGCTTTAGTTGGAAGACTTCGGTTCTGAAACTCAAATGCGAAAATTTCAGGAGTCGGCCGACCGGCACCTGCGAACTGCTTCTGCTTCGGGCACCGCGCGGCAAGAAAGACTGGATAAAATGGCTTTGGCTACATGTTTTATACCCCTGACGTCATGGAAGAGGAGACAGCAACCGACGCAGGACCCAAGACTTTGTTATTCAGGCCGACTGAGGGCAACCTGCCAGCAGATTACCCAAATGTAATGACTGCAACAGTGAAACACGAAGAACATCTCCTAGATGAAGTACACATAACAAATACCCCTCAGCAGCCCCAAATGCACTCTTTCAAAAATCCACCTGCATCAACACATAGAGTCACATCTCATGGAGGCTCTACCTCTACAAGCCCATAAGGCAAGCCACCAATGAGAGACACAATGATGTCCCTCTCGCCAGACTTAGTAAGGAGAAAGTTTTACAGTCAGTTGCTTATCAGGGGTTAGAATCCGCTACATTATGCACACACTCAGGTCATTAGACCACAAGTACCAGTATGACTCAATCATAGTCCATGTGGGAATAAATGACCTGAGACGTGAAGAAAGACATCATGAAGCTCTTGGAATGTGCGTCTCAGGCTGGTACGAGCCTAGCATTGAGCAGTATTTTACCTTTTCCAAGGATGATGCTACAATACGAACAAAAGATGACTGACTAATAATTGGCTTAGTTTCTGGTGTCATTCTAAGGGGGTGCAATATTTGTCAGCATGGAGGGAGATGGTCAACAGATCATGTGCTTTGCCAGGGATGGTCTGCACCTCTCCCCTACAGGCTTTTGAATATTAGCTAAAATGTCATCTTCCCCCATAGTGCTTTTTTTAGGGAATGCCAAACTGAAAATACTTCCGACATAGCAAATCAAGACCAAGAAAATCTAAAGGTATCACTGCTCAGTGCTAGCAACATAAACAAAAAACTCCACTCCCTAGAAGCTCTCTTCACCCTAGAGAATGCTGACATCTGTGCGTTCACCAAGACATGGTTTAAAGCAGCAGAGCACGACAACAGTGCACAGTTATAATGCCTTCCACACATTTAGACCAGCTACTACATAGACAGGGACTAAAGGTGGAGGTGTTTCTACTTACATCAAAAATAAATATACCTCAAGGCTAGTCAAACAGGACAATGCACCTGAACTGCTCCATGTTCAAATCACAATAGACAAAATTGAATACCACTTCCTTGCAAGCTATAGGTTCCTCTCTATGACCCAGGAAACCCATACCATGTATTTAAACTTATAAGAAACACTCACCATCCAATCCAATACCATATTCATGGGCAACTTTAATTACCCCAGTATTAAAAGTACCCTTGGGCGGCACAGTGGTGCAGTGGTTAACATTGTCACCTCACAGCAAGAGGTTCTCCGGTTCGATTCTCGGCTGGGGTGCCTTCTGTGTGGAGTTTGCATGTTCTCCCTGTGTTCGCGTGGGTTTCCTCCGGGTACTCCGGTTTCCTCCCACATTCCAAAGACATGCATCTGGAGCATTTCTCCCCGGGCCTCCGCTGAAAACAGGCTCTGTGGAACCTAGTCGGACTTTCCCGGTCAACAAATGATAAATAAATAAATAAATAAAATAAAATTAACTGGGAATACTATAAGACACCAAATGTACAGGCACAGAGATTCCTTTTGTAAAGACAAACTCCCTGGACCAGAGAGTCAGCACACCAACCAGGGGTGCAACCGTAGTGGATCTGGTCCTCACAAATATGGGACAGTGGTGCACACCCCCTTACTGTAATGTCTTCCCTGATAAGGTCAGACCACAAAAATAAAAACCTGGACACCCAGCTAAACCTGGAATATTCAGGAACTACTCTAAGGCTAACCTCCTGCTATTAAGTTATAACCTGGTGAAATTTCAACCCCAAAAAACTTTGGGAACACTGCTGCCTATGCAGAACTGTTCACAGAAACCCTGTACAAGCATGTTAATAGCTGCACTTAGCTGTACCCATCAGGAAAAAGTACAGAACTAACTCAAAAAACAAGCCACCCTGGTGAAATCACTAAATCAATAGACTGTATAACAGAAGGAAGAAAATCATGGAAAAATTAGGAGGTGCAGCACCCAGCAGGATAAAAGCACTCTCATCAAAGTAAATAATTCAGGGGACGAATAAGGCCCACCAAAGCCAAATTTTAGATAAATCTGACCTTCCAGGCCAAGGACAACTACAAGGCATTCTTTAGCAATGTCCATAACCTCAAAGACAATTTACAATTATGTGCAGAGCTCATTGTAAATGGAGGCACCTATACTGAGCCAGAACATACAGCAAACCTACTAGCCGATAAATTCAGATCCAACTCCCCCCCCCTCTTTCCCACTCGGTCTTCCCTCAGGAAACACCATCAAATATAACTCCCCCTGCTATCACTAGGGAACAGGTTCTTAATGCTCTCTCTAAGGCCAGGAACACTACATTAATGGGCCCAAGCATTATCCCAGGATGCCTTCTAACTAGCACGAAACACAACCTATCAGGGCCTCTGGAATTGCTGTTTAACTGTGGCCGTTAAATAGGCTTTGTGCCTCATGAATGGAGAACAGACACAGTCATCCCTCTGCACAAAGGTGGGCCATCTACAGACCCTGGAAACTACAGACCCATAAGTCTCACTAGTCTTAAATGTAAAGCCATTGAAAGAATCATCATGGAAAGAATTATCATGGAAATGATCAATAGTGATATAGTAAACCTCCAGACACTGGACACAACCCAGTTTGGTTTCATCAAGGGCAGGTCATACCTACTCAGTCTGGTGGGCTTCTTTGAGATGGTCACCAAAGCAATGGAGGAGGGAAAAATGGTTCACACTGCCTACCCTGACCTGGCCAAGGCATCTTATAGGTTCATAGGTTCATACTAGGCTATCTGCCCTAGGGCATTTATAAGCCTAGCCAGAATGTGTTTGGCTTTCGCCACCCATTTTAAATTTATTTTGCTATACAATACCCCACCTGGGCATTGTTGACAAACTCAGGAGGTTAGGTACCAACTCGTATGTCACCCAGTGGATAGCCAACTGGCTCACAGACTGTATCCAGGAAGTTGGAATAGGAGAGTACACCTCTACAAAGAGGCTAGCCACAAGTGGAGTCCTTCAGGGATCAGTCCTTGGACCTTTCATTTTTGGCATTTACTTCTCAAGACAAGGCCAATGTCAGAGGTCTTGGGCTGATTAAATTTGCAGATGATTGCAAATTAGGATCTGTCATTGAATCCCACACTGACACAATTACTCTCCAGGAAGGGCTGACACAGAAACAACTGGTGTCACAGCTATGGACTAAAAATAAATGACAAAAAAATGCATAACGGTATCCTTTGAGAACTCATCGACCCTTGGTAACTATTATATCAACAACACATCCCTTAGAGTTGACCCAGTAGTCAGGAATGTAGAGACACACATAGACAGTAATCTAGCCTTTGACCATCATTTGTCTACAGCAGTGAGGAAATCATTCTATGTTGCGCAACTTATAAACAAAGGTATAGCATCTAAGTCCAAGGAAGTCATTGTTCCACTGTATTCGGCATTCATCAGACCTATTACTGAGTACAATGCCCTCTTTGGAATATACCTAAGCAGGCATATCCAACAATTGTAACATTCACAAAGGTTCCTCATTAAAAGAATACAGGGCATAAATAAAATGACCTATGCAGACCGTCTTAAGGCCCTATGCCTCTATTTTGTCTCCTACAGGCTTTTGAGGGGAGATCTATGCCTAGCATAAAGGGCATTATCAGACCCCTCTCTAATGGACCTCCTGCATATCCACAAAACAAACAGCACCAGAATTAGGGACCATACTAGTACAAATTCTGTACCCCTTAGGTTTACCACTAAATATGCCATGGATACTGACCAGTTAATACAAAGTGTACACAGGCATTGGAACATTTTGCAATGTGATTATGAAGTAGCAAATATGTTACCTGAGAGATGTTTATTCTCTTTCCATAAAGAGAGAAACCTTGGCTCTTGTTTTAACTATTACAAACATGGTACTATGGATCGACACCCACAATTTCTGCAGACCACATTGACAGGTGATCCACTTACAGTTTGTTTTCCATGTGGCCATTGTACCAACTGTGACAAGGTAAACAAGTCCAAGCAGTTTTCAAGCAGAAATTGTTCAACGGTTTATGACCTCAATTTCCTTGCCAATTGTAATAGTGACTGGGTGGTGTATTTGGCCACATGTCAGTGTGGCTCATTTTATGTTGGCCAAAATTCTCGATCATTTAGAATCAGAATTTCTGAGCACATTAGTAACATCAAAAATAAGAAGGCTAACAATGCACTTTATAAACATCACTTGGTTCATAAATCTGTTAAGTTCTCTTTTAAGATTATTGACATTATACAAGGTAATAGATCGAATAAGACAGGGTGGCATTCTATTTTAAACACAAACGAGAAAAAATGGATTGTGAAACTGGGTGGATTATTTCCATCTGGTCTGAATGAATATTTTTAGACACAACCAATGAGATTACAGATGGGTATACTTAAGGTTCAATAATTGATGTTTTTTCTTTACGCTGATGAAGGCTATGATTTAATGTGGCCGAAAGCGGTCTGAGTCTTTTGTTGTTTTTTATGGTTTTCAACCAATAAAATTGTTTCAGGTCACTGTATTCTGGCTCGTTTTGTTTTTGTTTGATCACGTTTCTGTTTTGAGCCGTGCATTTGCCCACCATGCAGGAGTTTATTTTTTGTAATTAAAGTCACCCATGAATATGGTATTGGGTTGGATGGTTAGTGTTTTTAATAAGTTTAAATGCATGGTATGGGTTTCCTAGGTCATAGAGGGGGACCTACAGCTTGCAAGGAAGTGGTATTGGATTTTGCCTATGGTGATTTGAACATGGAACAGCTCAAGTGCATAGGTTCATAGGTTGGTACTAGGCTATCGGCCCTAGGGCCTATGCAAGCCTAGCCATAACAATTCCCTGGATATTTCTTCCCACAATATTTTCTTCTCTGGGCCCCTGTCTAGCAGGGTGACTGACATGATCCCCGGGGTGAATATCCTATCTCCCATCCAATCATCAAGGTTCCTTTTGAAGAGGGCCAATGAGGCGCTCTGCTTGACATGTATGGGCAGTCTATTCCAGAGTCTGGGGAGTCTCTGGGTCAGGAACCTATCCCTCTCCAGCATGTTTTGTTTATTGTGATGACAAGGTTTAGATCCCTGGAGCGTGTGGCTCTGAGGGATTGGGATTTCTTTAAGTGGAGCATGTCCAACAGCTCAGGGTTTGACATGGCCTTGTATGTTAAGCAGAGATCGCCTCCGAGTAGACGATATGCCACAGAGTATAGCTGGAGTTTTTTTAGACGGTCAGCTATGGCATCTGCTTTAGGCCTGTGATTCTTTTAGTGAGGTATTTCTGTGGCCTTTCCAGCTGTTGCAAATGTCTTGTTAGGTACATACCAAACGGGGCATTATACTCTATAATGGGTCTAATGAGAGATGATTACAGTGGGACAATGACCTCCTTTTTTTTTGGATGAAAAGCCCTTAGTGATGAGATGTGCCACATAGAAGGATTTCCTGACTGTTGTGGTGATGTGGTTATCGAAAATCAGACCACTGTCCACCTGTGTCCCTAAGTCTCTCATCACACTTTCGATGTTTAGTGTCCTGCCACCTATGTGGTAATTCATGGGTACATGTTTTTTTCCAGAGGGGATAACTATACATTTCTTGGCATTAAGCTTGAGCCCATGGCTCTGGCACCAGGCATCTGTTTCTGTAAGGCCTTTTTGTAGAATATCCACATCATTTGGGGATTCAATAATGGCTCCCAGTTTGCAGTCATCTGCAAACTTTGTTAGCCCGAGTCCCTTAGTGCTGGCCTGTACTTCAGAGAAGTAGATGCCAAACAGGAGTGGTCCCAGGACTGAACCCTGAGGTACTCCACTTGTCACTTGTCTGGAGCTGGATTTGGAGTCGGCTACTTTTACAGTCTGGGTTCTGTCAGTAAGCCAGTTGGCAACCCATCGAGTGACGTAGGGATTTATGCCCAGCTTAGTGAGTTTATCTATGATTCCAGAGTGGGGGATGGTGTCAAAGGCCTTGGCGAGGTCCAGACAGGCTGTGTGGACCCACCTTACCCTCGTCCACAGATCTGGAGACTGATTCGAAGAAGTCAATCAGATTCATAAGAAAAGATTGGCCCTTCAGAAACCCAAACTGGGTGGGGTCCAGTGTTTGAAGGTTGCCAATGTCTTTGTTTATAAGTTCCATAATAATGCGTTCCATGTCCTTGCAGATCAAGCTTGCCAGACTGATGGGATGGTAGTTCCCGGGATCCAAGGCGGATCCTCACTTGTGGAGCGGGATAACTGTAACTGTGCGCCACTCAGTGGGCACAAAGCCTGAGGTGAGGCTATGATTAGGTGAGGTGCCAGTTCATTGTGTAGTTCATGTAGTACACAGCCTGGGATGTCATCTGGTCCCATGGATGCTGTATTCTTAGCTTTGGAGAGTGTGGTTTCTACCTGTATGGCCGTGATTATCGGAATTTGGCAATATTTTGGTATTGAGATGGGCCCTTTAGGGGGTGAGAGGGGGGTGAAGTTGGAACTAAATCGATCTGCCAGGATATTGGCAATATCCTTGGGATCAGTATATTTAATGCCATTCTGTTGTAGCTCAGAGCAGATCTGAGCATTGCCATTTAGATTCTTGACATAACTATAGAATGCCTTGTGATTGTCTTTGGAATCTTTGGCAATTTTATTTTCGTAACTAGCTTTTGTGGATTTTATGAGGGATCTCAGCTTCTTACTGAGGCTGGTGCTGGAGTTTTTTTGCATCCTGGGATTTTCCTCTTTTCTGCAACAGTTTCTTCCTTCTGTTGTATAGTTTGTTTATTGCAGGGGACCACCAGATTGGCTTCCTTTTTTTGGAGAAGAGCATCTTGGTTCTATTTGGGATGGCACGTTTCATGCATGAGTGGATGTGCTCGTACAGTGCCTTAGTGTAGGATTCTGCAGTCGAACTTCCTGATCCCATCTGCGTGGGTATTGTGAAGTTTGTCACTTCTGACTTCAGTAGCATGAAGTTGGCTTTGGAGAAGTTTTTTAAGGAGGTTTCCTTACTGGGGGGGGTGGGGCTGGGATGTAGATGTCAAAGGTGATTTGCTTATGGTCAGACCTGACCAATGAGGGGGTGACAACTGGTGTGGAGCATCTATCTCACATGTTGGTAATGACCAGGTCTCGGATATTGGCTCCCCTGGTGGGATAATGGATTAGATGATCCAGGGTGTTGGAATTTATGAATTCCAAGAACCATTGGGAAAAGGAAAAGTTTTCCCAATTAATGGCAGGGTAGTTGAAATCACCCAGTATTAGGGTGTTTGGTTGCATCTTAATATTTTCCAGTATGTTTAGAAAGGTGTAGTGAGAATCTTGGAGCATGGTGGGGGATCTGTAGCAAGCTACAATTTGGACTGCAGTCTTACCTAGTGTTAGTTGCACCTGGAGAATTTCAGATGCATTATGTTGGGCAACTAGCCTGGAGGTGTGAATATCCTTGGTGAATATGGACACTCCTCCACCTTTAGTGTTTCGGTCTTGATTTTGTGGCCGAAAAGTGTGGTAAGAATTGTAGCCTGGTATTGCAGGGGTGCTCTTTGGAGCCTTGAACCAGGTCTCAGTTACTGCACAGATATCAATGTTCGCCATTTTTAGGAGTGCCTCGAGAGAGTGCATTTTGAGGTTTAGACTTCTAGCATTGTGTAGCATTACCTTCAGATTTTGCATGCTTGTATCTGTTGCAGTGGTGGTTTTATCCTTTGAACCTTGCCTAAAAAAGGCACTATAGGGGTGGCAAGAGCTTTAGCCAGTAACCTGAATCCCAGGGGTGACAGGTGCAGACCATCTCTGGCAAAGCATCGTGGTTTGTCGATCATGTCTTCCCAGGCAGACAAATACTGGACCCCCTTTGAATGACACCAGAAGCTTAGCCAATTGTTGAAGTCAATCATTTTGTCCTTATACTGTGGTATAATTCTGGGCGAAGGCAGGATGCTACTCAGGGCTAAGGTCATACCTGCCTGGGTCACATGATCCAAGAGCTCTTCCATGTCTCTTTTCATGTAGTCCAGGGAGGTACGTCTCAAGTCATTCACTCCAGCATGGACAATGACAGAGTCGTATTTGTACTAGTTGTGGAGTGACTTGAGTACATATGTTATGTGGCGGATCCTGGCATCCGACAGGCAGCTGACTGTAATTTTCTCCTTGTTCAGCCTGGTGAGTGCGACATCAATGTGCCTGACTATAGAGTCACCTATGACTAAAGTGTTGGGCACATTGTCTTGCCTTAGGGGCTGTTGTTGGGTGGCACACTGGTGTTGTGAGCTATGTGTCACTTTGGTTGTGACTGGTGTTTGTTTGCGTTTCGGCTTCGGAGGTCCTTGTTGCTTGGGCAGGTTAATGTTAAGGGCCTCCGCATATGTGGGTTTAGTGTTGCTATGTGTGGGTGTTGATGGTGTGGGTTTTGAAGGGCTATGAGTTGCTTGAGGTGTAATGCAGGTGTTAACCTTCTCCTCTTGACTGTCTAGCACAATCTTGACCGGAGGGAGCTTAGATTCCAGTTTGGCTATGTAAGTGCATCTCTCGCAGGTTGTAGTGTTGGGTGGTAGGAGGAGAGGATTGTCTGTGTACATGAGGCAGTTGCCGCACTGCCCCAGTATGCCCAGATTCACCAGGTGGACAGGAGAAATCACCGGAAGCTGACCCTTGGACATGCCTGTTTAGGTGCTTTTTTCTAAAGTTTAAGAGCTGTTTTCTCTTACCTTTGCAAGGTACTCTGCAATTATAGGCTTAGTGCCTATGATTAATTTCTCCTTATTGACAAGGAGAGCCGAGTGCATGAATCAGTTTCAGGCTTCCTAGTGCTTTCTTGTAAAGTTTAAGAGCTGTTTTCCCTTACCTTTGCAAGGTACTTTGCAATTATAGGCTATTTACTGCCTATGATTAATTTCTCCTTATTGACAAGGAGAGCTGAGTGCTTGTATCAGTTTCAGGCTTCCTTGTGCTTTCCAGCAGGTTCTAGAGCAAGTGCTAGTCACAGGGGTTCAGATTTTAGTGCAACTACTGAGAAACCAGCTAGTTCTAAGGGAAAATTTGAAGAGCAGACTTTCTGGCACCTGGAATAGTTTAACTGTAGCTTCGTAGTGCTGCACAATGTGAAAAATGTGCAAGCACATGCGTTTTTAAGCCAGAAAGTTGAAAGGGATAGAAATCAGCCCAAAAAGGCTAATAAAATTACAATTTCAGAGCTAAAAAACACTCCTCTAGCGTTAGATAGGCAGTACAATGCTCACCAGTCCCACTGGTAAGCAGTAGGACTTCCCACTACCACAGCAAGGTCTGGATAGCTCTGAGCACAGAAAATAAAGTCCTGAGACAAGCAAAGCCTGGGATTTGGACTGGCTAGGAAAGGTGGGAAACGAGCAAACAATATAGTATTTTTTTGTTGAAACAGGCTAAACAATGCAATAATACAGTAAATAAAGACAGAAAAGGCTAACACACTTGAGTGTGTAGTCCTAAACAGTAAATGCAATTAAAACTCTACAAAATTAGCAATTTAAAACTTTTTAAATGAAGCAAGGCAAGTGCACAACTGAAAAACGATTTAAGAGCAGTAACACAGCAGAATAAGTAGCTAGTCTACATATACAGAGAAGTCTATATATACAGAAAAGCAGCTAAAACACACAAACAATTCAAATGCAGTGCAACCTAGAGCACTTGAGTTGTAGCAATATCAAGGCAATTACAGTTATAATAAATGCTCTAAAATATACTCTATATTTCCAAAATGTTTGAGAAGCACAGTCAGAACCAAGGAGATTCTGGCAAATTTTTTTTTTTTTGAAAGGGAAAAAGGAGAAACAGAAGGCCTTATCAAATGTTCTCTCTGTATTAGGTAGAATGAGCTAATGACACTAGACTGGGAGGAGTGTCCCAGATCAGATTTACAGTAGGGGCGGGCAACTGCAAAGCCACCAAGTATAACAGCAAGACACTAACAGGGAGGGTGGGGATAATACTAAAGCATTTGCCTACAGACAGTAAACACTACAGAAAGCCACAAAAGAAAGATTTAAACAGATAAAGGAGCAATGAGACTCTACAGAATGCTTTTAACTGCAAACAAATCAGTTACCCGTGCAGATTAATTAATAGCAATAAAAATACACTCAAAAACTGTGCAGCAGGCAATAAAAAGTGCTATATATAAATTGCTAGAAACAATAATCAGTATAAATAATCGAAAAAAAACAGGATACTTATGTATCTCAGCTAACAGTTGTAGTCGACACCTCTCCTCCACTCTTGTCCTGTTTGACCAACCTTGAAGTATATTTATCTTTGATGTATATCTTGAAGTATATATTTAGCTTTGATGTTAATACAAACACCTCCACTTTAGTCCTTGCCTATGAAGTAGCTGTACTAAATGTGTGAAAGGCATTATAACCTTGCACTCTTGGTGTGCTCTCCGTGGCTTTAAACCACGTCTCAGTGACCACACAGATGCCAGTATTCTCTAGGGTAAAGAGAGCTTCTAGGGAGAGGAGTTTTTTTGTTTAGACTTCTAGCATTGAGCAGTAATACATTTAGATTTTCTTGGTTTTGAATTGCTATGTCGGAAGTACTTTCAATTTGGCATTGCTAAAAAAAAAAAGGCACTATGGGAAAGACAATATTTTAGCTAATATTTGAAAGCCTAAAAGAGAGAGGTACAGACCATCCCTGGCAAAGCAGCGTAGTCTGTTGACCATCTCCTTCCATGTTGACAAATATTGCACACCTTAGAATGACACCAGAAACTATGCCAATTATTAAAGTCAATCATCCTTTTTTCATATTGTGGCATCATCCTTGGAGAAGATAACACTGCTCTATGCTAGGCTCATACCCGCCTGAGAGACATATTCTGAGAGCTCCATGATATCTCTCATCATATAGTCTAGGGAGGTACGTCTCAGGTCATTTACTCCCACATGGACTATGACCGAGTTATATTGGTAATTGTGGTCCAATGACCTGAGTGCCTGCGTAATGTGGCGGATCCTAGCCCCTGATAAGCAACTGACCATGACTTTCTCTTTACTCAGCCTGGTGAGAAGGACATCGACATGTCTCGTGATGGAGTCTCCAATGACTAGAATGTTGGATTGTGTGATGGCTTGCCTTAAGAGCTTAGACGTACAGGCTCCATGAAATGTAGCTCTATGTGGTGATGTGGGTGTTTTCAAAGGGTACATCTGGGGCTGCTGAGGGTATTTTTTATGTGTACTTCATCTAGGAGGTATTTGTGGTTTAGGAAGGTTATACTTAATTTCCTCAGTATATGTGGGTTGATATGTCTGCTTTGAACTGTGTGTGATGAGTACAGTGCGAGTACTACTGACAACCTTACTGACATTAGTCACCCTCCCAGCCTGCCCAACCCAGGATTCTAGTGTTGAAGCCATCATCGCTAAACTTCAGTTAAATGCTCAAAAAGCTCTTTACATCATCTGTATGTACATACCACCAGGCAACAACATACCAGTCTTAGAAGACTTCCTCAGCTGGACTTCCACTAACTTCCCCCAAGAAACTATAACTCTGGGTGACTTTAATACAGACTGGAATACTATTAGTAGCGACAATCCCTCCTGTCACATAAACCTACATGGTTTTACTCAATCCATTACCACCACAACTAGGTATAATAAACCAAGTAAGAAACAGAGTATCTTAGACTGGATACTTATAAACAAAGTTAATGTCTCTTACAAAGTAGGAACTATGCCTGATGACCTCAGTGACCACTGTCTAACCTACATCTCTAGAGTAAAGACTGACTATCAAAACCTCCCTAACATTAGAATAATACGCTCTACCAAAAACTTTAACAGTGACTTACTTCAAAATGATCTCAAAACACGCAACTGGAACCTCATGAAATCACTTCCTCTTAATGAAGCAGTATCATTACTCAACCTTCCTTTCAATTTTGGATAAACATGCCCCTGCACGCTCTATTAGAATGAAGTCTAGTATAGCCCCTTGGCTCTCAAAGGAAACAAAGAAATTAATTCACAGTAAAAATAAAATTTGGGCCAAATGGAGACACCATAGAACCACCTCTGATTTTCATCATTTTTGCCAACTTAGAAATCTTACAAAAAAAGCAATAATCTCTGACAAAAAGAACTATTACTGTGATCTTCAAGAAACCCAATTATATAAACCCAAACAATTCTGGTCTTCAATCAACAAACTCCTTTCACCTGGTACAGCTAAAACTCCCTCCCCAATAAACGCAAACCCAGACACCCCTAGCCATACTGCAAACGCCTTCAACACCTTTTTTACTGAAACCATTCAATCTCTTGCTAGACAACTGAACGCCAATAACTTTTACCCTCCAAATAATCTTATGGATTCACCCCAAAACTTCACTCTTCATCCCATCTCTAACTCCTTCATCTATAAGCTTATTCTTAAACTAAAACCCTGCACCCCCTCTGCTGACAAACTCCCCTCTCTCTTTCTTCAAAAGGCTGCTAAACAGACTGCATACCCTATATCTTTACTCATTAATAGGACTATCCAAGAAGGAACCATACCAGATATATGGAAAATCTCTCATATCATCCCACTACACAAAGGTGGAAACTCTATTGACTTTACTAACTTTAGACCTATTTCTCTTCTCTCTGCTCTAGCTACGATTATGGAGAAATGCATCCATCAGCAACTTGTACAATATCTCTCTTCTCACAACATAATTGCCAACTGTCAACATGGCTTTAGGCCCCACCATAGCACCTCCACTGCCCTCCTTTCTTTCATGGATACTATCAACAACTATCGAAACTCCAATATCTTCTCCTCTGCTCTATTTATTGACCTCTCCAAAGCTTTTGACATGGTGAACCACTCTTCCCTTATTAACATCCTTAAATCCCTCTCATTTGATAACCTGGCTTTAAAATGGTTTACTTCCTATCTTAACAACAGACATCAAGCCGTTCCTTGGGACAATCATATCTCTTCCTTATTGCCTGTTTCTATTGGAGTCCCACAGGGCTCTATTCTAGGTCCACTTCTCTTCTCCCTTTACATAAACGATCTCAACACTGTCATCCCTCAAGCTACCTGCATCCAATATGCTGACGACTCGACAATTATTTCCTCAGCATCTACCCCCGCAGAACTACTGTCTCTAACTCAAACTACCTTCAACACTGTAGAAACTTGGTTTACTAGACGGTACCTCCTCCTCAATGCTAAAAAAACAAAACTTCTCCTTTTCACTCCTACCACTCGAGCCTCCTCATTAAACTTCAACATTTTGTCTAATGACACCACTGTTATCTCTCCTGACACAACAACTAAACTGCTAGGAATAACCATCGACAACAGTCTTACTTTTGATCAACACATCAATAACACCATCAAAACTGTTAATAAAAAAATTGGATCATTATACCGTATCAAACCTTTTCTCACACCTTCTACCAGAGCTACTATTGCCCACTCCCATCTTATATCTACTCTCTTTAACGCCTCACCTATTTTCACTAACCTTAAGAAGGCCAACCTAAATAAACTAGCAACTTGTTGCAATAGCATTGCCCGATTTGCCACCAGTAACCCTTTCAGAACACATCACTGTCACAACCTAAAACTCCTAGGCTGGCTTGAGCTACAAAACTGTCTTTTGATCTCACAACTTACCATCGCTCACAAGATACTTTACCAACCTTATAATACCCCTATACTTTCTCAACTTTTAATCCCTTACAATAATCTTACCTCCCTTCGATCTTCTTCCAAACTCATGACCAAATCTGTAAAGTCCCATAACTTAGCTGGTGACTCTCTGTTCACTAATACTATAGGAAGGATATGGAATCAGCTACCCACTGATATCACTCTAACCTCCTCCTTACCACTGTTCAAACAAAAAATCAAACTGTATTTCCAAAATCACTGGCTCTGTTCCTGTAGGACTCCTGACTAACCTTTTCTTTCCCCCTACTCCACTAGAACTTTACACTATACTTAGTAAATATACTTATTCCTTCTTCTTATTGCCCTGTTGCTCTCCTCTTATGCTCTGACCCACTCCTCCTTTTCTCTCCCCTGTCCTCTTTTACACATTCTTACCCTTCTCCTCACTAGACTATTGCTTCTTTCTCTCTTCCTCCTTTGTATTCCCTTCTTATCTCCTGTTCTACTTCTTCTCTCAAACATATTATCGAAACCATGTTGCTAATCTTGACTTTGTGTAATGCTTTTACTGTACAACTATATTTTAGTATGTTCCTTAGGTATTTCGTTTTTTTTTTTTCATGTTACTAAATGTATATTCTTTTTGTACTTAATTTTTTTTTTTTTTTTTCTGTAAATTGTCTCTTTGTAATTTAGTATGTGTGGAGCTTTTCTCCCCGGGCCTCTACTGAAAATGGACATATATCCAGCTAGACTAGCCCGGTTAACAAATGTAAAATAAAATAAAATAAAATAAATTAGGAGTAATTTTATGTGAGAGCTTTGCCTCCAATGACATTATGTAAATACATGTCTCACATATCATATCTGTTTGAGAATTAACTGGTTGCTAGTAAACATAAGGTAATTTCTACATTTCCTCAGGATACCCTTATCCTCCAAGTGATAATGGAGACAGTAGGAAAGTTCATATCCATGGCAACAGACCATTTTTTATTGATTAGACAGTTGGATGAGAATATCAATCTCTGTCAGGACTATCAGGTTTGCAGCTGTGGGGACAGTACGCACGAGTTGTCCTGTGTGCAACTAGGCATTGGAGAAATTTCATTTGTGCTTTTACAGGAACAATGTCACTCAAGGAGTCTGCGTCTATACAGAGCACTATGACACAAACCAAAAACACTGTACCAAAAAGGATAAATGTAAGACTGCTCCCAAGATAAATGCAAGCCACGACAGATAAAAATACGAGTGCAGTCCACAAACTTGGCACAAAATACATCACCACTGTCATAAAATGTAGAAAACAGCCACGTTTAATTCAGTACAGTAAGCACTGTCACTATATAGCTTCATCAGACCATAAAACAAACTGATGGCAATACATTTTAAAAGTCTAAAGCAACTAATAAAATTGCCTGAACTGACAAAATAACACCATGTTCTGCTTCTGTAGATTGAATAAGTGCATTTGAGATGATAACAGACTCGTGCACATCTGCAGTTGGAACCACCATATACAGTCCATTCTGGGGAACATCAGTGTTTACATAATTGGAATAAGTAGAATTAGTATTAATGTTCCTATCATCAGCTGCAACATTAACATGGGTAGGCCCAGCTCTGGTGTTGATATTCCGGGCTGGACGCACATTCTCACCCCTAGGCCAGGTGAAAATGTGTCCTCTCTCAAAATCACGTGCGTCTCTATCAATTTTCTCTTTTTTCTGCTGTATGAGCCTCCTACTACAATCCCATCTAAAATGCTTTCCAGTACACGGCCTATAAACAAATGTGGAAATCTGGTATACAGTTTTGATTGCTGGATTTTAATAGAGGCTCTCAACAAGTCCTCTTCTGGTTTAAAAAAATCATTTAACAAAGTCATATACTTGAGGCTCACCTCTAAATTAAGTTGCTGCCAACTGGCAAGTAACTCTGGATATTGGATCCCATACGTAGGCATTTTTTGTACTCTCAATACTCTTGGCACAATCTTGCGACTAATGCATACTTCAAAGTGGTGTTTCTGCACCTGTAACTGTTTAATAACCAGTTTAAACCATTACTAAGCTCCAGTTGGAATTGTTGCATATGTACATGCCAAACATTTAATTTATCACCAAATATGAACTATCCTGCATTAGTATAGGTAGCAGTAGAAATATGGTCTGTATATCAGATACAATTAAGGAAATTACTGTGTTTTTTGAAACATAAATCATGCAGAGTATATATTGTCTTATTTAAGCATGGAATTGTTTCAGTTTTACTGTTGGTCACTGATTACAAACTTATATACGGAGTGATTTTATTTTTATAATAGATTTTTATAGAGTATATCCACTAGGGGCTTTGTAACAATGTAGCATGTATAGACAGGGTGTGATGTCATTGTATGAAGCAATTTTATTGGTTGCTTTAGACTTTTAAAATGTATTGTCATCAGTTTGTTTTATGGTCTGATGAAGCTATTTAGTGAAAGCGCTTACCGTATTGAATGAAATGTAGCTGATTTCTACATTCTATGACAGTGGTGATTTATTCTGTGCCAAGTTTGTGGACTGCACTCATATTTTTATCTATACAGAGCACTGCCAAACACTTGTGAAGAAACTAATACGTAGACCCTGAAAATTTAAGGATGAAGTATTTAGGCAGATATTCTGAAGTTAGAAACAAATCAAGCAGTACTTACTGAAAACAAAGAATTAGCTTGTCAAGAATGATGAAAAGAGGGGAGTCACATGAATGGCTGCAATTAACGCTGGTCTCACCATAGCTTCACTCTGTTGGGATACAATGCTCCTTTGCTTCTTCTCTCACCAGAAGCAAAATGTTAGCACCAATTCCAGAATGAGAAGCAGGTCACAGCCTGTTTGGTGATCCCCAGTCTTGTCCCTGATGATGCAAGGATCTGCTGGCTTGTAGCCTTTTCCTGGTAGATGCCTTGAACAGCAACCAGACCAATCAGGAAAGTTAAGCACAGACACACTGCGCAACCAGAAACAGTCAGGAATCAATGCACTCTGCTCTTTCTCAAACCAGGAGCAGAATATGAACACAAATTCCAAGCTGTCACCTATAAAACAGTTATTAGGCTTTCTGGTGATCAGCAGTCTCCAGGAAATAATGTAACTGCACTCCTACTCTCACCAGGACTTTATTTTTGGGTTTGCGATCCTAACCTCCTATTATGTGTTCTTGACATGGACACAAAGATTCACCTCAAGTCTTGGCATCTATGTCTCAAACACATAAGTTGATCGGGTTCAACGACCCAATCATATTCCTCTACATCATATAAAAAACCTGAAGAGGCATCTGTTAAGACATGTTACAATCTGATGTGATACAAAGACTTTTGTAAACTATAAACAAATTTGAAGCATATAAATCATGAGACATTAAACTGAGGCCCCATCTGTTTGAGTTGGGGGCAGCTCAGGTGAATGTTCTTTATTGATAACCATCATTTATATACATTATTTCCATGGCAGACATATTACTTACATTATTTATACCTTTATACAGTACAAAACAATTTCATATTATTAAACACTTACCCCCACCCTTTTTTCCAATGTCTGATAATGAAGTAAAATTCAGTGAGAATTGTATTTTTAAGTCTCTCCATCCATAAAGTCCATAGAATAAAAAATATAATTTTATCAAATTTTCCAACTTCCTTTTGTTTTTGTAACTAGAATATCCATATTCAAACATGCTGATGTTTAACCTTTTCAACTCCGTTCAACATTTTTGTTTTTACCTATTTCTTCCCATAACTTTACTGTAGAACATTTCAGAAATGCATGTTCTGTAGTTTCAAGTTCTCCACAATAAATACATACCCTTTCTTGTTTTCTTTTACAAGGCATGTTAGCTTTAAGGGGTAGTTTACCTACTGATAATCTCCACAAGAAATCTTTACATTCATATAATTTTCTTACACCGCACAAATCTCATTTTAATAACATTCTTTCTCTCCATCTCTAAATGTTTCCAAGAAAAAAATAAAATCATGTCCTATCTCCTTCCCCTACTGCACCCCTTCTCTCTTTTCTCCCCTTAATTTAATTCCATCAAACTAACCACTACCTCTCTAATCCTGCATTACTCAGTCTTCATTATATCTCTCTCTTTTTACTTCCTCCTACCTTACTACTAATAATCTCCTACTGAATTACCTCTACTGCTAAATGACCTCTTTTTGTACAGCGTTGCTCACCTATTTCTCCTTTTCCTACCATCCTTTCTTATTACATTAATTCTACTTTCAAAACCTTTCTGAGAATTAATTGCCTGCTGGCTATTTCCTTGCTACTTGTATCACTTGTAAAGTGAATTTAATAGTAATACTATTGTGAAATTTTATTTAATTTGTACTGTGAAATGACCAATTGTATATTTTCTACTGCGGATCTTTTCTCCCTGGGCTTCCGCTGAAAAAGGGCTCAAGCTCAGTTGGACTATCCCGGTCAACAAATGTCAAATAAATAAACATGTTCTTTCGTAACATTCAAATACCATGCTTTTGTATTTTTCAACAATGTTTACATTCAGCTTCCAAAAAAAAAAAAAAGAATTTGAGTTGGATACCCCTTTATATCCTCATTTATATAACTGTTCTGTCTTTTTCCTATCCCAATTTTTCCCCCAAACTACTTGTACTTATCATACAAATGTATTCTGCTAAATTCCTATTCTCTTTTTTGGAACTTACTAATGCCCTACAAAAATTCAAAGTAGTAGCACCACATGAACATTTGTGTTAATTAACCTTAATCCTCCTCCTTCTTCCTTTACATAAATAATTCCCCTTCTAATGGGATTTAATCTTCATCTCCATATGAACGCAAATGCACTAAACAATTTCCTTTTCATAATTAGCTGGAATTGTATAATTATTTATTTATTTATTTATTAGGAAAGTTTCGTCTGGGCCAGAAGCCCATTTTCAGCTGAGGCCCGGGGAGAAAAGATCCACAGAAAAAGAAGTTCTGTGTTACCATAACGTTCCATCTGAGATGTTGATCTTCTTCCAGTCATCACTGATGGGGTTCAGTTCCGAGCCCTTGGAACAGAGTCGGCCTTATACCAAGCTTGAGTGCACCAAAAACTCTCGAGCTAAGCTGCTACCCACAATGCCCTTCACTTAGTTACCTCAGATCGAGTTTGCATGCAACATATAGAAGAAAACAGAAAGTCAGAGGCCATCTTTGCGCAGAAACCCTGCAACACCACAAAGACCCAGAAGATCCATCAGGAGCCTTTGGGGGGGGGTCGGAGGGAGGGTGTGATAACTGGAAGAAGATCAACAGCTCAAATGGAATGTTATGGTAAGACATAACTTCTTTATCTGAATTTGTTAATCTTCTTCCTATTCATCACTGATGGGACAGAATCCCACGCTACTTGGAGAACCTGGGTGGCCCTTATGGAAGAACATTCCTGAGAACCATTGAGCCAAAGGCCGCTCTTACCCTGGAGATCAGATCCAATTTGTAATGCTTGATGAAGGTATGGGGTTTAGCCCAAATGGCTGCTGCACAGATGTCATCCATAGAGGCCCTAGAGTGGAAGGCAACTGATGCTACAATAGCCCTAGTTGAATGAGCTTTGATTTGACCAAGCTTAGATTCATTCGTAAGCGAATATGAGAAACTAATGCAATCCCCGAGCCATTTTGACAAAGTAACTTTAGATACTGCACATCCCATTCTAGGGCCAGAAAAGGAAATGAAAAGTTGGTCCGACTTGCGAAAGGACTTAGTTCTGTCCAGGTAAAAACGTAATTCTCTATGAACATCCAATGACTGTAGGCAGTATTCTCCCTTGTTTGAATAATTTGGAAAAAATACAGGGAGCTCAATGGACTAGTTAACAGAAAAGTCAGAAACCACCTTGGGGGAGAAAGGATGGGTTAGTAGAAAGTGATACTCTGTCCTTATGGAAGATCAGATAAGAGCTCTTGATACATAAGGCTTGCAACTCAGATATTCGTCTGGCTGAAGTGACCACCACCAGAAATAAGGATTTCCATGACAGGAATTTTAGATCACATGTCACAGCAGGCTCAAAAGGGAGTAGAGAGAGAGACTGAAGAACCCGGGGGAGATTCCATGCCTCCACCGGTTGCCTGATGGGAGGTCTGCTGTGGAAAATTCCCTTGAAGAAGGTCTTGCAAAGTCGAGTGGAAATAAGCGGGACTTCATCTGAACCATTATGGAAGTTGGAAATAGCTGCTAAATGGACCCGAATGGTGGAAGCTGATGCACCACTGTCGAACACCTCAGCAAGGTAATGAAGAGTAGTAGCTACAAGAGCTGAGAATGGATCTAGCTTCCAATCATGTGACCCGATAGAGAATCTTTTCCATTTGTCCCTGTAAAGTTTTCTGGTGGAAGGCTTATGGGAAGCCAGGATAATATCACGGACAGATGAGGAGAGGGTTTCCTGCCTGGCAACTTGCGGAAGTGGGAGGAACCAAGCTGTCAGCTTGAGAGTGTATAGGTTCGGTGGAGTCAGCCCTTGTGGGTGAAATATGAGGTCCTGACGAGTGTCTAGGATCCAAGGAGGTTGTAGCAGATGAGATTGGAGAAAGGGAAACCACACTTGACGAGGTCAGAATGGGGCAATGAGGATCACTTTGCTTCTCAACCGAATAGCTTTCCTTAGGAAAAAGGGGATCAGAGGAATCGGAGGATAAGCATAAAGGAGACCCGCGGGCCAATTGTGAATCAAAGCATCTCTTGGTGACTCCCCCCATGAGGGGGAAAGAGGGCAAAGTAGCGGCTGAATTTTGTGTTTGAGGGGAAGGCAAAAAGATCGCAGCATGGCTGGCCCCAACGGGTGAAAATTTCTGCCGTCACACTCAGACTGAGAGACCACTCATGAGGACGGAGGATGCATCTGCTTAGCCTGTCCGCAATCACATTGGAGCTCCCCGGGATATGCATTGCGATCAGAAAGCAGTTGGAAGCTATCGCCCAATGCCAGATTCTCATGGCTTTGTAACATAGGGAGTAGGATTTGGTCCTTCCCTGTTTATGTACCAGACAACGGACATGTCCGACTGGATAGCAATTGAACCGGACGGAAGGAGTGGGTGGAATGCTTGCAACGCCAATAGCACCGCTCTTAACTCCAGGACATTGATATGCAAGTTGACCTCTATGCTGGACCATGTGCCTTGGACTGACTTTCCCTGAAATTGGCCCCCCTACCCTATCAGGGAAGTGTCCGTGGTCACCGTGGCGCTGGGTTGGGTAGCCTGGAAGGGGCAACACCAAAGGTTTTCATCTGTACTCATCCACCAGATTAGATCTTGTTTGCAGGTGTTGGTGATGAGAATCTGTGAGCTCAGGGGATGAAGATTGGATATCCACTGGGACAGAAGGAGCCATTGTAGTAGTCTCATGTGTAATCTGGCTAGGGGAACAGTTGGGATGGCTGTTGCCATAGACCCCAGAGCCTGAAGAACTTCCCTTGCAGACACCTTTCTTTGACAGAGTATCACTTGAACTTGTGCCCTTAATCTCTGAAGCCTGTGAGGGGGAAGAGAGACCAGACTTGACTGAGTGTTGAATATTGCCCCTATAAATTCCAATTGTTGTGAGGGCTGAAGGTTGGATTTTTCCCAGTGGATGGTGATGCCCAGCGACTCTGCTAGAACTAGAGCGAAGCAGAGGGCCCTGACCAAAGGGCGCTTGGTGGGGGCGGAGAGGAGCCAATCATCTAAATACGGAAACACCTGGAATCCCTGAAGTCTCAGATGAGCTGTGACCACTGCTAGGCATTTCGTGAACACTCTGGGGGCCGTTGAGAGACCGAATGACAGGGCTCTGAATTGGTAGTGATTGGCTCCCAGACGGAAGTGAAGGAGACTCCGGGAGCGCTTGTCCATTTTGATGTGGTAATACGCATCCCGGAGATCTAATGAGTATATCCACACCTCATCCCGCAGAAAGGGGAGGATGAATTGAATCGTGACCATGCGGAACTTGGTCTCAACCACTGATTTGTTTAGCTTGCTGAGATCCAAAATTGGCTTCCAGTCCCCGGTCTTCTTTGGCACTAAAAAGAATCTTAAGTAAAACCCTGATCTGCACTGGTCTGGGGGGGACCTGCTGGATGACTCGTTTTTGACATGGCTTTCATATTTTGGAAGCTGCCTCCTCCCTTTGACTGAGTGGAACATTGGGAAGGGATTTTGGAGGTCTTGGATAAGAGATTAGGGGAATGTGATAGCCTCTGAAAATTATTCTCTGCACCCACTGATCGTTTGTAATAGAGAGCCAGGCAGCTTGGTGCAGACAGAAACACACCCCCAACTACTTCCAGAGAAAAGCAATTGGGCAGCGCTTCAGTAGTGCTGATACGGTCTTCCCAAGAAAGAATCTCTGGAGTCCTGATTTCGAGGACCCCCTCTGCTCCAAAAGGGGCATCTTCCAGTATTGGAACCCTCTCTGCCTCTGGGGAGTCCTCACCACGTATGTCATGGAAAGGACCTTGAGACTTCTTGTGCTACATCTTTTCACTCCTCTGGTTCTTGGAGAAGGAATATTGAGGTTTGGAAAAATGTAAACCCATGGTAGACAAGGTCTTCCCATCTTGTTCGCACCTGGCTAATGTATCCTTGACCTTAGCACCAAACAATGCTGATGGTTCGATAGGGGCATTTAAAAAGGAAGACTTGAAGGAGTCCGCAAGGTCACAAATGCGCATCCAGGCATGACGTCTTGATGTCTCATGACTACGCCTGCACCAGCAGCTCTAGCCGCTCCTTCTCTTGCGTGGGACAGCAACCTCATGGACGAACTGGAGATTGACTCTAGGGTGGCAAGTTGGGAAGCAACTTTATCATGTGCCCCATCCAAAACTTGACCCATGAGGGTTCCAGAGAGTTTGGAGATGAGATCTCTGTGGAGCCTTGTAAAATATGCCAGAAAGTTCAGAGACCTGACAGTAAAGGTCGCTGATGCAAAAACTCACTTCCCTAACCTGTCCACTGCCCGGGACTCTTTGTTGGGGGGGTGAACAGCAGGACTTTCCTCCACAAGGTCCTTTTTTGTGGCTGCCGCTACCAACAAAACGTCTACTGGCAAACCTCTTGACCAATTGGGTTGATCCTCTGGAGGGGGGAGTATCTTGTCTTATCTCCTGGGGATGGCCTCAACAGAGTCAGGGTTCTTCCATGCCCACTGCATGATGAGCCTGACCAACTTATTGGCAGGGGGCGGATCACCCAAGAAGTAGAGGGTTGAGAGCGGAAGGCCTGCAGGAATACAGATTCATCGGAGGAAGGATTGGAGGACTTCCAGTCACCCCTCTGCTTCAAGATTTCCAGGATGTCTCCAAATGAGACATCATCAAGGGGTGACCGTGGGGATCCTTCCCCATCATCATAGTCCATATCTTCCTTGAGGGACTCCTCTGGGGAGTCCATGTGTTTCCTCTTACACGCCTGTTTCCGAGGGGGTTTTTTGGTGGAAGCATCCAAAGAAGACTCAGAAAGGGAAATACCCTGAACAGGGGTTTCCTGGTCTTGCACTCTTGGAGTCCTGGGGGGGTGGCCTTTGATAGCTGCGGCTCAGAGGGAACTGGTGGGATGTCCAACATAGGAGGATTGCTCGAAGCAAGCACCCTCTCCATCACGCGGAAAGCAGGCCTGCCTGAAGAGGAATGGGAGCCCGGAACCGAAGGAGACAATTTTGGAACCGGAGTCACACCCCACTCCATGAGGTCCGCTCCCAGGGACGGAGCCTCAAGCAAAACCGTGGCAGGAGTCATCCTCGGTCCCAAAGATGGAACCGGCAACACAACCAGAACCGTCGCCAGAACCAAAGGTTCCACCCCCAAGCATGAGATTGAGGAAGGGTGGGTTCTGACAGAATCGACACCCAAAGGGGCCTCGGAGCCTCAGACACGGTCGTTGTCGGCGCAGAGGAAGGGGGTCCTCTCGCAGATGTCAGAAATATGAGCCTCAGAACCGAGGAATCCAAGGGAGGAGAGTATGTAGGGGTCGCCGGTGTAATAGACCCAAATCCCGGAGTGGGATGGGTGTAATAGTCCCAAAGCCCGGAATGGGATGGGGTCTAGGAAAATTTGTAATTCCCCTGGCAGTCAGCAGCTGATCAAAAAAGGCGCACCACATCCAATTCTGAAAGGGTCTTGGTGGACCTTACCGATGCCCCTGAGGGGGAATCAGGCCGGTCCAAAAAGGGGCTGAAGGCTTGTCCGGCAAATGGATCCACAGACGAGGTGTACTGAAGTTCATGGTGAATTACAGAATGGCACCAATGATTCCAGTTTGGAAACCGGCAACAAGAGAATGATCGGAGCTGAGAACGGGCTCAGAGCCGAGCTCATAGCTGGGGTGGAGGTCAATATCAGCTCCGAAGCTGTTGTCGGAACCTACATAGGTGCAGAAATGGGGACGCCGCTGCCAAAGTAGAGACAGGCAAACTGGTTGGAACCAAGATTGTAGTGGGCGCCGTAATCATGGGAGCTGGAACAGGCGCCGACGAGGCGACCTCAGTATGAATCACTGAAGCCAAACTCGGAGCCAAGGTTGTCGGAACCGAGGAGGCAATACGATGCACGGTAGAGGTCTTGTGGGCCTTGTGCTTATGGCTTTTGCCTCTATCACCAGCCAATGAAGACGGGTCTGAACTAGGACGTTTCTTGTCCACAGAAGGAGGGGATGAGACCTCTGATGTAGAAATAGCCTCCGAAAAAGGTGAAGGAAGCAGGCCCTTATGAATCAACTTGTTTCATCTTTCATTCAGCGTCCACTGACTGAAGCCAGCACAAATATCACATGGGGGTTTCACCGATAAGTACGGAACCCCCAAACAATACACACCATAGGTTCATAGGTTCATAGGTTGGTACTAGGCTATCAGCCCTAGGGCCTATGCAAGCCTAGCCATAACAATTCCCTGGCTATTTCTTCCCACATTATTTACTTTCCTGGACCCCTGTCTAGCAGGGCGACTGACGTGATCCCTGGGGTGAATTTCCTTTCTCCCATCCAATCGTCAAGGTTCCTTTTGAGGAGGTCCAAAGAGGCACTCTGCTTGACATGTATGGGCAATCTATTCCAGAGTCTGGGGAGTCTCTGGGTCAGGAACCTATCCCTCCAGCATGTTTTGTTTATTGTGATGACAAGGTTTAGATCCCTGGAGCGTGTAGCTCATTTATGTAAATCACTATTCGGAAGTTTACCACTGCAAGAAGAGCAGTGTTTAAACCCCATACTCCCTTTCTTTTCCGACATAACAGGAAACACACACACACACACACACACACACACGCACACACACACACACACACACACACACACACACACACACACACACACACACACACACACACACTAAAGTAGAAGAAAGTGTAAAGAGAGAGAGAGGGAAATACCAACAATGGTATTGGGAATACCACAATGGTAAAAGGGCCAATACCAACAATGGTACGAAAAGAAATACCTGTGGGTAGAGCTGAGTGAGTAAATAGAGAAAAAATAGCAAACTGACAGGAAAAAAATCACAAATACTTATACATTTTGAAAAATATAACACTTAGCTGGAGAGCTCAGTGAAACGCTGCTATATGGCTGCACGGTAAACGAGATCTGAGGTAACTGAGTGAAGGGCATTGTGGGTAGCAGCTTAGCTCGAGTTTTTGGTGCACGCAAGTTTGATATAAGGCCAACTCGGTTCCGAGGGCTCGGAACTGAACCCCATCAGTGGTGAATAGGAAGAAGATTAACAACTTCAGATATATAAGCAAAATACAATAATTAGTACAATAGTACACAGTTCAAGGCAAAGACGCTGGCAATCAAACCACAGACTGTTTATTGAAATTTAGCACTTTCGTCTGGCATTCACCACAAAACTTCTTCAGAATAAAATAAATAATTATCAAAATCTCTTCAAATAAAAAACAGCTTGTATCACATGCTCAAGATGTGGAACAACATTGGTTAAAACCACTTCAATTAAATACATCACAATGCTAATAAATAAACATAATGAAAATAGTGTTGACATAGTATTAATGTAAATGCTTGGGTAGACAAACTAAAAGGGTAAAACAAAAGCCCCCCATATAAAATAATAAAAATACAAGTCATTACACTGATTAGGACAACCCTATAAAAACATTTCTCAACCCTAAAATAATTGTAGCACAATGCTATACATGAAATTCAGACAAGTTTAAGGTAGATCAAAACCTGACAATGTTTCATTTAACCCAGGCTTATTTGTAGCACTGCATCTGAGCTGCCAAAGTAATTCCTTATATTCCAGGAATAACTCTGCTGGCCCTCCCCTATTGTTTTCAATTCTAGTACAGCAAACTTAAATTGTGCTGTGGATGTTCCCCTGTGTGATTGGCCAGGGCATTGTTGCCATTACCCTTCCTGATGTCATAGATATGCTGATAGATATGCTTATTTAGTGCATTGATAGTTTTCCCTATATAAAAACATTCACACGCTTGACACGTTGCAGTGTACACAAGGCATTTATTTTGACAGTTGAACTTTTTTGACAAATAGACTTTACCAAAACCACTGATGCTAATAACATTAGTCTCTAAAATGAATGGACATTGTGTACAGTTGTCCACATTTACGCATGTGTCCCTCCCTTTTACCCGGACAATTACATTCTAGTAGATTCTTTACACTTTTGTCTCTCCTATAAACAACACAAGGCTTATTCTGGAATCTTGACTTACAAGATTCATCAGTAGTAATTATTGTCCAATTGTTGTACAAAATGTCGCTAATATTATAGTAAAAGGGATTAAAGGTAAGAATCATAGCCTCAGTGTAGGCAGTCATCCCCACTTCATGGGTGTCTGTTATCAATGTCACCATGGTACTACTGGGAAAAGTATCCAATGAGGTTCTCAGAAGTGGACAAAAATGGCCACTATTCCTTTTTGCTATTACTTCATTCAAGATGGGATCAATAAATGTCACAGGGTAGCCCCTTCTATTAAACATTCCCTTCAGTTTATCTATCTCATGTAGGAACAATGCACGATCACTGATCATCCTTGCTAATCTAACACCCTGTCCTTTAACCAGAGATTTTTTCTGGTGTACAGGATGACAACTGTCAAAGTGTAGCAGAGTGTTAGAATAAGTGGGTTTTCTATACAACATAGAGGTGAACCTGTGATTGTGCAAATCGTTGCATATGGTGATGTCCAAAGGGTCAGAGTTGTGTTCCATGGTAAATTTAAGGAACCTTGTACTTGAAATCAGGAACCAAAAAAATTGCTCCAGTTGTTCTTCTGTCCCATCCCAAAAAAATAACAGGTCGTCTAGGTATCTCCTGTAAAATTTACAGTGTTTAAAAAGTTCATTCTTAAACACTGTATTCAGTTCCCACTGAGTCAAAACAATATTTGCGAATAGGGGAGGTGCAAGCAGTCCCCATTGTGACTCCTGTTTTTTGCTTAAATAGCTGATTTTCAAATATAATGAAATTGTTTTGTAAAATTTACTCCATACGGGTCCTATACATCAGGATCCTAGAATGCCCCAATGATGCGAAAGTACACAAGTATTCGTAAAACATGTCAATACCTTCCTGGTGGGGTATGACTGTAAAAAGATCTTTGATGTCCACAGTGGCAAATATCAAGTTATCACTATATAAATTACCCTAAATTTTCTCAAGACAGTCCCAGGAATCCTTTAACACGTGGGTATGTTGATCCAATAAATGTTTTAAATTGTGGTGAATAAATTTAGCCAAACTGAAGGTTTTAGAGGCTTTTGTGTCTACAATCGGTCTAAAAGGGGGATCCTCTATGATTTTATGTAGCTTGGGGAAGCCGAAAATTGTGGGAATACATGGGTGGTTTTGTGTTAGGAAGTTATGTTCACTAATAGAAATTTGCTCATTCAAACAGCAGATCATGTAAACAAATGTCTATGGTCCTATAAGAAATATTCAGTTCTTTTCTAGATATTTCGTCATATAATGGGTAATGGCAACAATGCCCTGGCCAGACGCATAGGGGAGCATCCACAGCACAATTTAAGTTTGCTGTACTAGAACAAGTACACATTGAAAACAATAGGGGAGGGCCAGCAGAGTCATTCCTGGAATATAAGGAATTACTTTGGCAGCTCAGATGCAGTGCTACAAATAAGCCTGGGTTAAATTAAACATTGTCAGTTTTGAGCTACCTTAAACTTAAGTCTGAATTCCATGTATAGCATTGTGCTACAATTATTTTAGGGTTGAGAAATGTTTTTATAGGGTTGTCCTAGATCAGTGTAATGACTTGTATTTTTATTATTTTATAGGGGGGCTTTTATTTTACCCTTTTAGTTTGTCTACCCAAGCGTTTACATTAATACTATGTCAACACTCTTTTCATTATGTTTATTTATCAGCATTGTGATGTATTTGATGGAAGTGGTTTTAACCAATGTTGTTCCACATCTTGAGCATGTTATACAAGCTGCTTTTTATTTAAAGAGATTTTGATAATTATTTATTTTATTCTAAAGAAATCGTGTGGTGAATGCCAGACGAAAGCACTAAATTTCAATTACCAGCGTCTTTGCCTATAATTTCTTAGTGCTTTTTTACTGTTGTTAGTAAACAGTTCAAAAAAGAAAAACAGAAATAGATGCTAAATAAGATAACTTACCTAACAGAATAGAATTTATCAAATAAACTTTTTTGTATGAAAACCACACAATCGAGGAGTGCACCAAATGCTGAGTAACAAGAAACACTGCAGAGGCTCCAAGTAGTCCAAAATTGAATGCTGTACAAACAAACAGACAAGCTCGAGGTAGTAAGCGCTTTCACGTTAATACAACGCTTCATCAGACTTCAAAAAACAACCTGACGACATCCTCTTTAAATACCCTAATAAATCACAGCTTGTTTGAATCAACAAATTACATAGTCAGTAAAGTCAACAATTAAAATAGCAACACTACAGGAGCATGAGCCAAGCTCTTCCCATGCTCAAAAATATATAGATATTAAAAACAGCAAAGTAAAAAATATATAGAAATATATATATATATATTTGAATACATACACATATGTACAGTGTTAATAAATACAATATTAAAATTACAATATTAATGTTTGAGCGGTCTACCCGCTAGGAAGGGTTTAAGTGTTATTCTGTCATTCAATCCATATTTATGTGCTTGTAGCTTTAAGATCCACTTGCTCTCCCTCTCCTACGTATAATTTCTAATGTTCCCTAGTCTACTACTTCTATTGACTACCTCCACGACCCTAAATTTAAAAATATGTGTAGGTCCTTGTTCTAATGTATGCCGTGCCAAAGCATTAGTAATATTATCTTTCTCTATAGCATAGATATGCTCTCTTATGCGCTCACGCAAGGATCTGTTTGTTTTGCCAACATAAAATTGTTTGCAAAGCTGACATTCAGCAATGTATATAATGTTAGTGGTCCTACAATCGGCATATCCCTTAAAGACATAAACATGTCCTGTAAATGGATGTATAAACGTGTTGGTATCAGCTATATATTTACACTGTTTACAAGAGCGACAGGCAAAGGTGCCTGTCCTCTGGGAAGAACTCTGGTCATTAGATGTCCTGTCATAACATAATATCCTATTCAGTGATTTCATATTCCTATATACTATGCGGGGTTTGTCATCCACTAATGTTCTGATCTTATCATCCATCATCAGTAGTTTCCAATTGTTGTTTATCACTCGCATGACATGATTATTCTTGTTGGTAAAGGGAATGGTTAACCTGTTGACAGTAGAGGCACCAACATCCCTGTTGGGTAGTGGGCTTACATCCGCTCTGTTAATAAATGGTAGACCTGACCCTGTTCTAAGCAAATCACCTTCTAAAATATCACCACAAACTTCGGCTCTATTATAACCTCTATTGTTAGCCAATTGTGTCTTATGATGTTCATAGGCAGTGTCTTGGGTGGTCAGCCTAGATACCCTCAAAACCTGGTTCTTCACTATATTCCTATGAATGTGTTTAGGATGCATACTACTGCGATGTAGGACTTCTTTTGTATGACAATCCATATGATTTCCAAAATGTACATCTCTCTTAATTCTTGAAAAGAATTCTCCCATTTTTTTTCTTATGGTCATTTGATCCAAATACTTCTCATAATATACTATAACCTCTACATCAAACTATGTACCTTCTAAATTTTCCAAGAATCCAAAACCTTTAGTTTTATCCTCCTTTATACATAAACCAAATAATTTTAACAATTTAATTAATTTTCTCATGGTTTCTTCCATCCATTCTTTATTTTTAGCAATTAACACTGTATCATATGAATATCACTACATCTAACCATCACTTCAATGAACATTTCATCAGAAATGACATTCATTGCAATTAATATACACACATTATATATATATATATATATATATATATATAGATATAGATATAGATATAGTAATAAATATAGATAGATATAGATATAGTAATGTGTTTTAGTCTGTTTACTTTGGTCTGATGAAGCAATCACATGATCAGAAACGAGCTTGCTTTTTATTAAACATGCTTTTATTTTCAGCCATTAGTCGGAGTATTATTTATTTCTCCATTTTATACTGTTTCATTTTACAATACTCTGTTAGTCCGTTTATAGAGACTTTGTGTTTTCTGACCCTTTTTATATTACCATACGTTAATCTGTTCACTTTAAGTCCTGTTTGATCTTTATTAATTAATGTATCTACTATATTTCTTGACCTTGTAGTGAACATGGAAGTACACATTTTATAGTCTATATTCAATAAAGAAATAGAACTATACGAGGAAACGAGTGTTAACTTCCACTTTTAATTATTTGATCTGTCAGGGCAATTTCAAAATACTTGCAGTATGTTACAAAAATTAGAAGTGTTCTATGTTCGTATATAATGCATTAGTTTTGCCCAAATTTAAGCTTAGGCTGAGACCACAGTAAATATGTCAGCCTCTTATACAATCAGGCATAGGTATCCCATTGTTTAGTAATCACACAATACTATCACCCATGCACCAAGATAATGACAGCAAATTAAACCCCATGAGAAGCATGCCTGAAGAAGAGACATTTTCTGTCAAATCAGCTGCAAGAGTTTCAACCTGCAACACAAACTGCAGTGGGATCACGGTTATCCCTGTCTTACATGTTAAGAAATCTTGAAAGTAGTTTAGGTTACGTGGTCACAACAGATGGCACCATTCAGGCAGACAGAAAATTGTAAAAACTAACCTCAGGGAGACTCAATTAACTGATCTGAAAGCTTTTTGAAACTGCAAAAAAACAGCTACAGCAGGGGTATTCTAAAACTTCATAATTTTATGGACACTGAAAGAATTGATATGACTGCAAAATACTGGAACGACTGGAAAAAAACTGGAATGAATATCTTTATCTGTCAATTACCCAGAACTGTGCTGAACAGGTGCCAGTCTCTCCTTTATGGACCAAGTCTTTTTTACCTTTCACAACAAAGTCTGCAAGCACTGTAGTTTGGTTAAGAATGCTTTATTATGTACAGTGGCAGTAGATGACAACAATATATCTAACGCCATTTCCCATAACACTGCTGATAAACTGAAACAGTCTGTAGAAATTCTGTAGCATTCCGGAATGCTGGATAACAGGGCTGGTATTCCTTTCCTCCTGAATAATATCATTAATATTCTGGAATGCTAGATATCTGACCTGACTTCTGCACTCATACTAAAGTGTCTGTACCGCAAAGGCTTTCTGTATATCAGTCCAACAATGAACTAACTTAACTGCGTCTGAAGTATTTCCTAATAATACCACAACACAGTTTAGACTTGGTTCCCATGCCGTATACCATACAAACAAAATGTGTTTGTACTCAAACGTACTGAACATTCTGTTGTTATCAGTATTCTTGACTAAAGGTTATTTTCACTGATTGAAAGTGCATTCACTGAAACTGTATTCAAACTGTGAAGCCTGCTTTAATATGGCTGCATTTCTAGACTTATGCAATGAGAATACTGTATTTTTGTACATTTAAATGATACCTGAGGTAACAGACATTAAAGCCAAACCCTAACTAAATCAGGGTAATCCAGGTGACTTTGACAAACTCTTGTTGGAAAGGAGACGTGGAGATGTAAGCTAGAATAACATTTTCTACATACCTATAAAGAATTTTGCCACTGACTTTACTCCCAAGTGCAGGAGGAAGATACTGGGGGCAAAGTCAATCGCTGCCTCGCTTATGAAAGAACTGACCTCACAAATCCTGGAAAAGAATGGAAAAGAGGCCTTTGCTTCACAGCCTTTTGAAAAAAAAAAACAAAAACAAAAAAGATAAAGTAAAAGTAGTATTTAGGACTAATATTTAAATTTAATATCACTAGAACAGCACATATACTGGAGTCTGCATGTCCTCCTCGCGGTCGAGTGACGTTAAAGACTTGCAGGTAGGTGCGAGCGTGAATGGGCGTGCCTTCATTGAAGGTTGGGCATCAAGCTGGCAATCCACTGCCAATCATGAGCAGACCGGAGTTCTGCTGTGGCGACCCCTAACCGGGAAATGCCGAAAGTCTTTTAGCACGTATACTGAATCTGAAACATAAGCCATCATAAATTACATGGGTGTTACTTAAAACTGATAGATCACATGGGAATCTAATATACTTCCCTTGTTAACAGCAATTTAACAAAGGATAACACATCAATTTGGCTTTGGAAAGGCAGCTCATGCCTGCTCAACTTGCGTGAATTCTCTGAAAGGGTTACTGAGACCATGAAGAAAGGGCATATAGACCACACTGGGTATCTAGATCAGGTAAAATCATTTCACACTATCCCTCATGTCAGGTTAACTCCCAAAATTCCCCCAACTCAACATTAATCAATACACAGTTCACTGGACTGATAACTGGCTGTCTTGCAAAACCCATACCATTAAGGTTAAGGATCTTTGCTCTAGACAAAAAAAATGTCACTAGTGGTGTCCTACAAGGCCCTGTCATTGGTCCCCTCATCTCTTTGGTATATATTTCTGTGACACAGAAGCCAACATCAAAGGACTCTGACTAACCAGGTTTGCTGATTCTGCAAACTGAGGGAGGTTTTCAAATCCCATTGTGATACTCAAAATCTATCATCAGTACTGCTTACTATGCAGGTGACTTAAATTTGACACACTCATCAGATATTCCTCTGACCACCATGTCTCAGTTGTGTTACAAAATCCCTTTAACATGCACAGCTTATTCTTTGTGGCATGTCCTCAAGGTCCAAATAAGTTCCATTTTATTCGTCCCTTATTAGGCCCGTTAATGAATATAATGCACCCTTCACCACGTACCTCTCCAAGCACCATAACCAGCTTGACAGACCTGGTTTCCTCATCAAAAGGTCAAAGGTCTCACTACCCTTAGCACCTCAGAAAGACTAAATCCCAGTCACTCTTCTCAGCACCATACAGGCTCTTTAGGGGTACTCGCTGCTTAGCTTTCCATACTATGAATGACTTAGCACTCTTTTAGGTTCTCAGGTAAGCACTAGGCTAGCTGCCCTTGTAGACCATTTTAAGCATAGCCAATTTCCCTTTCTGACCTCAAAATAACCTCTCCAATTTGGGTACAGACTAGCCTTACCCATCCCATGGTCAATAACTATATGTTAATAACCTCTCCCATTTGGGTATAGCTTAGCCTTACCCATCCCGTGGTCAATGACTATATATTAATAACCTCTCCCATTTGGGTATAGATTAGCCTTACCCATCCCATGATCAATAATTATATATTTGAAAAAAACAAAAATGCAGTCACCTATTGTAGCAAGCTCTAGCTGAAAACCAAATGGTATAGACTCCGATAAAGGATTTTCGTGCCAGCACCAATAAAAAGCAAACGACAAAAGAAAAAACTTGATGTACGCAAAACCTTAACGCCAAGTTTATTTATAAAGAAACAAGCGTTTTCGCTGAAGCCACAGCTTCTTCAGAGTTTACAAAAAAACCCGCCAAGCTAGGTTTATATTCACACGTCATTACGTGTTTCAAAAGAGGCAATTAAAAAGCTATGCCCATTTAAACAAAAATATCAAAAATAGCAAATAAAAACAGTTAAAAACAAGCCCCCAGGACTACTTCAAATTAGTAACAACATCCATTCCAAAATATTATTAACACTATGGGATAATAACTTCATGCAAAAAGTATTAAAATCCATCACATTACATCAATGTATCATATAAAACATAAAAAATAAATACCATGGTATTGCGTATTCATTTAATATACATATCATACCAAGTGCTTAAAACCAAACCTAGAATGTTTCTTTTAACTTAGATAACACATTGCACAACCTTGGTTCTAGACACCTTAAAAATAAAGTGTTTAAAAAAACCTTATGAAACTTACTTTAATACATGATTTTAATCAAAGTGCCGTGTCTTTACTAAGTTTTTTTCGAATAGAGACTAAGTCAAATGAAAGAAATGCTGTTCTGCCTCATTGCTGTGTTTAATTGCCTCTTTTGAAACACGTAATGACGTGTGAATATAAACCTAGCTTGGTGAGTTTTTTTGTAAACTCTGAAGAAGCTGTGGCTGTGGCTTCAGCGAAAACGCTTGTTTCTTTATAAATAAACTTGGCGTTAAGGTTTTGCGTACATCAAGTTTTTTCTTTTGTCGTTTGCTTTTTATTGGTGCTGGCACGAAAATCCTTTATCGGAGTCTATACCATTTGGTTTTCAGCTAGAGCTTGCTACAATAGGTGACTGCATTTTTGTTTTTTTCAACTGTTTTTTGTGGTCTTGGTCAATAACTATATATTAATAACCTCTCCCATTTGGGTATCGATTAGCCTTACCCATCCTATGGTCAATGACTATATATTAATAACCTCTCCCATTTGGGTATAGATTAGCCTTACCCATCCCATTGTCAATGGCTATATATTAATAACCTCTCCCATTTGGGTATAGATTAGCCTTACCCATCCCATTGTCAATGGCTATATATTAATAACCTATCCCATTTGGGTATAGATTAGCCTTACCCCATCCCATGGTCAATAACTATATATTACTTCTAATGAGAATAAATGGGATTATACCACAGATAATTTGAAGGGATCCATGCATGGGCTACAGCATTTAGGAGCTGCATCTGTCCATTACTAGTACACAGAGCAAATTTTCAAGTTTCTATACACAGATCTAAGTTGCATTTGAAAATAGACAGGAATAAAACAACAGCAGTATCTTCTGCGAAAAATACCTGTCCCTGCAAGCCATTCTGAAACTGAAATTCAGACCCTCAGACTGACTATTTCTGATGCCATTTGACTTATTTGCAGTAAATCCATCAGTACTGGGTCGGAGGATGACCTGTATGGTGGACACAGGGAACCCCTTAGCCAGTCTGTAGAATACCTAATATAGTGACAGGACTTTGAGTTGGTCCACATAGGATGTGTTGCTCAGGCCATCTATCCTTTTAGTAAGGTAGCTCTGTGGGTGCTACCCTCTTAGTCAGTGTGTAGAATACCAAACATAGTGACAAGACTTTGAGTTGCTCCACGTAGGACGTGTTGCTAAGGCCATCTATCCTTTTAGTAAGGTAGCTCTGTGGGTGCTACCCTCTTAGTCAGTGTGTAGAATACCAAACATAGTGACAGGACTTTGAGTTGGTCCACGTAGGACGTGTTGCTCAGGCCATCTGTCCTTTTAGTAAGGTATCTCTGTGAGTGCTACAGTTGTTGTATGTGTCCCGACAGATACATGCCAAAGGGAGCATTACTTTCAATGACTGGCCTAAAGAGGCCTGTGTAAAGGGGGACAATGACATTGCTAGATCTTGACACAATCCCTTTGTTTGCAAGCTGTGTAATACAGAATACAGAAGGGCTTTCTTGTAACAATAAAATGCTGGTCAAATGTTAAGTCACTGTCCACACAAGTTCTCAAACCACGAAAAATTGGGCCAGCTGTTATGGTGTACTGTCACTGTGGTAGCTCCCAGTGGCAGGTGACTTCCCAAAGGATATAATAACGCATTTTCTGACATTTTATTTTTGGCAATGAAGTTGGCAGCAGTTATTTACTTAAGACAAACCTTCCTGCTTGATGGCTACGTCATTAGGGAATTCAGTGTCGCTCCTAGCTTATAGTAATCTGCAAACTTAGTCAGTCAGAGCCCTTTGATATTGGCTTTTACTTCGAAAAGTAGGTGCCAGGCAGGAGAGCAGGAAAGAACCCTGGGGGGATTCCACTGGTGACTGGTCTCTTTGTGGAGGTAGCTTTCCCTATTTTGATTACCTGCATCCTATCAGTGAGCCAGTTAGCAATCCACCAGTGACACAGTGGTTTATTCCCAGTTTACATATTCCCAGTTTACACAAATAAACCAAGTAAAAGCCAGCAAAGGTACAGAAAAGAACTATAAACTCCAAACAAGTACCCTTGACAGGAAAATACTGCAGTCAAATTGTTCTTTGATGCAAAAGTCCAAGTTTAATTCACACAAGCAGCTTCCAAAGTTTAAACTCAAAGCACATAAAGGCACATAAACGCCCTTCACCAACTCAGAGTTTTCACCTAGTTAAAACAGACATCAGATGCAGACTCATACCAAATTACACATATTTATATCAGTTAATATTTAATTATGTGCCTTTATGTGCTTTGATTTTAAACCTTGGAAGCTGCTTGTGTGAGTTAAACTTTGACTGCTGTATTTACCTGTCTAGGGTACTTGTTTGGAGTTTATTCCCAGTTTATTTAGGTCTTCTAATATGCCTGAGTGGGGAATTGTATCAAAAGCTTTGGCCAGGTCAAGGTATGCGGTGTGTACCACTCTGCCTTCATCCATTGCTTTGGTGACCTTTTCAAAAAAAATCCTCCAGGCCGAGTAAGCATGACCTGCTCTTGATTAATCCAAACTGAGATGGGGTCCAGAGTTCTTTGAAGTTCTCCACTTAAATAGGACAAATGGTTAAGCATTATAGAACCCTAAACCTACAAGTATCACATTAGCAAGACCAGATAGCATGACAAGACACCTAACCCAACATGCATCCTGTTTCTGCAACAGGTTGCCCTTACATAGCAAGCAGAGTACTTCCCTAATAACATTTAAAACCAGTCTGAATGACTAGATAGGTGGTAAAAATTTTTCACCAGGAATATATGGAGAAAGTATACTTCATGGGGGGGGGGGGGTCACTGCTAGCTTCCCACTGTTACAAGGTGATGTGGCTGAGCTTCTCAGTGGTCTCTTTTTGCCATAACCTTAATAAAAACCTATATGAACCTATAATTAAGATATCACTGTGGCATACGTTACAGCATGGAGGTGAAATCTGTATTTCAAGACAAAAAACAGATTAGGTCCTTTCCATACCACTAAATAAGGAACATATTCAGCCACCACATGAAAATGCAACTTTATATGCCACAGTTATAGCAAACTGGCAGCAAACACAAAGCCTGAATTCATATCAACTACTAAATCAAAATCTCTGTGAAAAGGAAAAATTGTAACATGAGTATAATTACATATCAAATCCTCAAAATTACAACAAATACTCAAAGGATAGTGAATCTAACTTTATAAAGGATGTGAACTCCTTAGGAAGTACATGGTGGAAAAATAAAGTACAGAACACCTATAATATTTGAAAAAACTCACAAAGATCTGGAAGACAGAAGATTAAGAGAAGATCAAGGAAAGAAAATATTCAAAAGTACTCGTATAGGAATTGGTACATTAGAAAAACAATTACAATACATTACAACGTAGCTGTAAATATCATTATTTTTCAAATATAAATGTGAACTATAACAAGGAAACGAGGATTATGAAAAATCATGGGTATGGCACTGTATGAGTGAGGAATTCATTAGAGAAGAACATCCATAAGTAACCTTCAAATGTCAAAGGTAAATACAGAAGGAATTTATAAAAAATAGTATTCAGATCAGCTTATGAGGGCTACATATGTGATAACACACATAAAATCTATGAAAATGAGTTTAGAACTGCAGATAGATCTGTGAAGAAACTGAAAACACTGTCATCTGTGTTATCATGTCTGGCAGGAGATTAACATGTATTGTATGCCAGCATGCCTAATTGCGAAAATGTAAATAAGTCTTAAATGTTAAGCATACGAAAAATACGAATATCCACTGAGTAAATGTTTCGCTGCCAAAATGAACAAAAATTAAATAGTAGAAGCAAGTTAGGCAGCAGAAACAACCACGGTTATAAATGAACTCCAGTATCCGCAGTACTGATAAAAAATAAATTGTCTTTATTCGTGCACCAGGTTAGCGCTTTCACATTCCGCTTCTTCAGACCATATACATGCATAAAACATCATGAGTACTTAAATACTATGAAATAACCAATCAATAAGGTCATTCAATTAAAAACCTAATGATTTAAAAACATATCGTCCTGCAATATCTAATAGGTTGTTTGCATACACATTAATACAATAAATACAAAAATAAATTTAGAAATTCTGTTTAATGACAACCTACTACTATATAATAGAAATTCATCTGCAGTAAAAATACTACACTAAATATATTAAAACATTTGTATAATAGAAACCTACTGCAACTGTCAACAGTAGAAACAACATAATAACTATCTATTAAATACAACAAATATACTAAAACATTTAAATGATAAAGTCCTAGTGACAATAAAGACAGCATGGCAAGTAATTATTACTAAATAAAATTATAATTTAAAATAAATATATGTACGTATTACTTTTTAAAAGTGTTTCTCCTAGACTTAAGTATGGGTTTTAATGGGGCCCTTTCATTAAGGCGTTTACCTCTATCAGCCCTCAGTCTCATAATCCAACAGGTTTCTCTCTTCTCTATGGCATTTTGAATATCTCCTTCCCGTACACCAGGTGAGATAGCATCTATCACCAAGAACTTAAACTGATGTTCATTACCACAACTCATTACATGTTTTGCCAGGGCATTAGTATGTAAATTAATCCTAATGGCATAAAGATCTTCCCTTATTCTGTTTCTCAAAAACCTATTGGTCTTGCCTACATAAAATGACCCACAAGAGGTACAGATAGCTAAATAGACCACATGAGCAGTATTACAATTAGCACATAATGAAAAAATAAATTCTTTTCCTATATCTGGATGTACAAAGCTACTACTCGAGTCAATTTATGCACAAAAATTGCATTGTCCACAGGGAAAGGTTCCTGATATTTGCTCTTCCGATTGAATACTTGCCCAGGGGTGCTGTGAGGCCCAATGCTGCAGGAGGAGGGCCTCTACACCACTGGAAGGGCATTAATTACACATTAACACACATACCCTGGAGGGCAATACTGGGCATAGACAATGGGCTCTCTGTAAAATTGTTGTGTTTTACTTATTTATGTATTTTTTTAAGTACTATTTTATTTTTTTTAATGTAAAATAGTTCTTCCACCTAATGTTTCATACTTGCTATAGTCTACTTTAATGGTGTTGGAGGAAGCAGGTTACATCAAACATATATAAAAATAATAATTGTGCTTAAAAAAATAATAAGCAAGTGTCCTTCTTTCATACACTCACTCACACAAGATCGGGTTCTCAAACACACAGACACACACACACACACACACACACACACACACACACATACACATACACACATACACACAACCTTCCTTTTTTTTTTTTAGTTGTCTTATTTTTTATATTTTACACTCACTAAACAGCAAAAGAGCTGCTTAGTGAGTGTAAATAATGGTAGCCATTCCATTTTCTCAGTCCGAGCTCCCAGACAGCTTGATATGCTGCCGTGAAGCGGCGGACTCGTTCTTCTCCGCAGACATTACTTGTACATTAATACCCCGTAGAAGAATGCTCGATTCTATAACCATCTGGATATACCAAGCTCATATAAGTATACTTTTTTATCTGTTTCAGTGATAGTTAACAAAACTGTACTGCATTTACTTACTTGCTTCATTGCTGGCCTCTCTCTGTCTGCATTTCGTTTGTTTTCCTCAGCCTCCCACCCAAGTGTTGTACTATTAAACTTGGGGGCTTTGGAATTGCCCACCCTTGCTGTAAACTGGGTTTTGGTGACTCCTCCCATTCTCATCTCATTTGCTCACTCAGCTGAGTACAGTGAGATCATTTGGGAAAGGCTACCCCCTTGCTTCTTTGATTTTGAACACTCCTCCCAGTACTATCTCATCAGCTCAGTCTACTGAGTACAGAGAGAGAGCATTTGGGAGGCCAACCCCTTTGTTTCTTAATCTTAAACTATCTTTTGTTTCCTCATCCCTCTCCACTTAAAAAATACACTTTATTCAGCTGCTTTTGCTGCAACTGTGTTCTTTTTACTTTATTGCCTTATTTTTGCTTTGCTGCTTGCTCTTAAGTGTTCAAGTGCTTTTATTCTACTGCATTTATTACTGCTTGTTAGTAGCCTGATTAAGTTTATCTGTTATTCTAAGCATCTTGGTTTTGGTTTCAGCACTTGGGCTTCAGGCCAGTTGCTTTACATTTAAGAAGGTTTTTTGTGGTCTACATTCTTGCAGACAAGCCCTTATCAAAACCCTCTCTCCATAAGTCCACCCAAGTATACGGAACAGTATGCTTGGACAATTCCCATCACTTTTTCCTGACAGCCTGCTAGACTTGGGCATAGTGAGACAGTGTGGCAACTGCCTCATGTTTACCGACAGCCCTCTTCTCCTAGCACATAATTCTTCTACCTGTAAGAAATGCATCTACATCAGTAACCTGGAATCCATGCTCTGTCATGTCACAGCCACTACTTCTGACAAAGAGGAGATTGCCAGCACAAACACCACACGACTCACATCACACAGCCAAGCACAACACACACCCACCTCTGCAGAGGTTCTCAATAAAAACTTGCCTAAACAGCAGAGACCTCCAAAACGCACTCACAAACATTCCAGACAAAAAAAACAAACACATCACACACAGCAGACAACACACCAGTGTCTCACAAACACAGCCCATATGACAAAACAATAAACCAGCACAGCCCACAAGGCATAACAACAAACCAAACATACTAGTCATTGGCAACTCAATTGTGAGAGACTCAGATGTCCCACTCACCAGGCTTGACAAGGAGAAGATCAGAGTCAGCTGTCCGTCTGGTGCCAGAATCCGCCACATCACACATGCACTTAAGTCTCTCCACAGCAAGTACACATATGACTCTGTCATTGTCCATGTTGGTGTGAATGACGTACTCCCCTGGACTATATGAAGAGAGACATGACTGAGCTCTCAGAGTATGTGTCCCAGGCAGGTATGACCCTAGCCATAAGCAGCATCCTACCTATACCAAGAATTATATCACAATACCAACTAAAAATAATTGACTTCAACAATTGGCTTAGTTTCTGGCGTCATTCCAAGGGGATCCAGTATCTGTCTGCCTGGGATGACATGGTTGATAGGCCCTGATGCTTTGTCAGAGATGGTCTCCACCTGTCACTCCTGGGCTTCTGGATCCTGGCCAAGGTTCCTGCCTCCCCCATGTGCTTCTTTTAGGCAATGTTCCAAAGAAATCTTCCAACATAAATGATCTGCAAAAAGCAAATTGGAGGTCATGCTGCTTAATGTTAGGAGCCTTAACCTGAAAATGCACTCACTGGAGGCTCTCCTCGCCCTTGAAGATGTCGACGTCTGTGTGGTCACGGAAACCTGGTTCAAGCCTGCAGAGAGCACTCCTGCCTTACCAGTCTATACTTCATTCCACACATTCCAAACCCAAAATGAGATTGGGAAGGCTAAGGGTGGTGGAGTCTCTATCTTCATTAAGGACAGGCACACCTCCAGACTGGTTTGCCTGCATGACACACTGGAACTACTCCAGGTGCAACTGACAGTTGGCAAGACACCCATCCAAGTTATAGCCAGCTACAGACCCCATTCTATGACTCAGGACACCCACTCCTCTTACCTGGATCTACTTGACTCCATCAAGGTACCCCCCTAACACCCTGATCTTGGTGACTTCAACTATCCCACCATAGACTGGGTGAACTATTCCTGCACTAATGCACTCACCCAACGATTCCTTGAATTCATCAATTCTAATACACTACAGCAGCTTCTCTCATCCCTCACAAGGGGAGACAACATTCTGGACTTGGTTCTCACCAACATGGGCGACTGCTCCACCACTTCCATAGTATGTTCTTCCCTGGTGAGATCAGAGCATTGGTCTGTCTCATTCAAAGTTGCTATCCCACCCAACTCCCCCCAGTCATAATCAGTCTAAAAAAAAATCTTAAAAGCTGACTACAACCTCCTAAGGGAGGGTATCAGTAGCTTCATACCGCTGCCCCCCTCAGAGGATGCAGACAACTATGCTGAACAGTACGCCAATGCAGTATACAAGCACCTGTACAACTGCATGGATGCAGACATACCCAAAAGAACTAAAACCTGCAACTCAAGGACACAAACCTGTCTGGTGGACATTTTGTATCAACAGGCTGTACAACAAAAGGAAGAAACTGTTGTCCAAGCGTAAAAAGGAACACATTCCAAACTGGAAAAACTCCCTCCTTAGCCTCAACAAGCAAATTAGATCACTAGTGAAAACCTCCAAAGCCAATTATGAATCAAAAGTAGCCTCCAAAACAAAGGGAAACCACAAAGCCTTCTTCAGTTACATCAGGAACCTCCATGGCAAAGCCCATGTTTGTTCTGAATTAGTACTTATTGGCATCAGTTACACTGATGCTGTTAACTTGGACAACCTACTAGCAGATAGGTTTGGGGCAGACTTCACCTCTTGTGCCCTGGAAAGGCCCTTTCGACATCCCCAAACATTGTCCCACACCTCACATCCCTGTAGATCAACTGTTAAAGGCCCTATCCAAGGCAAAGAACACAGCTTCCATGGGACCTATAGTATCCCAGCCTGTATTCTGCACCATTTTTAGCACAAACTAGCTTAGCCATTGAGCACCCTATTCAACCATAGACTAACTACAGGCTTTATTCCAGCAGAGTGGAGAACCACTATTGTCAACCCTTTGCACAAATGGGTGTCACTACTGACCCTGGAAACTATCGCCCCATTAGCTTGCTAAGTCTGATCTGTAAAGCCACTGAGTGCATTGTTATGGATCTCATAAACAAGGACATAGGCAATCTCCAAGCACTTGACCCCGCCCAGTTAGGATTTGTCAAGGGAGATCTTGCTTGTTGAACATGGTTGACTTCTTTGAGAGTCTCACCAAGGTCCTGAATGAGGGAAAGTGATGCATACAGCTTACCTTGACTTGGCCAAGGTCTTTGACACAATCCCCCACTCGGGCATCACTGAAAAGCTAACACAACTTGGCGCAAATCATTATCTCATCAGGCGGGTGGCCAACTAGCTCACCAACAGAACCCACAAGGTCAAAATAGGTGCCTCCACCTTTGACAGCAGACCTGTAACTAGTGGTGTACCCCAGGGATCTGTCCTGGGACCCCTACTGTTTGGCATCTACTTCTCAGATGTCCAGGCAAAGACAAAAGTGGTGTGGCTGACTGTAAGTTGGGTGCTATCATTGACTCCCCAAATGATGTTAACATACTACAAGAAGGTCTCACAGCAACAAATGATTGGTGCCAAAGTCATGGCCTCAAGTTAAATGCAAAAATGTATCCTCATACTATTAGGCAAAAACACGGCCCCTACTGATTAACATATCAACAACTACCCCCCAAACACACAACCTGTAGTAAGAGACCTGGGTACTCAGGTTGACAACACTTTCACATTCAACCATCATCACATTAGACATCCTTCCCCAAAAATTCCACCTCCACACTTCCCCCACTATCCCCTCTCTCACCTAATAAATCTACTCCTCAGCCCCCTCCCTTTTCCATAAACCCTATTCCCATCTCTTCCATAAAACAACTTGTTCTAACCCTAAAGCCATGCTCCAATGCCCCTGATGACATACCCTCCTACTTCCTAACAATAGCTGCCGAAGTCACTGCCTTCCCTGTTACCATCTTAATAAATCGGTCCATCTCTGAATGTCATGTTCCCGTGCCCTGGAAAAAAGCTTTTGTCACCCCACTCCACAAAGGGGGCAACAACAATGATATCTCAAACTTTAGACCCATCGCTATCCTATCCCCACTATCTAAGCTCCTTGAAAAATGTATTCATCTACAACTACTACCCGATCTCATAAACAACCACCTCCTCACTCCAACTCAGCATGGATTCCGGCCTAGCCACAGTACAACCACTGCCCTGCTTCCCTTCTTAGAAGCTGTTAACAAGCTCCAGGATTCTGGCCATTTTGTGTCTACCCTCCTCTTAGACCTCTGTAAAGCCTTTGACACCATCTCTCACAACCTTCTCCTTACTAAACTCTCTAAAATAAACCTATCCCTTCCCTCCATCAATTGGTTCACTAGCTACTTAGAAAATAGGCAACAGGCAATGGAATAAATCTATTTCACCCTTCCAGCACGCTGCTACAGGTGTCCCTCAAGGCTCAATTTTAGGTCCCCTACTATTTAATATTTTCATTAATGACTTCCATCATGCCATCCCAAACGCAAACCTTATCCAATATGCAGATGATTCTACAATAATCTGCTCTGCCACATCTACCAGCTTATTAAGAAAACTAACTCAGGATGCCTTTTCCTCAACTGAACAATGGATGCTAGATAACCATCTTGCACTCAATACCACCAAGACCAAGCTTATGATATTCTGCCCTACTAAAACCACCACCCTTGACAAACATTCATTCCTCATTACCAGTCAAAATAACACTCCTCTAGAAATTGTCTCCTCTGCTAAATTACTAGGTGTCACTCTTGATGACCATTTAAAATTCGACTACCACATTCAATCAAATATTAAAAAAACACAAACAAAACTTGGCATGCTCTATCATCACAACCGTTTCATCTCTCCCCCAACTAGGCTTGTTCTTGCAACTACCTAGCTCATCCCTTCCCTCCTAGACGGTGCTTCTGTCTTCACTAACCTGCAATCCTCCCTCAAGTCAAAACTATCTTCCTGCTACTACAAAATCTCAAAATTCACCACAGGATACAAATCCACTACGCATCACTATATACCTCTTCAACAACTCAATTGGCTTGAGCTACCAAACTATCTCATAGGTTCATAGGTTCATAGGTTCATACTAGGCTATCTGCCCGAGGGCATTTACAAGCCTAGCCCATAGTTTTGTGGCTTACGCCACCCCTTTAGTATGGGGAACTATACCCATTATTTTGCTGTGCCTCTGTTGAGCAGTGACACTGAGGTAATCCCTGGGGTATATCTGCGATCTCCCATCCATTGGTCAAGATTTCTCTTGAACAAGGCCAGCGAGGTGCTCTGCCTCACATATACCGGGATTTTATTCCACAGCATAGGGAGTCTTTGGGTGATGAATCTATCCCTCCAGCGCCCTATTAATAGCCGTGGTCGAGGTTTAAGTCTCCGCCTTGGCTCTGACGGATCTAGATTTTTTAAGGTGAAGCATATTCATCAAATCTGGGTTTGACATGGCCTTGTATGTTAGGCAAAGGTCACCTCTGAGCAAGCGGCAAGCGACTGAATAGAGCTGGAGTTCTTTCAGTCGGGCAGCATAGGACAGATGTTTGAGACCCTTTATCCTTTATCTCACATACATTCAACTTATCCAGGCTCATAGGCTTATCTTCACCCCCTCCCTCTGCCCCTCATTTGCCCCTACCTTCCAAATGCATCTACCTAAAAGACAGCTAAGATCAAATTCTCAAAATCTATTTGATCTCCACAAACCCACTCGTCCTCCAGGCAAACATCTCCTATCCTTTTCACTAGCTCACCATTGGAACTCTCTTCCACCTCTCATCCGTACAACCAAAAGTCTCACAGCTTTTAAACCTCTCCTCCATGCATACCTAACTTCAGAATGGGAATGCTCCTGTTCTCATCCCTCATAGATTCCTTTCACTATAGTTAACTCTACCTCTCTTTAGTAAGAACTGGCAGGAATTAAATACTACACCATGATTTAAATAGTCTAACCACATTGTATTACTGTACTTCTCCCAAACGTCAGCGTTTGTTTTTATTATGTAACCTTGTACTTCTTTAAATGACTCAGATTTTTAATTTTTGTATTCTGGTAACTTGTTATTATTTGTATTTCTGGAGCTTTTCTCTCTAGGACTCCATTGAAAATGGGTTCCTTGCGGCCTAATGGACTATCCTGGCAAACAAACTGCAAATAAATAAATAAATGTAGCAGTAGTAGACAGAAAAGTCTTTTACTTGGTTCATCTCATAAGTAAAGGGACTGCATCTAGAAAAAAGGAGGCTTTTACCTCTCTATACTACTCCCTCATTAAACCAATAATTGAGTATAATGCCCTGTTTGGTATGTACCACTCCAAACATCTGCACCAACTGGAAAGGCCACAGAAATACCTCACAAAGAGAATCCATGGCCTTCTACACCTGTCCTATGTGGACAGGCTCAAATCACTATCACGCTACTCGGTAGCATACAGATTGCTCAGAGGTGATCTGTGTCTTGCCTACAAGGCAATCTTGGACCCTGCCCTATTAGAGATGCTCCATATCTGTAAGTCTAACTCCTCACACATTACCTGCTCAAAAGGCCTGAATCTAATATGCAACATCAACAAAACCTGCTAGAGAGACAGGTTTGTCTCCCAGAGGCTACCCCGTCTCTGGAATAGACTTCCCATACATGTCAAACAGTGTACCTCACTAACCCTCTTAACGTACAACCTTGATAAGTGGATGGGAAGCCATAAATTTGTCCCCAGGGGTTCCACCTGTGTCCCTCACTGACAGGGGTGACAGGTGCTGACTGAGGTTTCTTTTTTGGGGATAAACTATAGGCTAGACTTGCGACAGCCCCAGGGCCATTAGCCTAGTAACCTACTATGACCCTATGAATACAGAGAAAAAGTAACAAATATAAAACTTTTACATAGTTGACAGTAAATGAAGGTCAAGTACATACATACTGTTGAGAATAAATTACAATCAAGTACATATATTTATTGTAGTTGACAGTAAAAGAAAAGTCAGATATATATGTTTATATAAGGGAGGATCAACACACAGCTCCTAAACATACCTAACATATTTAAAATGTATACAGAAGAGAGTAACAATCATGTCTGCAAACAGTACATTTGGACATACAAGGCAGGTAGGATAGTTACAAAGGAGGAAAGGTTATGCCATGGTGAGATCACACAGACAGGTGTGATAGCAGTAGAAGAGATGGATAATTATACAGGAGGAAAGGGTGTGCCATGGTGAGATCACAGACAGGTGTGATAGCAGCAGAAGAAATGGCTAATTATACAGGAGGAAAGGTTGTGCCATGGTGAGATCACACAGACAGGTGTGATAGCAGTAGAAGAGATGGATAATTATACAGGAGGAAAGGTTGTGCCATGGTGAGATCACACAGACAGGTGCGATAGCAGTAGAAGAGATGGATAATTATACAGGAGGAAAGGTTGTGCCATGATGAGATCACACAGACAGGTGTGATAGCAGTAGAAGAGATGGATAATTATACAGGAGGAAAGGTTGTGCCATGGTGAGATCACACAGACAGGTGTGATAGCAGTAGAAGAGATGGATAATTATACAGGAGGAAAGGTTGTGCCATGGTGAGATCACACAGACAGGTGTGATAGCAGTAGAAGAGATGGATAATTATACAGGAGGAAAGGTTGTGCCATGGTGAGATCACACAGACAGGTGTGACAGGTGTGATAGCAGTAGAAGAGATTGGCATAATAGGTCAAACTGTTTAAGAAGAAACAGAGGTAATCATTTATTATAAGAAGTAGCAGAGAAAGAGTGTTAGGACTTGAGGACAGGGAAGGTGAAGGGTAATACTGTGTGAAGGGATTGAAGAGTTAAGAAGATCAGATAAGCAGATGGTAGGTGGATTCGTCAGCACAGGGAGTCGCTGAACAGGTTGGGAGGAATAGTGGAAAGAGAAGGTGAAAGCGTGACAGTGTGGGAAGGCATTGAAGAGTTAAAGAGATTAGATAAGTTGATGGTAGGCGGATTCGTCAGCACTGGGAGTCGGTGAACAGGTTGGGAGGAGTACTGGGATATAAGAAGGAAGAAGGGAAATGAAGAAAAGAATTTAGTACAGGAAATAATACAACATGGGTAGGGGTAAAAGAAAGAAGACATGTATTTTTTTTTGACCGAAAAGTCCGACTAGGACAGCGCCTATTTTCAGCCAAGGCCCAGGGAGAAATGCTCCAGATGCACGTCTTTCAAAGTAAATGGGAAGCAGAAATTAAACAATCGAACTTTGGTAAAGTGAAGGGGAGAGTCAGCTAGGTTTGGAAAAGGGGCAAATATGTGACTTGAATAAAGACTCCTTTAGCTTAAACTTGATTTTCCTGAGCTCAGTCATAGTCCTAATATCTAAGGGTAGTGCATTCCATAGTTTGGTCACCAATTAGGAGTATAGACATTGTCCAGCAGTTTTACTTGATTTATATAGATTTAGAGGCCATTTGTCTTCAGAGCAGAGAGCACATTTAGGTGTATAAATATGCAGTATTAATTTTAAGGTGGGATTATAGACAATGTTATGGGCAACTGTTAGCTGGAAGATACCGGGGGGATTCTAGCCAGATAAGGGGAGTAAGAGCCAGACAGTTGTGCTTAAAATAGAATATGCCACTTGCAAATTGAGTGGTTTTGTTATAGCAGGATTCATGCTTTTTTTTTTAGTGTGTTCTGAAGGTTGGTTAAAATGGGCGCACCATACAGAAAGGAGGGTAGCAGGTAGGTTGTGGCTAAAGTTGTTTTGGTGTCTGGATTCATGAAATTTTTGTGCCAGTAGAGCATCCCTAGTTTGAGAGGGATTTTTTTGATAGCATTATGTATGTGATGGTCAAAGGTAAGTTTATTATCTAGTGTTACTCCTAGTAATTTGGTATATGGGACTACTCTGACTTCTGTGTTATTTAATGAAAATAGTCAGATGCGTTTGCCTTTGGTGTGAAAAGAAGTTTGGTTTTGCTGGGGTTGAGTAATAGCTGTGTGCTGTTAAGCCAGGACTTGTTGGAGGAGAAGGCAGTTTGTGTTACCTGTCTGAGGTGTACTATGTTGTTGGAAGAGGAGATAAGAGTTGAATATTCTGTGTACTGGATTAGGAAACTTTGGTAAGAGGTGGCATGGAGATTATTTATGAAAATGTTGAAGAGGAGGGGTCCAGGGACCCGTTTTATTGGCTATGTACTAAGACAGGCAGCCTTGCCATTTTACACATTGTTGTCTGTAAGATAGGTAGCTGGGAAACCACTACAGAGAGAGACCAGAACGACTTAGGGAAGAAAGTTGCAGTTAAGAATTTGCGGTGTGAAACAGCATTGAAAGAATTTGAGAGATTAAGAAACAGTGCTGAGGTTAGTTGGATGGAGTATCTTGCTTTGTTGAGTTTGCCCTCAAAGGATATTATTGCAGCTGTAGTATTATGAGCAGGTCTAAAGCTGTTTTGGGTGGGTGTTAGTAGTTCATTATGAATTAGGTGGTCAAGGAATTGTTTGTGCATTTTAGGAGTTTGGAGAGAGGAGATAGGATGGCGAAGGGGCAGAAATTAGACAGCTGAGTAGAGTTACCTGCTTTGTGCAATGGGGTTATGATTTATTTTTTCCAAAGGCAAGGGACCAAGGATTCTGTTATGGATCTATTGATGAGAATACTAACTGGGTAGGAATTGGCATCAGAAGCAATTTTTAAATATTTGGCTGGAAGATTATCAGCAGAAAGACAGCAGGATTTTATTTTATGTAGTAGGTTACCTATACAGCTAGTGAATACAGGATGCAGTGAGAGGGTTGGAGGTTTAGAGACCGTGGCAGAAATGTTTTGAGTGGAGAGGGATGGGAGTGTGATATGTGTGGCTGATGTTTGAGAAAGAGGTGCATTAATATTATCTGTAGTATTGGGAGTACGGGGCTTGCTGGGGTCACTGACCAAGCTATCTACACTTTCTATAAAGTGAGTATTAAACAATTCTGCAATTTGAGGTGGACATTTGTCTGTGAATAGGGAAGGGTTTTGTTTAGACCCTGGGGAGAGAAGTAATGAGATAGTAGCCAAAATTTTGTGGGATTGTTTTCGTGGTCGATTAGTTGTTGCATGAAGTATCTTTTCTTATCAGTAACTATAAGCTTCTTTGCCTGACTGTGTAGATATCTATAGTTTTGTAGATTTTGGTCATTTCTGTTCTTCTCCCATTCTTTCCAGGCTTTGTCTCTGTTTACTAATAGCTTTTCATGGACTTTGTTAGCCAAGGGCCATGACTGATTTTTTGTTCTTTTTCTTTGCAGTAGTGCTAAGCAGTTAAGGGTGTCTAGAAGTAGTTTGTTAAAGTAATTAACTGCATCATCTAGGGGTAGCATTTTCAGTATGGTCCAGTTTAAGGATTTTGATATACTGATAAAGAGTTGAAGTTAGTTAGATTACTGGAGGTTTTACGATTATGGGCTTTGGGTGAGTGGGTGGTTGACCTATGTGTATATGCAGGTAAATGGTTACTTAATGTGTCTGGCAGAGTGCCAGAGTGAAGTTAGTTAGATTACTGGAGGTTTTATGATTATGGGCTTTGGGTGAGTGGGTGGTTGTCCTATGTGTATATGCAGGTAAACGGTCACTTAATGTGTCTAGCAGAGTGCCAGAGTGAAGCGAAGTTAGATTACTGGAGGTTTTGTGATTATGGGCTTTGGGTGAGTGGGTGGTTGTTCTGTGTGTATATGCAGGTAAATGGTTACTTAATGTGTCTGGCAGAGTGCCAGAGTGAGGTTAGTTATATTACTGAAGGTTTTATGATTATGGGCTTTGGGTGAGTGGGTGGCTGTTCTATGTGTATATGCAGGCAAATGGTCACTTAATGTGCCTGGCAGAGTGCCAGAGTTGGGGTATTTATTTGGATCTGAGACTAGGATCCAGTCTGGAATTGATTCTTGGTTTAAGATCCAGTGTGGAATTGATTCTTGGTTTAAGATCCAGTGTGAAATTGATTCTTTGTTTAGGATCCAGTTTGGAATTGATTCATGGTTTAGGATCCAGTCTGGAATTGATTCTTGGTTGTTACTTTTAGGAAATCTAGTTGGCGTTGTAATAAGTTGCGTGAAACAGAGGAGATTTAAACTTTCATCAGGGAAGTCTGAGATTAGGTTTTTCCATTTAAAATTAAAATCGCCCATGATGATTGTTTCACTGGAAGCATTTTTTGACATCCAGGACAGGACGTCCTCTAGCTGTGTCTATGTTGTGACCTGGGGGGATGTACAGATGTGTAATACAAAGCTGTTTAGTTCTATTGATTTTTAAGAAGGCTATGAGGAGTTCAGCATTACTAAATTTAGGGACTGGATGGAGTAGGGTACTACTGTATATGAACTGGGATAGATTAAAGCTACCCCTCCTGCTTTTTTATGAGTTTTGTCTGATCTTATTATACTGAAGCCTGGAGGGAGTAGTTCAAAGTCTTGTATCTGGCTTTAGCCACGTCTCTAGGATTGATCGGGGTATGTTACAATAGCCAAACTGGAAGTCTGTTATTTTACTACAAATGCTAAGTAAGTTTAGTGTAACTAGGAATATTTGTTAGAAAAGGACCTATTATCAGAAAGGTATGTTGGAGTAGGTTCTGGGTTAGGGTGGATGTCACCACGTTGGGGTAAATGAGAAATAGTAGGAGTAACGGTTGGGACTGATCGGTTTTCGTTTAGATTCTAGTTTTGAAAGGAGTAGTAGTTCAGAGTTAGAACAGGGTTGCAAAATTTTATATTTTATGTATAGTAGGGTATCTGACTTAGAGTAGCTGATATGTTAGAGTAACTTTTTGCTTGTGTGTCAAGACCTATGTCGGACACAATGGAAGTTTTGCTAATGTCGATTTTGTGAGTACTGAGTACTGTGGAGTGTGCTATGAGTGAGAGAGAAAGTGTGAGGCAAAGGAGGTACATTATGGTAGGAAGGGGGTTGCCATGTTAAGAGTAGCTAATAGGATTAATAATTAAGAAGAGGAGAGATCTGGTATGTGTGAAATTGCTAATAGGCTTGATGAGGTAGGTAACAGGGGTTGGGTCAGCTGACTCTATCACTTCACTGAAGAGACTAAACATCAAATCTCTGTTTATCAAACTGAATACACTGAATGCCAAGTCCATTAAATGTTTACTTCTGTGATTTTTTTCCAGGGAAACAAGTGGACCAACCTAGAGAGTGGCAAAAAAACACATTATTTAAAACCCCCTCAGGTTGGGGGGCTGTGCCTCATACACCCCCTAACTAAATATACCAACTCCAAGATTGCTTTACAGTGGGGAAAAAGGCAAATTCCTGATGAAGGTGAACTAGTTAGCTTTCCTGGGGAAAAAAAAATCACAGAATTGAATGTTTGATGGACTTAGTGTTCAATATATTCAGTTTGTTAAATAGGGATTTGATGTTTAGTCACTTCAATGAATTGATATAGACCCAAGTCTGCTATAGAGACTGATTTGGAATGGCTGCCTATGGGTGGGTATAGTAATAGGCTGAATGGAAAATGTATGTGATTGCTAGAGATGGTTAAGGGAATTGGGGGTAGGCTGGAAAATGTATGTGATTGCTAGAGATGGTTAAGGGGTGTGGTTAAGGGTAGTATAAATGTAAATGAAGTGGGGGTGAGTGGGAATTGGGGGTAGGCCTAGCCCAGGAAAGTAGTGGAAGCAAAGAAAAACAATCAGTTAAGGTAAGTATGCGTTCTAAGTACATAGGTTCATAGGTAGGTACTAGGCTATTGGCCCTATGGCCTATATAAGCCTAGCCAAATGGTACCCTGGCTTTTGCCACTCAAGAAAATTATAAAGAGAGATTAATTTAATACTTCTCTCCATTGACAGTTTCTTCATACCTTCAGCTACTGATATACTTAAGGAGTTTTAATGGATAAAACAGTAAGAGAACAAACCTAAGAAATTGGGTGCCTTGAATGTGAAAGAAATGAATGGTTAAGGACACAGCAGGTTAAGCCTTTATTATATAACAATAATTTAAAGAGACGGCTAATGGAGAGGGGATTCCTTGAGCTGCGTCTGTGCCAGTAACTCAGCAAAAAAGGCAGCAACTTGCCAATATGATTTAGGAACTGCACAATCATTAAAACAGATGGAGAAAAAGGTAGCACCCCTACTTATTTGTACTGAGTCTCTTCTTGAAGGCAGTTAAACACGGCAGTAGTTATAACTGTCCCTGGCACTGTTTTCCTATGTGTGTTGCTTGGCCAGCGGAAATAGATCACCTCACTTGCAGGGATGAAGGGGTTCATGCACTCCTGTAATTTAATACTGTTTTTAAACTCGCCTAGGTCTCCAGTCGTCCTTGCAAAGGGCAAAAGGCTATGGGAAAAAGAGAGAAGAAGTGATTAAAACAGGTATTAGTGACCATGACTTCTGGGAGAGCTCAACAACTTCCTAGATATACACACCAAGACACAGATTAAATGGAGAGGTGAGTAAAAAGGGGTAAAAAGGTAGATATAAAAGTTTGACATGAACAGCAAAGAGAAGCCAGGAAAGTAACTGGAGGGGAAGTCAGTAGCACCACAGTACAAGGCTACCACACTTGTATCAAAAAGTAGTTAAGACTAGGACAGCATACCAGGAATAGGTACCATGACACAGTTATGCAAAGAATTAACCAAAAAGAGTAATATCCCATAAAGCAATAAAACAAAAACAGCAAGTAACTTGCACTACAACTAAAATGCTTTCATTTAGGAAGAGCACCTAATGTAAAACTATATAAAGCAGTACTGTATCTTCAAAACGATAACAATTAAGTATACAGAAATGTAACATATAAGAAACACTGCAGCTTTAAATTTATAAGTGTTTGAAAATACTATAGCACTTTGCAGGGAATTCTCTGGAGACAGTACTATATCTTTAAGAAGCTAACACTCCAGTAAATAGAGACATAGAAAAAAAAAACATTCTAACACTAATATATAAATGCTTAAATACGCTGTAGCATTTTGTGGGGAAGAAAATATACATACATAGATAGCAGTGCTAGGTTGTTATAACATTGCAAGGCAGACAGCTACCTGACACAAAGTTCAGAGTACAATCTTGTATGTCACTCCAAATACAGTACTCACAGTAAGCAAGCAGTAGCCCATAAAACAATATTATTTCCAGTAATAACAATGCTGAGTATTACCTTAGTTACTGAATATGCACACAACTCGAGGAGATTGAGTAAGGGAGAATGATACTGGTAGGGGCTAAATTCAAAAAGGAAAGAAATATTGGATGTTTTAGGTTTTTAAATGGTGCACAGGATCATGGGAAATCTGATCCAAACATGGTGTGGGAAATTTGAAGACAAATGAACCAAGACAGGGGCGGGCTTACACTGGAAAGTTGTAGAAGCAAAGAAAATGGTCAGTGAAGGTTAAGGTAAGTGCGGGTTGTCAGTACATCAAGATAGATTCATTTAATATCATCTCTGCATCAAGCGTTGCTTTGTACTTTCACCTACTGACATATTTAAGGAGTTTTAATGGATAAAATGGTAAGATAACAAAACTAAGAAAACAGGTGCCACGAATGTGAAGGAAATGAGTGGTTATGGACAAAAGAGGTTAAGCCCTTATGTACAAAAAAATAATTTAAAGAGACGGCTAATGGAAGGAGGATTCCTTGAGCTGTGTGCATGATAGCAACTCAGCAAAAAAGGCAGCAACTTGCTAAGATGATTTAGGAATTGTACAATAATTAAAACAGATGGAGAGAAAGGTAGCGCCCCTACGTATTTGTACCGAGTCTCTTTTTGAAGGCAATTAAATACGGCAGAAGTTATAACTGTCCCTGGCACTGTTTTCCTATGTGTGTTGCTTGGCCAGTAGAAATAAACTGCTGCACTTGCAGGGATGAAGGAGCTTGTGCAGTCCTGTAATTTAGTACTGTTTTTAAAATCACCTACATCTAGAGGCATCCTTACAAAGGGGAAAAAGCTTCATTAACGAACGTGCACAGAACTCAAGAAGATTGTGTAAGGGAGAATAACACTGTTAGGGGCTAAATTCAAAAAGGCAGCGCCTGCTTCCTACGGCCTCCAGTACCACACCACATTCTGTAATACAACTCATTTACAGCCTTCAGTACCACACCATACTCTGCAGTACTGCTCACCCCCAGCCTTCAGTACCACATCATGTTCTGCAGTACTTCTCACCCTCAGCCTTCAGTACCACACCATGTTCTGCAGTACTACTCACCCCCAGCCTTCAGTACCATACCATGTTCTGCAGTACTTCTCACCCTCAGCCTTCAGTACCACACCATGTTCTGCAGTAAGGCTCACTCCAACCTTTGGTCCCACATTATGTTCTGCAGTCCTGCTCACCACAAGCTTCCAATAATACAAAATCTTATTTAGCATTGATCTCTTCAACCTTCACTATACAACACTATTTCCTACAGTGCTGACCAACTGATGTGCCTTTAATGTTACATCAAGTTCTGCAGAACTGCTTACTCCAGCCTTCAGCACTACACCATGTTCAGTACTACGTCACATTCTGCAGTATTGCTACCTTAGCATTTAGTACTGAACAAAGTTCTGAAGTACTGTTCAACCCACCCTTCAATATTATACCACATTCTATAGTACAGCTCACCCCTAACCTTCAGTACCACACAATGTTCTACAGTACTGTTACCCCAGTGTTCAGTACCACACCATGTCCTGCAGTACTGCTCATTCTCAGCCTTTAGTACCACACCATGTACTGCAGTACTGCTCACCCTCCAGCCTTCAGTACCGCACAGTGTTCTGCAGTACTGTTCACCCTACCCTTCAGTACCATAATGTGTTCTGTAGTACTGTCACCCTACCCTTCAGTACCATAATGTGTTCTGTAGCACTGCTCACACCAGCCTTCAGTACCACACCACTTTCTGTAGTACTGTTCACCCTACCCTGCAGTACCACACCATGTTCTGTAGTACTGTTCACCCTACCCTTCAGTACCACACCATGTTCTGCAGTACTGTTCACCCTACCCTTCAGTAGCATACCATGTTCTGTAGTACTGCTCACCCCAGCCTTCAGTACCACACCGTGTTCTGTAGTACTGTTCACCCAGCCTTCAGTACCACACCATGTTCTATAGTACTGTTCACCCTACCCTTCAGTACCACACCATGTTCTGTAGTACTGTTCACCCCAGCCTTCAGTACCACACCATTTTATGTAGTACTGCTCACTTCCAGCCTTCAGTACCACACCATGTTTTGCAGTACTGCACATCCCCAGCCTTCAGTACCACACCATGTTCTGCAGTACTGCACACCCCCAACCTTCAGTACCACACTATGTCCTGCAGTACTGCTCACCCACAGCCTTCAGTACCAAACCATGTTCTCTAGTACTGCTCACACCCAGCCTTCAGTACCACACCACGTTCTGCAGTACAGTTCACCCCTAGCCTTCAGTACCACAACATGTTTTATAATACTGTTACCCCAGCCTTACGTATCACAACATTTTCTGTAGTATTGTTCACCAGTGGCCTTCAGTACCACACCATGTTCTGCAGCACTGCTCAACCACAGCCTTCAATACCACACCATTTTCTGCAGTACTGCACACAGCCAGTCTTTAGTACCGCACCATATTATGCAGGGCTGGAAAATATTTCAGAATGGGGATCACAAATCTGTAACTAATAGGCATAATGTGGCAGTTGGACTTGGTTTATTTTAGGAAATGTGCCTGGGCCCAGCATAATGAATCAAATGTGTTTTCAAATGTTTGGAAGATTAATTCACCCTTGTGTTTTGAGCATACTCTCTCTCCTATACCTCCATCAAACTGTTAAACTGCATGTAACTGCAGACCCAGAATACTTTTCATGTACGTACTGATGGTTCTGTTACCAGGAAGTTGCCTTGGTTGTAATACTTATGTACTTACTGCTGGTTCTGTTACCAGGAAGTTGCCTTTGTTGTAATACTTATGATGTACTTACTGCTGGTTCTGTTACCAGGAAGTTGCCTTGGTTGTAATACTTATGTACTTACTGCTGGTTCTGTTACCAGGAAGTTACCTTTGTTGTAATACTTATTATGTACTTACTGCTGGTTCTGTTACCAGGAAGTTGCCTTGGTTGTAATACTTATGTACTTACTGTTGGTTCTGTTACCAGGAAGTTGCCCTTATTATAACACTTATTATGTACTCACTGCTGGTTGTGTTACCAGGAAGTTGCCTTGGTTGTAATACTTACCATGTACTTACTGCTTGTTCTGTTACCAGGAAGTTGCCTTGGTTGTAGTACTTATTATGTACTTACTGCTGGTTATGTTACCAGGAAGTTGTATTTGTTGTAATACTTATTATGTACTTACTGTTGGTTCTGTTACCAGGAAGTTGCCCTTATTATAATACTTATTATGTACTCACTGCTGGTTGTGTTACCAGGAAGTTGCCTTGGTTGTAATACTTATTATGTACTTACTGCTGGTTCTGTTATCAAGACGTTGCCTTTGTTGTAATACTCTGTCCTTACTGCTGGTTCTGTTACCAGGAAGTTGCCTTGGTTGTAGTACTTATTATGTACTTACTGCTGGTTATGTTACCAGGAGTTGTGTTTGTTGTAATACTTACTGTGTACTTACTGCTGGTTCTGTTACAAAGAGTTGTATTTGTTGTAATACTGATTATGTACTTACCGCTGGTTCTGTTACCAGGAAGTTGCCTTTGTTGTAATATTTATTATGTACTTACTGCTGGTTCTGTTACCTGGAAGTTACCTTTTTTGTAATGCTTATTATATACTTACTGCTGGTTCTGTTACCAGAAAGTTGCCTTTGTGTAATACTTATTGTGTATGTACTGCTGGTTCTGTTACCAGGAGTTGTGTTTCTTGTAATAATTATGTACTTACTGCTGGTTCTGTTACTAGGAAGTTTCCTTTGTTGTAATACTTATTATGTACTCACTGCTGGTTTTATTACCAGGAAGTTGCCTTGGTTGTAATGCTGTGTACTCACTGCTGGTTCTGTTACCAGGAAGTTGCCTTGGTTGTAATACTTACTATGTGCTTACTTCTGGTTCTGTTACCAGGAAGTTGCCTTTCTTGCAGTACTTATCATAGGTTCATAGGTAGGTACTAGGTGAACGGCCCAAGGGCCTAAGTAAGCCTAGCCAACAAGGTTCCCTGGCTTATGCCACCCAAGAAAATGTATTTCCTGTGCCCCTGTCAAGCAGAGCCACAGAAGTGATCCCTGGGGGTGTACTTCCTATTTCCCATCCACTCATCAAGATTTTTCTTGAAGAGTGCTAATGAAGAACTTTGCTTGACATAGATGGGTAGCTTGTTCCATAGTATAGGAAGTTTCTGGGACAGGAATCTATCCCTCCAGCATGTCCTGTTTATTGTGGTGACAAGGTTTAGGTCCTTAGAGTGTGTAGCTCGGAAGGATTGGGATTTCTTTAGGATGTCCAACAGCTCTGGGTTTGACATAGCTTTATATGTTAGGCAGAGATCTCCTCGGAGTAGGTGATGTGCTACAGAGTAAAGCTGGAGTTTTTTGAGACAATCAGTGTGGGGCATCTGTTTGAGGCCAGTAATCCTCTTTGTGAGGTACTTCTGTGACCTTTCCAGCTTCTGCAGATGTCTAGTGAGGTACATTCCAAAAGAGGCGTTGTACTCTATAATGGATCTAATGAGTGCTGAGTAGAGGGGAACAATGACCTCTTTTTTCCTGGATGAGAACTCTTTTGTGATGAGGTGCGCCACATAGAAGGATTTCCCGACTACTGTGGCAATGCGATTATCAAAGGCGAGACTACTGTCCACCTGGGTCCCAAGGTCTCTTATCATACATTCGGCATTAAGTAGACTGGCGTTTATGTGGTAGTTCATGGGTACAGAGTTTTTACCAAAGGGGATGACAATGCACTTTTTGGCATTGAGCTTGAGGCCATGCCTCTGACACCAGGCATCTGTCCCAGTGAGGCCCTTCTGTAGGGTGTCAACATCATTTGGCAACTCGTCTATGGCTCCTAGTTTGCAGTCATCTGTGAACTTCATTAGCCAGAGGCCTTCTGTGTTAGCCTGTACTTCAGAGAAGTAGATACCAAACAGGAGAGGTCCCAGTACTGAACCCTGTGGTACTCCACTTGTCACTGGTTTGAAGTCAGATTTAGAGTCTGCAACTTTTACAGTGTGGGTTCTGTCAGTGAGCCAGTTGGCAACCCATCTTGTGACACAGGGATTTATACTAGTTTAGTGAGTTTAGCTATAATTCCAGAATGGGGCATGGTGTTGAAAGCCTTGGCGAGGTCAAGATAGGCTGTGTGAACCACCTTACCCTCGTCTACGGCTTTGTTGACTGCCTCAAAGAAATCAATCAGGTTCAAAAGGCATGATCTGCCTTTCACAAACCCGAACTGGGTGGGGTCCAGAGTTTGGAGGTTACCAATGTCTTTGTTTATGACTTCCATGATGATACGTTCCACGGCCTTGCAGACCAGGCTCGCCAGGCTAATAGGGCGATAGTTCCCAGGATCAGTGGTGGCTCCCCCTTTGTGGAGTGGGATAACTGTTGCTGTGCGCCATTCAGTGGGCACAAAGTCTGACGTGGGACTATGATTAAGCATGGCGCTTAGGTGGGGAGCCAGTTTGTTCTGAAGTTCGTGTAAAATGCAGCCTGGGATGTTGTCCTGTCCCATGGATGCTGTGTTTTTGGTTTTAGAGTGTGCAGCTTTTACCTGCATAGGTGTGATTACAGGGATTCTGCATTCTTCCTGTATAGATATGGGCCCTTTAGGGAGTGAGAGGGGGTAGAGTTAGCTCTGAACCTATCTGCCAGGATGTTGGCACTGTCAGTTGGTTCTGTAATTTTTGTGCCATTGTGCTTTAACTCAGAGCAGATCTGAGTGTTGCCATTGAGATTCTTGACATAGCTATAGAATGCTTTGTGGTTGTCCTTAGAATCAGTGGCAATTTTGTTTCGTAGCTAGCTTTGGAGGATCTTACAAGGGATCTCAGCTTCTTACTGAGGCTGACGAGGGAGCTCCTTCAATCATGGGATTTTATTCTCTTTTGCAACAGTTTCTTCCTTCTGTTGTAGAGTTTGCTTATGGCAGGGGACCACCAGATTGGCTTCCTTTTTTTGGAGAATAGCATCTTGGTTCTGTTTGGGATAGCAGGATCCATACACTCGTGTAAGTGCTTATAGAGTGCATTTGTGTAGGATTCAGCAGTCGTAACTGTATTGTCCATCTGCATGGGTGTCACGAAGTTCGCCACTTCTGTCTTAATAAGCATGAAGCTGGTTTTGGAGAAATATTTTACTGTGGTTTCCTTAATGGTGGGTGGGGGTGGATGCGGATATCTAGGGTGATTAGCTTATGGTCGGATCTGACCAATGAGGAGTTGACTTCAGGTGTGGAACACTGGTCACTCATGTTGGTAATGACTAAGTCTAGGATATTGTTGCCCCTGGTAGGGCACTGGAATTTATGAATTCCAGAAAGCATGTACTTACTGCTGGTTCTGTTACTAGGAAGTTGCCTTTGTTCTAATACTTATGTCTGTATTGCTGGTTCTGTTACCAGGAAGTTGCCTTGGTTGTAATACTTATTATGTACTTACTGCTGGTTCTGTTACCAGGAAGTTGTTTTTGTTGCACTGTTTTTCTTCCTTCAGTCTCAGCAGCTGGAATGATTTCATTTTTGTTAAGAAGTAACAGAAGTTCATCCAATGAGATGTTATAACCTGCAAATGAAAGTAATTGTACAGTTAACCACTTTATCCTTCCAGTATTTTTTTTCACTTTGTTTACAATGGTTTAATCATACAAGTCTGAAACAAAATTATAAAAGTACACTACAAAAAAGCTACATTTTATCAAGGACTTTGGATAATACTATCTCTGGAGACAAATGACTGCTTTTCCATCTTCCCATATCATATTACTCTTTCATCCTACAATCTCTCTTGGCAAAGACAGTCTCCTAAGAGAGTAACAAACTAATTTCCACATCCTTAATTTATTGTTCATATTTCTGTGTGTGTATTTGAGTAAGTTCTATACTATCTCTCAGGGCTGTGGCCATCTCAAAGTTAGTATACAGAAGTTCAGGGCATGTCAGGGGCTTGCCCCATGTAACAAAAGGAAATTTAAAAGCGAGCAGTGATGCTCTATATTTGTTCACCTGAATATTTTTCCCAGGACATCTGCACTCAGCATTACACATGCTGATATTGCTATAGGAAGCTGTAAAATATATCTACATTGTACAGTTGTAAACACAATAGTATTTATGTTATGATTCAATGTTTTAATATAAAGAACATGAAGTCTGCCATTAACAAGAAGTACACCCCCATTTCAGAGAGGTTCTGGAGTTCTTTCAATAGCACTAGGTTAAACACTTACCTTCATCAGTTTAATTTTTCCAAACCTTTTGGATTTCTAGTACCATACCAGGCATGGAGCCTATTTCTAAGTCAAAGTATGATTAACGTTCATGAAATAAGTATTGTTTCAATCTTTGATGTTAGCCAAAAGTGTTCTTCACGGAACCTGCAATGTGCCCAGAACAGACTCCTTCTGTAAGTCACATGGAGTTACATGCACAATAGCATATCTAAATAGGACTATAAATTCTTATTTATAAGACCCATTGCTCCTACTACTATTGGAACTGTCTGGGTATCCTTCCACAGTGCCTCACTTCTGCTTGCAAATCCTTTTATTTTATGTCTCTGTGTACGTAAGACAGTGTAATCACTGACTGTAGCAATTTCACTGATCCAATGCTGCCTTTGTTTTCTTTTTATGGACTACTATATCTGGTTTTCTCACATTTACTTTCTGAACTATTGGTAATGGCCAATTCCATGTGATATAAACTTAATCATTCTCTATAATGCTTTGTGTGTCATGTTTCCATGCTTCTCAGCTATTTCACTTTTGATTGGTGTGTTTGTAATAGGTTTCATTTTAAAATTTGTCCAGTAATTTCATTCAGTTGTCTGATGAAGCAATCCTTAGTTGTATTGTGAAAGCACTTACCATTAAACTTTACTTGTGTGATTTTACTACACTGGACTACTATATTTGTTTTCGCATTGGATATATGATTTGATCTACATTGGTACCTTCAGTTTTTGGTTTCTGTTGATTTTCGTTGGGTTTTTGTATCGGCAAAGGGCTTTTTTAATAAAATAAATAAATATGTATATAGTCTTACAATTCCAGATCTACAAATGTAATCAATTCGAAGAGGCCCACACCTCCTTCAGAATGAGGAATATATAATCTCGGTATATACTGATTTTTATATATCATCTGAAAAGTGTGAAGCATTTTTCTTGTTTTCCTGTCCAACTGATCCAATGCTTTTAGGGGCCAATCAATCACCCCAAAACTGTAAGTTAGAATGGGAAGAGCAAATTGGTTTCTAGCTTGTACTTTTTTCCTACAGGTCAGGGTGGTTTTCAGTATTAATTTTAGTCTTCTAAAACATTTCTTACTAAGCTTTATTTGCATTTGTTCATGTCTCATTGTAGTTACTTCATCAGTTCCTAAACATTTATACCCTCCCCCCTGCTCAAGTTCCTTAATATCACATTCCTGTCCCAAACTGATATTTTCTTGGTGTTACAGTTTTCATGCTTTAAAGGTTGGTTTTGCACATTTATCCAGACCAAATTACATTCTGATATCATCTGTGAAAGCTTTGCAATTGTGCTTTCAGTTCCTCATCTGATGAACTATGGTTTTAAATTATACTCAAAACGATGAGAGGTATTCACACTTTGTTCTCTTATGGGAGCCAAATTATAGCTATAACTAATCTGTTAAGTAGAAGACTTAATGGGTTAAGGGTAGGACAAAAGAGCAATGGCGACAGAGTCACCCTGAAATATCCCCCTTGAAGTTTTATCCATGGGATAACAATTTGTCCTTTATCATGGCTTAGCTGCAAAATGGTTTGCCAGTATTTCATGGTCACTAATTGATAAATGTAGTTTGTATTTTTGTACTTTTATAAGCACTTTTATCTTTGAATGTGGGATGTTGTCAAACGCTATTTTGTAGTCTATCCATGCCATACTTGGATTCTTCCCCTTTTTACAGTTCTCCATTATAACTTTAACAACAAATGATCCTTTGTTACATATGAGTTTCTTTAGTTACCCTTTTGTTCAATTGCCATGACTGAGTTTTCCTATAAATGACTATAAACTCTGTCTGCATCAATTCCAGTGTTATACATCACTGGATGGCATGTTATTGGTCTATAGCTTTTAGGATACATTGCAGGTTCCCTCTTAAGTAGGAGTATAATTTTCCTGTTGTTAACCAGGTTGGTGTCTGTTCAAGGTGCATATAAACAGTTCTTATCTGTGGCTAACTCTTCATGTAAATATGTTAATACTTTTAGCCAGAGGTTACATACTGTAGCGGAGCCTGGGGTTTTCCAGTTAGGAACATTACTTAACTTTGTTTCAGTTTCTCTGGCTGTTACTTCATCCCATTTCATATCCTGTACATTTGAACTTCTTATTATTTCAGCATCTTTGCTATGTTCCACAATATTTTCATAGACATTTCTCTAAAATGTGTCTGTTTCTTTTTTGGTGGAGTTTCTATTTCTTTTGCCTGGTTTCCCAAATGTCTATAAAACTTTTTTGGGTTCTGCTTGTTTTGTACTTTTCCTTCATATTTATCTGCATATCTTAAAGTCTTTCTGCCTGTGCTGATATCTTTAATTTATTATTCACAATGGTGTGTGATAGATCCTGGTCTGTTCTACTGCTGTGCATTGCTTTTATCACACTTAAATATTGCACCATATTAAAAAGTATTTTTTGTTGATCTGTTCCCTGTTCTATACTCTAACAGCGACACTTCTCAATTGCTTTACAGATTTCTCTATTCAGTACTTCCATGAGGGCCTTTTGATTTCTCCCCTTCCTTTCCCTTACTGACCTGTGTGTTTTTTGAAAGACTTTGTCGGTTATTAATTTAGCTGCACAGTAATATATCCTAATTACTTCTGTTATACTGCATGAATTTCTATGAACAGTCTCGATTACTGTTTTTTTTTTTAATCAAACTTCTAACATTTTGGGTCTTACTGACTTTCTGTAATCTATTTCTTTCATTAATCTTAATAAATCAATCCATGTCTATTAAATCAAGTAATTCATCCCTTAGATCATCTTCTTCTAAACTAAGAGTCCATTCTTTTTTCTCTGTTCCTAGGGCATTCTACAGAAAGTTCCAGAACATCTTCCTGTGCCATATTCTCTTCAGCTTCATCCTGTGTCATCCACTGCTCTTTCATATGGGAACTCACTGGCCTATCACTCCATAACATTGGCTGCATCAGAGTTGCCACAGTTTCCTGGTCCTTCCCTTGCTGTACAACTCCAAATGAACTTTATGTTCTGGTTCCTACCGAAGACTTCAACGTATCTTTATATAGTAATTGAGCAGATGCTTCCTGCTCCAATGATTTTTCCTTAAATTGGGAACTCCTTGTTCTATCATACTGTGATGCTATCAGAGTTAGATTTTCTACACTAAATCCTTCATTTCACAAGTAATCTACAACTTCACTTTCTGTTTCTTTAACTTTGCTATTACTAATCCTCTTTTCTACTTTCCCTCTGTTTTCTTATCTTTTTGTATTGTAAAATGTTTCTATCTGGATGCCTTTGCCTGTATTTTTCTTCAAATATCTTTGGTGCTGCTTTTTTATTGGTTAGTTTTGCTTTCTTTTGCATAAATATTGCACCATATTAAATCTTTTTCTTTCCCATGTCCATATTTCTTCTTCAACTGTCTCCTGCTCCTCCTGTTTCTCCTTACCTAGGGGGACTCATTGTTCCACTATGTTGTGGCATAACCTGTGTTAGACTTTCTACACTAAATCCTTCACTTGACAGGTATTCCATAACTTCAACTTCTATTTGAATTAACTTCTACTTTACTTATGTTCTCCCTTTGTGACCTTATTTTTTGTACTGTGAACTTTTTCTCCTCTAGGTCCCTTTGCCTGTATTTCTCTTTGAATATCTTTGGAACTGTTTTTTTTTTTAAATACTGATTTAGCTTTCTCCTTTGCATATCTATTGCACCATATCAGGTCTCTCTTTCTTTCCCATGTCCATATTTCTTTTTTAGACCTTTCAGAAATCTCTAGATTTTGTTCTTTGCATTTGCACACTTCTTCAGTCATTTCTTTTTCTGAATGACCCACGGTTATTTCATCTATATCTTTTTGCATAAATCTGTTCTTATTAATGAACAGAAATTTGTATTTGAAGCTTTTGACAGTTTTTCTTGTGGAACAATTTTTCTTTCCTCTAATTTCTCTCAAACTTTTTGTAGATCTAATGTCTGGAAATTCTGGGCTTCATTCTTAATAGCAACAATACACCATTTATTTCTTATCATCAATAGTCCACTGTATAGTTTTTATGGCTCTTTTTTGGCCTATCAGTTTTTGTGGACTGCTACATCCTTCTATAATGGGGGGGGGTCTATCCTCCCCCTAAGCCTGGCCTAACCCCATTGTAGGAATGTTTCCATGTCTTGAGGATTCTACACTGTCAGTTTTTTCCAGTCCTGGCACCAGTGCATGTATCAGAATTTAGGCACTTTTTATCCTGGGACTTGTGCACATTGTGTGTTTTTTTTTTCATTTTTTGATTCTTTCTTTTCTTTAATTTTTTATTTTCTCCAAATCTTTTGGGTTTCTAATACCATGACAGGAATGGACCCCATTCCTAAGTCAAAGTACAATTAAAGTTCATGAAATTAGTATTGTTTCAATCTTTAATGTCAGGCAGAAGTGCTCTTCGCAGCACCTGCAATGTGCCCAGTAATGACTCCTTCTGCAATTCGTACGGGGTTACATTCATTGGTAACATATCTAAATATGATTGTCGATTCTTTTTTATAAGCCCCATTACTCCTACTACTACTGGAACTGTCTGGGTTTCTTTCTTCCACATTACTCTCATTTCTGCCTGCAGATCCTGATATTTTATGACTTTGTGTCTCTCTATATGCAAGACACTATAGTGAGTGGCTGTAGTGATTTCAATGATCAATGCTACTTTTGTCTTCTTTTCTTGGTCCACTATATCTGGTTTTCTAGCATCTATCTTTTGAACTGTTGGTAATGGGTAATCCCATGTGATATAAACATCATTTTCTATGATGATTTGTGGCTTATATTTCCGGTGTTTTTCAGCCACTTTAGTACCATAATGTTTGCACAATCTCCAGTGAAACAGTCTTGCCACATTATTACGCCTTTCAGTATACAATCCTTCTGCCATTAGTATGTCGCAACCAGTAACGAGGTGTGCGACTTTTTCCTGATTTGGTTTTACAAAATCTACATTTATCTGTTTCTCCCACATGTTCAATGGACTTTGTAAACCAGCGTGTACGTAGCCCACTTTCTTGGGTTGCCAATATTAACCTTTCATCTATTGGTTTGAATTTGCCTCTCCTTAACCATTCCTGCGTTCGTTCCTAATCAACATGAGGTTCTTCCAGAAGTTTTCTATACTTGCAACTATATTTATGCATTTTCCATATTTTCTGCCTTCTCATCTGCTTCTTCACCTTATATTCTTTCTTTTGTTTTTTGGCACATTCATTTGCTGCCTGATTTTTATCTACTTCTGGTTTGACTACCATTCCTGCTTGATGCCAATATGCTTCTGCTAAATTAAGCAGAGAAGCCATCTTAGATTTAGTCTCCTCATGTTTCAAAACTTTCATTACATTTGGGTCTTGTGAGGTCAGCAGATATGTGTGAAGTCCCACAATTGCAGATCTATACATGTAATCAGTTTCAGAGAGTCCCATCCACCCTTCGGAACAGGGAATATGTAATCTTGGTATACACCGATTTTTATAAATCATTTGGTGAGCATGAAGCATCTTTCCTGTTTTCCTATCTAATCTATCCAACATGTTTTGGGGCCAGTAAATCACTCCAAAACTGTAAGTTAGGACAAGAAGATCAAATTGGTTTATAGCTTCTACTACTACTATTGAAACTATCTGGGTATCTTCCTTCCACATTGCTCTCGTTTCTGCCTGCAAATCCTGATATTTTATGACTTTGTGTCTCTCTGTATGATTAAAGTTCATGAAATTAATATTGTTTCAGTCTTTGATGTCAGTCAAAAGTGCTCTTCTTTGTTGCACCCACAATGTGCCCAGTAATGACTTCTTCTATATAGGGTTACATGGATTGGTAACAATTTTAATACAATTGTAAATTCTTTTTTATAAGCCCCATTACTCCTACTACTACTGGAACTGTCTGGGTTTCTTTCTTCCACATTGCTCTCATTTCTGTCTGCAGATTCTGATATTTTATGACTTTGTGTCTCTCTGTATGCAAGACACTGTAGTCACTGGCTGTAGCAATTACAATGATCAATGCTATATTTGTCTTCTTTTCCTGGACCACTATATCCATTTTTCTAGCATCTATATTTTGGACTGTTGGTAACGGATGATTCCATGTGATGTAACTTCTTCATTTTCTATGATGCTTTGTGGCTCATGTTTCCAGTGTTTTTCAGCCACTTCAGTACCATAATGTTTGCACAATCCCCAGTGCAACAGTCTTGCCACATTATTATGCCTTTCAGTATACAGTCCTTCTGCCATTAGTATGTCGCAACCAGTAACGAGGTGTGCAACTGTTTCCAATTTGGTTTTACAAAACCTATATTTATCTGTTTCTCCCACATGTTCAATGGACTTTGCATAACCATTGTATTTGCAGCCCACTATCTTGGGCCACCAATATTAAACTTTCATCTCTTGGTTTGAATCCGTCTCTCCATAACCATTTGTGCGTTCGTTCCAGATCAACATGAGGTTCTTCCAGAAGTTTTCGATACTTGCAACTATATTTATGCATTTTCCACATTTCTTGCCTTCTCGTCTGATCCTTCACCTTATATTCTTTCTTTTGTTTTTTGGCACATTCAGTTGCTGCCTGATTTTTATCTACTTCTGGTTTGATTTCCATTCCTGCTTGATGCTGATATGTTTCTGCTAGATTAAGCAGTGAAATCATCTTAGATGTATTCTCTTCATGTTTCAAAACTTTCACTACGTTTGGGTCTTGTGACGTCAGCAGATATATGTGGAGTCCCACGATTGCAGATCTATACATATAATCAGTTTCAAGGAGGTCCAGCCGTCCTTCAGAATGAGGAACATATAATCTTGGTATGTACTATTTTTTTATAAATCATTTGATGAGCATGAAGCATCCTTCTTGTTTTCCTATCTAATCTATCCAACACGTTTTGGGGCCAGTCAGTCACTCCAAAACTGTAAGTTAGAACAGGAAGAGGAAATTGGTTTATAGCTTGGATTTTGTTGTTTTCAGGATTAATTTAAGTCTTCTAAAATATTCCTTACTGAGTTTTATTCGCATTTGTTCATGTTTTATTGTTGAGCCTTCATCAATTCACAAATATTTATACATTCCTTCTTGCTCAAGTTCTTTTATATCACATTCTTGTCCCAAACTGATGTTTTCCTGGTGCTGCAGTTTTCCTGCTTTAAAGGTTACTTTTGCACATTTATTAAGACCAAATGACATTCTTATATCATCTGAAAAAGTTTTGACAACTTGCAGTTATGCTTTCAGTTCCTCATCTGATGAGCTATCCAGTTTAAATCTTCGACAAAGAGAAGATAAGAAGTTTTTTCACTTTGTTGCTTTCTAGGAGCCAGATTATAGCCATGGTCTAAGCTGTTAAGTAGGCAGCTTAAAGGGTTATGGGCAAGGCAGAATAGCAGCAGTGACAGAGAGTCACCCTGGAATATCCTCTAGGTTTTGTAAGGTGTGCTGCATGAAGCTTGAGACCTAACAATTTCCTATAAGCCCTTTTCCCCCTTATACCTGTAAACCATTAATCCTCTGAAAATTAGACTTATAGGTTCATAGGTGCGCAATAGGCTAATGACCACAAAGGTAGTGCTAAGCGTAGCCATGCCTCCATATCTCTGACAAGTACTGATACCCTAGATAAGTGTAAGCAGGGGCTTGGGAAATTAAACATTTATAAGCAGCAGCCTGGGAAATGAACCATTTACAGGCTGACTGTGTCAGTTAGAGATACAGGTGCCAAACCAGGGATGAATTACTGTCCCTGAACTGTCCAAGTTGCACTTGAACTGGGTTAGGAAGGAGCTCTGCTTCACATGGATGTGGAACCTGTGCCAGAGAAGGAGTCGTCCCTGGGATACATACCTGTCTGTCCAGCAGGTCCTATTTATACTACAGAACTCGAGTCTGTTACCCTGCTCTGGGTAGCCCCAGCAGACAAGGAAAAGCTGTCCATGGGACTATTACCCAGGCAACAATAAGGGTGATCTGTGTCTTGTCTATGCCTCTTCTTCTACATACTTGCTGTAGGGAAGTGATCTTCATTCCATCAGACAGGATGATTTGTTTAACTCCTTCACACTAAGTCCTACACAGACTGCACTACTGACCACCGTTTAACAACTACACAGCACCAATGCACACATCAGCAGCAGCAAGGCAGCTTTATACCTACCCCTGTCTCAGTGGGCCGCTGCATCATAGCACCTGCCTTCTACTCCATCCTATACTGTAAACATGTTCATAAATCCATGCCTATAAGGGCCAATATTATTCTCTTGGGCGTGCTAAGTCCACGTTCCCCAGTGTTGAGGCATTTTTTTGTAAGCAAACATGTCAACATGGAACCAATTCCTTTCCACAAGATGAATGAGCTGGCAAGACAGGACCTGAATCCTGCTTCAGTCCTCCACAACTTGTGCATTGTCATCAGCTGTCTGAAATCTTGAAGCTGTCCTTCCAGGATTGGCACACTGTCATCAGCTGACTAGAATCCTCTCTCTCTACTCCCAGGACTAGTGCACTGTCATCAGCTGACTAGACTCCTCTCTCTCTCTCTGTACTCCCAGGATTGGTGCACTGTCATCAACTGACTAGAATTGTCTCTCTGTAATCCCAGGATTGGTGCAGTCACTGTCATCAGCTGACTAGAATCCTCTCTGTACTCCCAGGATTGGTGCACTGTCATCAGCTGACTAGAATCCTCTCTCTGTACTCCCAGGATTGGTGTACTGTCATCAGCTGACTAGAATTGTCTCTCTGTAATCCCAGGATTGGTGCACTGTCATCAGCTGACTAGAATCCTCTCTGTACATCCAGGATTGGTGCACAGTCACTGTCATCCGCTGACTAGAATCCTCTCTCTCTCTCTGTACTCTCAGGATTGGCGCACTGACATCCGCTGACTAGAATCTTCTCTCTCTCTGTACTCTCAGGATTGGCGCACTGTCATCAGCTGACTAGAATCCTGTCTCTTTACTCCCAGGATTGGTGCACTGTCATCAGCTAACTACAATCCTGTCTCTGTACTCCTAGGATTGGTGCACTGTCATCAGCTGACTATAATCCTCTCTCTGTCCTCCCAGGACTGGCACACTGTCATCAGTTGACTAGAATCCGCTCTCTATACTCCCAGGATTGGTGCACTGTCATCAACTGACTAGAATTGTCTCTCTGTACTCCCAGGATTGGTGCACTGTCATCAGCTGACTAGTATCCTCTCTACTCTCAGGATTGGTGCACTGTCATCAGCTGACTGGAATGCTGTCTCAGCTACCCAGGACTGGTGAACTGGCAGAAGGTGCTCACATCCATTATCCCCACCCAGCTTTTCCAGTGCTCAAGCTGCTACTTGAACTCAGGGCACCTGGGTTATAGACAGGGTTTCTTCCTTCTGCACCACAAAGCTGGTCACTCTAAAGGAATTATTTATTTATTATTATTATTATTATTTACTTGTGTTTGTTACCCAGGAAAGTCCACTGGGCTGAAATGAGCCCATTTTCAGTGGAGGCCTTGGGAAAAAGCTCCAAAAAAACAATGTACATACTTAAGAAATTATTTAGATAGTTAATAACTGAATTTAACAATATACAGGAGTAATAACAGCATCTAACAATATACAACAGAATAATATAGGAGTCAGAAGTGACACAGTAACATAGGCAATGTATAGCAAAATTTTGTGGAAGACTCGGGTGTTTGGCAGGTATTCAATAGATCAGACAGATAATGATAATCTGCACTTACACCATGTGAGGCAGGGTGAGGCACACTGTGCTGTGATTTAGGGTGAGTACTACCATGTGAGGTAGGGTGAGGCACACTGTGCTGTGATTTAGGGTGAGTACTACCATGTGAGGTAGGGTGAGGCACACTGTGCTGTGATTTAGGGTGAGTACTACCATGTGAGGTAGGGTGAGGCACACTGTGCTGTGATTTAGGGTGAGTACTACCATGTGAGGTAGGGTGAGGCACACTGTGCTGTGATTTAGGGTGAGTACTACCATGTGAGGCAGGGTGAGGCACACTGTGCTGTGAGGTGAGTACTACCATGTGAGGTAGGGTGAGGCACGCTGTGCTGTGATTTAGGGTGAGTACTACCATGTGAGGCAGGGTGAGGCACGCTGTGCTGTGATTAGGGGTGAGTACTACCATGTGAGGCAGGGTGAGGCACGCTGTGCTGTGATTAGGGGTGAGTACTACCATGTGAGGCAGGGTGAGGCACGCTGTGCTGTGATTAGGGGTGAGTACTACCATGTGAGGCAGGGTGAGGCACGCTGTGCTGTGATTAGGGGTGAGTACTACCATGTGAGGCAGGGTGAGGCACGCTGTGCTGTGATTAGGGGTGAGTACTACCATGTGAGGCAGGGTGAGGCACACTGTGCTGTGATTAAGGGTGAGTACTACCATGTGAGGCAGGGTGAGGCACACTGTGCTGTGATTAAGGGTGAGTACTACCATGTGAGGCAGGGTGAGGCACGCTGTGCTGTGATTAGGGGTGAGTACTACCATGTGAGGCAGGGTGAGGCACGCTGTGATGTGATTTAGGGTGAGTACTACCATGTGAGGCAGGGTGAGGCACAATGTGCTGTGATTTAGGGTGAGTGCTACCATGTGAGGCAGGGTGAGGCACGCTGTGCTGTGATTAGGGGTGAGTACTACCATGTGAGGTAGGGTGAGGCATGCTGTGCTGTGATTTAGGGTGAGTACTACCATGTGAGGCAGGGTGAGGCACGCTGTGCTGTGATTAGGGGTGAGTACTACCATGTGAGGTAGGGTGAGGCACGCTGTGCTGTGATTAGGGGTGAGTGCACAATAGGGAGAGTGAGGAAGAGTGTGGGTGAAAAGTTATGAGATCTGCAGGAAGTGTATTCTACACAAATTTTATGGACTGGAGAAAGCTCCATAGTCTAACCTAGTTTGGGTTTGGAGAACAGGTAGGAGATGCACATGAGATGCAGGTGTACCAACAGCAGTAAGAGACGTGGTAACCTCCCTAAAACTAATCCTTTGTCCAAGTGGTGGGCTAAAGTCACAAGTAAATAATTTACTTTATAACATATGGATCCACTCAAGCCTCAGTGGGCAGTCAGCCAGTCCTCCTTAGAAAATAAATCTATGCCTGTGTATATGAGCTAAGCAAACCAATTTCATTATTTCAATCTGTGCAATTTATCGAAAGAAGCACTAACTGTGAGGAAAAGCCTACATAAGCAATGTCCATTGACTAGTGTTTTTCCTGGCCTCAAGACCCATGCATTTTGGCATGCACAGATGTGGCTTTGATGGACACCAGTTCAAGACTTGAATTAAAGAATTGGGTAAAGGCAGGTATTCACCAATGTAGAGCAGCTGACCATTAGGTACTGTATCGCAAATCACGCAGTGACTTCAGGAAAGTCCTTGGTAAGTATGTGTTCTGACCTAGGAGGACAAGAGACTGAAAACAGAAGGACAAGCCATCAGTATAAAGAAATCCATTAAGTCCCTAGTACCCCAGGTAAGACTACTGATAAATAAGAAATGAGGGTGCCCGAAAGATTAAACCTTGTGGAATGTTATATTGAGGAGATGAATAAGGCGGGAATAAACATTTGCTTATTTTGAACTATTAACCATGGAAATGTTCTGATCCTAAAGGACACAGTTTAAACAGTAGTGGATCAGCAGAGTACAGGCAGAATATTGTATATGGGTATGTGTGTACACAAAACAAAAACACAGTTTTTATACCAAATTATGTTGCAGCTTTTATACCAAATTATGTTGCAGTTTGGTGCGTTGTGTATCACGTACAAGGTTAGAGTAGACAGTACAGTACAGGACACATCCAGTTATAATCATCTGAACTGAAAATAATGAGCTTATGCTCATAGCAGCTATATTAATATGACGTGGAGATGGAAGGGTCATCAACTGTGCCATATGCGAAGACAAAGAAGGAATAGAAAGAAGGTAAAGAGTGATTGAAGGACAACGTAAGTTAGACAGAGGATATGGTCTTTTTCAATAGTGATGTGTGTAAAACAGTGACATTTGGTGGTATCAAAAAGTGGTGAGAAAGTTTTGGCTGGAATGTTTACAGGATCATGGGATATAGAAGACAATTTTGAGCAGAGGCCATGCATGCTTTGCCAACTCTCACACTGGTTGACGTGCATGAGAAGTATGTTCTAGAAAAAGGGAATGTGCTGAGTGATTAACCTATCTCTTCAGTTGGTTGTACTTATCCCTTGAGGAGGGCTGAGATGTCTGGCTCTGTTACTGACCACACAATTTAATTTGTTAAGGAAAAGGGATAAAAAAATACAGTATCCCTAAGGGCACAGGTCACCACTCAGAAGGCTGTACAACACCGAGTATAATGACCAAGGCTCCAGTCTCTACAAGTAACTAAGGTTTTGCGGGTATTTTTTTTCATTTCCATTTCCAAATTGAATACTATTTTATGATGATTCCCCACCTCTCCCTCCAAATCACTACACTTTTTCTGTTTTCCAGCGTGTTTTTAGAAATCTTCACGTTCTACACACAGACATCTCCCTAACACTATGTCTTACTCAGCTGTTACATTTGTAATATCAAAAACAAATGCAGTGAAGCTGGGTTATATTATCTGACTTCCAAACCTAACCCATGCCTAGTGTTTTTTTATTAAACAAAACTTCACTGTTTACTGGACTTAATTTTGAATACCACATTAAAGTACTATTCTAATAACTCTTTATCTTTCTCCATAGAAAATGCATATACCCCCAAAAGGTAAATTCCTGAAAAAAAGAATGCAATAATAAACCTTGTTTGGAAAGTCAACCCACAAACTTTCCAAACCTGCACAATACTTTAATTCTCTCAGTTTGTCTTCCCATTTGTCTTTTTTACTACTTCTCTGCTTCCACAATGAATCCTTAATACCCCAATAACACTTCTAATGAAAGCAGATTCGTACCAGATTTACAATATCCCCATACGTTTTATATTTTGCCATATTCAAAAATAATCCCACTATTACAAAAAAAGTCTCCACTTTCATAACTTTCTTCATTCAGTATTTGTAGCAGATATAATCAAATCAGCTGATGAAAACAGTCTTACCTATACACCATGGTAGGTGATGCACAAACTACCAGTCCAGTGTTTCTGCCCATCCAATGATGTTTTTCTGCTTTTTCACATTTTCTATATGGTGATGCAACAGAAACTAAACAATGAACTTCAGCCACAACGGTATTACAAGTACAGAATGCATTATGTAAGTTCATAGACTTTAAACAGTCACAGCTTCTCACATCTGCAACATTATTTTATAAAGACACAACAACCTTCGTTTACCAGGACTGTCTGACTGGGCCAAAGGCCTGTTTCAGTAGAAGCCCGGGGAGAAAAGCTCCATTACAACAAAAATTTATATACTGAGCAAAGAAAAAGGTCATCCTGGGGCAGTGTAGGACATGTCCATTAAAGCCTGTGAGAGCACATTAAGCTGTGCCTTAAGTGACATCACCTTTGGATAGCCAAAATATAAAGCTCTTTATTAAAATATGTTTTAAAAACAATCATTAATAGGAGGGAAATCACTCTGAGGCACTTAATCATAAGATGCTGTGAAGCCAGTATGAGCATTGGCAAATCACGTTAACAAAGGTAACTCTACTTCCCTTTAACATTCACACCCCTTTTATTTCATTACAAACCCAAATACCTCTGTACACACCTGTAAAAAATTATATTACTTCCCTGCCTAATCCATAACCTTCTAGGATTTGTCACATGTGGTCATGTTGTACAATACCACAGGCTTTCATTATGTTACATATCTAGGCTGCCCGTTTCAAATTGTGTATTTGGAAGGTTTATAACCTAGATATAGAGGGAATCCACGGGAGAGGAAGAGTGGTGAATGAGGGCAGTTCGAAAATGAGAAAGATGAAAAGTAGTGTTTAAGGGGGGTGAAGAGGGGTATACTGATTCATGTGCAGGATGGAAAGTGGTTAGGTGGGTGTAATCAGGAGGCCGACCCTCTGATGTCAGACAGGGCCCATGTATTTCAAACTTGTCACTGGTATTTAACATTTGTAAATTTAAAACTTGACATCATGTGGTCATATTCTAGTCAGCTGTTGTAATAGTTTCTTCACATGCTCTTAAGTGTATCTAATGTCCATCCATCTACAGTCCCCTTTTTTCCCCACATTTGCACATGGGGTCAGGGTGTCACTTTAACAGCACCAATCACCTATAGCCAAAGTTCGCAAAAGCATGTGGCTAGTCCTACAGCAGCTGTTCTTCCATATCACACACTCACACCTCTAGCCAACTTCGTGTGTCCAATCCACCTAGTACATGTCTTTGTAATGCAGGAAGAAACCCACTGGAACACAGGGAGGACATTTATTTATTTATTTATTTTATTTTACATTTGTTGGCCGAGCTAGTCTAGCTGGATATATGTCCATTTTAAGTAGAGGCCCGAAAAGCTCCACACATAACATAATAATGACAGACAGACATATTGTTAATAAAGACATACAATAAAAATAGAAATATAAATCAATTTGTTAATAAAATCAACATACATTAAGGAACTCAAACAGTTTAAAATCATACATAATGTTTGGTCAGTTTCAAAGCATTTTACCTAGTACATAAAGGTTATGCAATAAGGCATTTGCCATATGGATAACAGTTGAAGCTCAGAAGGGTAGAGAAGTAGAAGGAGAATGTAAGATGAATAAAAGGAAAGAGCCAGGGGTCAGGAAGAGAGAGAGGAAAAGAAGGAAGACAGTCAGGAGGAGGTGGGAGAGATGAGAGAAGTAGGTCAGAGCATAGTGGGACAGCATGGGAAAAGAAACAGGGTAGTGTCTAATTATTAAGCAAAAGAAGGGTTAAAGGTAAAGAGAGGGTGAGGAGAGGGAAGTTAGCCTGCAGTACTACAAGAACAAAGCCAGTGGTTTTGGAAGTACAGTTTGATATGTTGTTTGAAAAGAGGTAAGGATGAGATTAGAGTTAACTCTTTGGGCAGGGAATTCCATATTCTGCCTACAGTATTGGTGAAAAGAGAGTCACCAGCTACGTTGTGGGCCTTTATGGGTTTGGTCATAAGTTTACAAGAGGAACGAAGAGAGGTGAGATTGTTATAAGGGAGTAAAAGTTGTGATAGTATAGGGGTGTTGGTAGGTTGGTACAGTAATTTGTGGGCAATAGTAAGTTGTGAGATAATAAGATAGTTTTGTAGTTCCGGCCAGCCTAAGTGTTTCAAATTGTGGCAGTGATGGGTTCTAAAAGGGTTACTAGAGGCGAAGCGGGCAATGTTATTGTAGCAAGTTGCTAGTTTGTTTAGGTTAGTTTTCTTGAGGTTGGTGAAGATAGGGGAGGCGTAAAAGAGAGTAGATATGAGATGGGAGTGAGCAATAGTAGCTCTAGTAGATGGGGTGAGAAATGATTTAATACGGTATAATGCTCCTATTTTTCTGTTAACTGATTTGATGGTGTTGTTGATGTGTTGGTCAAAAGAGAGATTGTTATCAATGGTTATTCCTAGTAGTTTAGTTGTGGAGTCAGGAGAGATGACAGTGTTGTTGTTTGAGGAGATGGTGAAGTTTAGTGGGGAGGTAATGAAAGTGGTGGGGGTGAAGAGGAGAAGGTTGTTTTTTTTAGCATTGAGAAGTAGGTATCGTCTAGTGAACCATGTTTCTACTGTGTTGAACATAGTTTGAGTTAGTGAGATTAGATCTGAAGAGGAGGATGCTGAGCAAATGATAGTGGAGTCGTCTGCATATTGAATGCAGGTAGCTTGAGGAATTACAGAGTGGAGATCATTAATAGAGGGAGAAGAGGAGAGGACCAAGAATGGAGCCCTGAGGGACTCCAATAGTAATGGGGAGTAAGGAGGAGATGTGGTTTTCCCAACGAACGGCTTGTTGTCTGTTACTGAGGTATGACGTAAACCATTTGATGGCAAGGTTATCAAATGAGAGGGATTCAAGAATGCTAATTAAAGAAGAGTGGTTGACCATGTCAAAAGCTTTAGAAAGGTCAATGAATAAGGCAGAGGAGAATAGATTATTGTTGCGATTGCTGTTAGTGGTATCTACAAAGGAAAGGAGGGCAGTGGTGGTGCTATGGTGAGGTCTAAAGCCATGTTGACAGTTAGCTATAATATTGTGAAGAGAGAGGTACTGTACAAGTTGCTGATGAATACATTTCTCCATCATTTTTGCTAAAGGAGAAAGAAGAGCAATAGGTCTGAAGTTAGAATAGTCAATAGAGCTACCGCCTTTGTGTAGTGTGATTATATGAGAGATTTTCCAGATATGAGGGATGGTTCCCTCTTGGATGGTCCTATTTATGAGTATAGAAATTGGGTAAGCAATTTCTTTGGCTGCCTTTTGCAGAAAAAGTGAAGGGAGCTTGTTGGCAGAGGGGGTACAAGGTTTCAGCTTGAGAATAAGTTTATAGATGAAACAGGTAGAGATGGGTTGTAGAGAGAAGTAGTAGGAAGAGTTTACTTCATTATTAGGAGGATAGAAGTTATTAGTGTTTAATTGTCTAGCGAGAGATTGAATAGTTTCAGTAAAGAATGAGTTAAAAGCATTTGCAGTTTGGAGAGGGGTGTCTGGGTCAGCATTTAGTGGAGAGGGAGTTTTGGCTGTTCCTGGTGAAAGGAGTCTATTGATTGAGGACCAAAATTGTTTGGGTTGGTTTCTTGTAGGTTGCAGTAGAACTTTCTTTTGTCGGTGAGTATAGCTTTTTTGGTAAGATTTCTAAGTTGGCGAAAGTGAAGAAAATCAGAGCTGATTCTATGGGATCTCCATTTGTTCCAGACCTTATTTTTAGAGAGGATTAGTTTTTTAGTTTCTTTTGAGAGCCAAGGGGCTGTATTAGATTTTATTCTAATAGTACGCTCAGGAGCATGTTTGTCCAAAATAGAAAGGAAAGTAGAATTAAAGAATAATACTGCTTCATTAAGTGGAAGAGTCTTTAAGGGGTTCCAGTTACAAGCTCTGAGTTAGTTTTGAAATAGGTCGACTTTAAAGTGCTTAGTAGAACGTATTTGTCTTATATTAGGAAGGTGAAGATAATCAGTCTTCTCTCTTGTAATGTAAGTTAAGCAATGATCACTGAGGTCATCAGGCATAGTCCCAACGTTATACGTGATGTTAACTTTGTTTATGAGAATCCAGTCTAAAATAGTCTGTTTCCTACTTGACCTATTAAGCCTTGTTGTAGAGGTAATGGTTTGGGTAAAACCATTTAGGTTAATATGAGAGGTGGGATTGTTAGTATTAATAGTATTCCAGTCGATATTTAAGTCGCCAAGAATTATAGTTTCTTGGGGGTAGTTGATGGAAACCCAATTGAGAAAGTCTTCTACAATTGGTATATTGTTTCCAGGAGGTATGTATATGAAGATGATGTGAAGGGCTTTCTTAGCATTAAGTTGAAGTTTAGTGATGATGGCTTCTACCTTAGTATCTTGGGTTGGACAGGCTGAAAGGGTAGAGATATTAAGATGATTCTTAAACAGTATTGCTACTCCACCACCCTTTCGTTTAGTACGGCCGTTTAAGTATATTATAGCCTTGTGGTATAATCTCAGTATCTTTAGTGGCTGGCTTTAGCCAGGTTTCAGAGAGACAGAGAATGTCAAAGCAGTGAGTATCTAGGAGGTTGTGTAGGTAGGGTACTTTGTTGTTTACGCCAGTATGTTAAGATGTCCTATGAGGGGGTATTATTGGTGAAAGGTTTAGATGCTTTGCTAAGAAGGATACGCTGGCCAGGGTTGGGGTGAATGTCACCATCTTGTAAGGTTGGATCATCAGGCTTAGATGTGATTTTGAATCTGAGAAGGTTTAGAGGTCTTATTTTTCTATCTGAGGGTAGGGTGTAGGTGAGGTGAGAGTACCTATGGTATTTGGGTAGGTGGTAACTAGGGGTGGAATTAGCATTAGAGAATGAAGTGTGAGAAGTGTAAGAGGAAGATGTATGTGTCTGTGAGTGTTTTGGCTGAAAAAGGAGTGGGTACTCGATGAAGGTAAGGAGGTAGGTAGAGTAAAGAGTAGTTGACAGTAGAATTGAGAGTAATAGCAGTGTGGATGAGTTGAGACTCATATTTATGAATAAGTAAGTTAGAGGTGGTTAAAGGGAAGAGGTAAAAGATTAGGTAGTCAGGGAGGAAGTATATGTGTATAATACAAAGAAAGATAATAATCAGGTGAAAGAGGAGTTAAGGCTAACGAAGGAAATATAAGGTAGAGGGAGGGGAGAATTGAGTGGAGAGATATAGAAGGAGTGGTAATAGAGGTAGAAGAGAGCTGGTAAGAATAGGATAGGAGGGCTAGTAGGTAAAAGAGGAAAGTGGGAGGAGGAGGTGGGGTGTGTGGAGGCGAGGGAGTAGTTTGGAAAGACGAGGATAGGATGACAGGGTAAGGGGTGGGACTAGAGATCACCTTTGGATAGCCAAAATATAAAGCTCTTTATTAAAATATGTTTTAAAAACAATCATTAATAGGAGGGAAATCACTCTGAGGCACTTAATCATAAGATGCTGTGAAGCCAGTATGAGCATTGGCAAATCACGTTAACAAAGGTAACTCTACTTCCCTTTAACATTCACACCCCTTTTATTTCATTACAAACCCAAGTACCTCTGTACACACCTGTAAATAATTATATTACTTTCCTGCCTAATCTATAACCTTCTAGGATTTGTCACATGTGGTCATGCTGTACAATACCACAGGCTTTCATTAGGTTACATATCTAGGCTGCCTGTTTCAAATTGTGTATTTGGAAGGTTTATAACCTAGATATCAAGGGAATCCACGGGAGAGGAAGAGTGGTGAATGAGGGCAGTTCAAAAATGAGAAAGATGAAAAGTAGTGTTTAAGGGGGGTGAAGAGGGGTATACTGATTCATGTGCAGGATGGAAAGTGGTTAGGTGGGTGTAATCAGGAGGCCGACCCTCTGATGTCAGATAGGGCCCATGTATTTCAAACTTGTCACTGGTATTTAACATTTGTAAATTTAAAACTTGACATCATGTGGTCATATTCTAGTCAGCTGTTGTAATAGTTTCTTCACATGCTCTTAAGTGTATCTAATGTCCATCCATCTACAGTCCCCTTTTTTCCCCACATTTGCACATGGGGTCAGGATGTCACTTTAACAGCACCACTCACCTATAGCCAAAGTTCGCAAAAGCAGGTGGCTAGTCCTACAGCAGCTGTTCTTCCATATCACACACTCACACCTCTAGCCAACTTAGTGTGTCCAATCCACCTAGTACATGTCTTTGTAATGCAGGAAGAAACCCAGTGGAACACAGGGAGGACATGCAGATTCTGCAAAGAAGGCACCCAGGTCAAGAATCGAACCAAAGAACTTCTACCTGTGAGGTAAAAATGCTATCCGCTAGGCCACTCTGCTGCTCTTAGTTCTACACCACACTTAGAGTGATGGTCAGTTAGTTGTAATTCTACCCTAACAGACCATCAGTTATTTTGCTACACTTTCCATCCCTTCAAATAGTTGTGTTACAACTCTTTGGTACTTCAGCAACATCAGAAGCATTTTAAACAGTTTGTTAAGCAAGCTGTGACTTACTAAAGGAGGATTAAAATATAACATTTGGAGATTTTTTGTCAGTTTTATTTGCCAGAATCTCTAGTTTACATTTAATACTGAAGGGAACCAAGCCTTTGGCACTATTAATGCCATTTCAACTGTAAGCCATTGATAATAGTCTTTTAATCACTTTATGCTGTTATTTCCCCCACAAGGGTCATACTTGTCACCCATTCTACCAGCTCTTATCAATTTTTAGCAACACATTTAATCATTCTGTTGCTCTGGTCTACTCTTTGACAGCTAATAATGCTTCCCAGCATACCTTTCAACTGTTCAGATTTTTGCAGAATATCCAGACTTTTGCCTCATATGTTTGGTCTTTTTCTCATAAAATTTGCAGTTTTCTGGCAAATTACGGAGGATTGAGGTCATTAAATACTACTAAATAATGGCAGACATTTGAGTTTAAGACTTAATATCCTTCAGAAAATATATACAATTCTGTCCACTGGGATTATCTATGGTCAATTTTAGAAGAATATGGATGTTTCCCAAAAATTCACATTATTAAATAAATAACTTTTTGAAAAATCCTTAGCATATATAAAGATTTGATCATGCTTTTCTAAATCTTAAGAAATTACCAAAGGTACAAAACAGGGATGCCCCTTTGTTCCCGTTATTATTTGCCTTAGTAATCAAACCTTCTGCAAATTATATTCGAATGGATAAGAATATGAAGGGTATACAAATTGACAATAGTCTGGAAATGAAGGTTTAGTTGTTTGCAGATGACATTTTGTTAACCTCAAAGGATGATAACACCTCTCTAAAAACTCTATTATCTTAAATGGAACACTTTTAGAAACTCTTGGGCCTTAAATTTCATGAAAATGAGACACAGATATTACTTATAAATTAATAAGTAAGACATACGGATTTTGCTAAATATATAGCTGCTGACAATAAAATACAATACTTAGGGGTTACATTAACAGATGAACTAGATAAGACAATAGCAATAAACTACTCTAATATTCTAAATAACTTTAAAACACTCATTCAAAAATGGAATAAATACTTTTTTTTACAATGCAGGACAGGCATTATACAATTAAATGATCATTTTTTCCAAAAATATGATACTTCATATGGGTCTATATGATAGCTGAAGTTTAATAACTTTGAACACGGAATATTCAAAACATCCTGTTCGAAGTTAAAAAACTTCGACTATTGATAAAAAAAAGGAAACAAACAAAATAAACAAACCTTGCTACTTAAATATACCAACTCCGAGGTCGCAACACAGTGAACAAAATTGAAACCTCCCCTTAAGGAGATTTCCATTGAAACGCTCAAACTTCTGCAAATTTGAACTTATGGTCTCGACCATATGAGGTTCAAACTTGCAGAAGTTCAACTATCTGATAGGAACCCACTTCACACAAGCCTTTTCTATACCTCCACCTAAATCCTACATAAAACAATTTAACAAACTAATGTTAAACTTCTTATGATATCCTAATAAATCCAGAATAGCTTTGAAACATCACAAAAACGATTGAGAAGTAGGAGGAATCAGTCTTCCAGAAATAGAAATATATGCACTGTCAAATATAAAAACAATATAATATAATAATGGGCAAATAATGTTTATTCTGTCAGATGGAAACACATACATGAAAAGATATGGCTAAAATCAGGTCTTACATTACCATCACTGAGAACTGGATGCTTCAAAACCACCTCTCTCTAAATGTCAACAAATCCAAAATTTTACTATTCTCTCCCTCAAAATCACTCCCTCTTGACAAAAACTCTTTCCAAATTATCAGCCATGCCAACTCCACCATAGAAGTCGTTCCTTTTGCTAAACTTCTTGGGGCTACTATAGATGAACACCTAAAAATTCGATACCCATTCAGCAAAATATTAAGAAAACACATCAAAAACTTGGTATGCTGTAGAGAAACTTCCACTTTCTCTCTCCTTCTACAAGACAAACCCTCGCCACTACCTACTTACTACCATCACTATTGTACGGTGCTCCCCTACTAACTAACCTATCTTCCTCAATCTCTTCCAAACTGGAACTCTGTTATAACAAAATTTCAAAATTTGCCACCAAATCTAAATACTCCTCCCACCACTGTACTGCTCTCCCTCTGCTAAACTGGCTAGAACTCCCCAACTACCTTTACTACCTCCAACTCACTACAGCCCACAAGCTAATATTTAAACCAACTAAATGTCCAGCACTAACAACTTACAATCATACACCCCACACAGAACTCTAAGATTTGTCTACCAAAATCTAAGCACTGTACATAAACCGAACCGTCCCGCTGGTCAGCTTCTCCTATCCTTTTCGTTAGCCAAAAAATTGAATTTTATCCCTCCTTCAAGAACTTCTGAAAACTTTGAACACTTTAAAACTCAGCTTCATTCCTACCTCTCCTCTAACTGGAAATGCAATTGCATTCTCCCTACCTAACCTACTAGTAACTCTACTTCATACTGATCTCCCTACCTAAATTACTAGTAATTCTACTCCATACTGAATTCTTGAACAACTGCCTCATTCTGAATATAATGAAATCTAACATCAATATCGTGAATGTATATATTGTAAATAGTTTACTTTCTGCCTTTTATTCTCCCCTTTCTGGGAATGATTCTTATTACTGCCATCATACAATTTTAGATGCTATGTAACCAAAGGATAACAACTCGTCTCTAGATGTAATGTATGTTCTCCAACTTTTCCTATTATACAACTGCCTCTCTCTGAATACATCAATATCAAGAATTTATACATTGTAAATAGTTTACTTTCCACCTTTTATTCTCTCCTTTCTGGGAAGAATTTTCTTTACTGACATCATACAATTTTTAGATGCTATATAACCAAAGAACAACGTGTCTCTAATCTGATATGTAATGTATGTTCTTCAATTTTGCTATTACACTTTGCTTAGTTTTACTATGTAATATGGAGCTTTTCTCCCTGGGCCTCCACTGACAATGGGCTCCTTCAGCCCAGTAGACCTCCCCAGTCATCAAACTGGAAATAAATAAATAATAAATTAATAAATAAATCACAATATACTGAGTTGGTATCAAATAATTTTCTTTGGATAAAGACAGAACATTGTACAGAAAACAAACAGAAGGACATAAGTTCTAAGTTTATACAACCGTATTGAAAGGATAGAAAACCCTTATGAATAGGAATCCCAACATAAAAGCTTGGTCATTCTTGCTATATCCTACTGCATGCACACAAAACAACATTAAAACTTTTGATATAAATACAATTAAGGCTTTTAGAAAGCATGAACTGACTTACTGGCATCAGTTACTAGACTAGACTCTGGAAAAATTTTAATAATGGAACATATAAACAAATCTGATTTAGGTCATGATCTAATGCTAAGCATATAGGATATAAGACAGTACATTTTAAACAGAACAGAGATGATGCAATCAACAATCAGACAAAATAAACCTAAATTTATAGAACACTTGGTCTTTTCGACAACACAAGCTGTTCATGGAAAAGGCTACTTATCAAACATCTATAAAATAATTAAGAAAATGGAATTATATGAGACAGAGAATCTTTGAGGCTACTAAAAAACAATAATCAAAGGACAATGACAAAAAAATGTATATTTTCTCCACAAAACAAACAGCTCTGCTCTTTCACTGCAATGTAAACTTTTCACATGGAAATTTATTCATAGGTCCTTTATAACACCACATAAAAATGGAATAATGTTTAAACAAAATATGGGATGTTGGAGATAAAAACGGAACTTGAGAGCAGATTCGAGGTATATGTTTTACGATTGTCATTTACTTAAACCATTTTGGGATAAAGTTAATTTTTTCTTGCAAATACTTTTTAATGATAATTTTCATTTGTCTAAATCTTTGATTTTTGTCTAATGCTCCCATAACCCAATGTTTTGCTATAACCAATTTTTCACTTTTATGGACACTATTGCCTACAGCATGCAAAACCATTGCTACAAACTGGAAAAGTGAGCCTTCACCCACATTTAAAGAGTACAGAAGCATCGTATTAAATGTATCATGAATGGAAATGAGAATCATTAGAATGAGATCAGAAAGAACCAAATCTTATTACAACTTATGGAATAAAGTGAATAATGGAGAGAGATGACTCTAATAGCGCATAAATTAAGTTTTAAATGTAAAAATGTGTAATATATTTTAAACTTAGACACCTTTGTAAACAGTTTGTTTAGATTTTATAGTTAACGGTCTATAGTTAACATGTGTAAATTATGTTTTATATTGTAAAGTTATGAAATTACATTCATTTTGCAAAATCAATGCAAAATCAATAAAGACATTTAAGCAAAAAAACATTACATAAATATATAACAATGCAAAATTTGTTATTCTAACAACTTTTTAAGTTTATAGGAGGAATATTTAAACTTTGTGCCTATTTTTGGGTCTTTGTCCCCGATTATTTCTGGCTTTGTCCAGACTTCTTGCACTGAGAGGTTGAGAGGTATGCTTCCCAAAAAGTATCTGTCACTGGTAATACATCATCATTTATTTGCAGAAGATATTCTCCTTGTAGACTTCCCAAGCCTGTAAGTAAATCAGCTTATTCATGCAGGACATTTGCAGGCAGAAACAAGAGCAATGTGGAAGAAAGATACCCAGACAGTCCCAATAATATTAGGTGCAATGGGTCTAATAAAAAAACATCTACAATTGCATTTAGATATGTTACCAATACATGCAACTTGTACGAATTGCAGGAGGAGTCATTACTGGGCACTTTGCGGGTGCTGCAAAGAATACTTTTGGGTGATATCAAAGATTGAAACAATACTCATTTCATGAACTTTAATCATACTTTGATTTAGGAATGGGGTCCAGTCCTGTCACGATATCAGAAACCAAAAAGATTTGGAGAAATTAAAAAACAGAGAAGACATTACCATGGTCCTTAACTCTTTTGATATGTCCCTGTAATTATGTGAGTTTTCTGTACACACACATTTTTGCTACCACACTATGAATTTATTTTACCACTCAAACCTTCCTGAAAGTTAAATTACCTGATACACTAAGAAGAACAACATGTTTAATGCTACAGGTTTAAAAAGGAGATTGAACTTCTTATCTTACATTTACACAGTATTAGCATTGAACCTATGGCTGCTACAGCAAGCTGATAGGATTAAATCACTCTAGTCACTCCTGTGTGATCAGATTTCCTTCACTCAGAATGAAAGTAGTGAGAAACACTATGAAGTTTGACAATCCAGAGCAAAAGTGCCACGACTCATTTGCAGTGACTCTTAATACATTGGTTTCCTACAGATGTGTTACACAAAGTGCTTAACAAAAACTAAGATAACATAGCCATTTTCAAAGTGGATTATTGGAAATTTCAGTTCTCTTCCTCCCACCATCTTCCTTGAGTCTGACAGTGCATACCATGCCTTGGTTTCCAAATATCAGTAATTTAGTGAAGTTGTTCTCAGTGATCCTTACCTTTGGATGTAAAATTAGAGAGTCATGAAGTACCAAAACCTCAAAAGGCTTATAACCTTGGGAGAAGGAAAGAGTGCAGAAGAAGTGATAGTGCACAGCACAACAGCTATGAATTTGCAGACTGTATGGCCTTTTGATCCCAATGGGTGTGAAATAAAAAAAAAGAGCTGTAGGTACCTTGCTATAGGTGTTTGCCTTGTCAGAAACATTCAGACATGATAAGCGAAAAGAGCAAGGAAGACAAATTCCTGAAGAAAGTCTCATGAGATTAAATTCAGCCCCAATGTGTGTAATGAGGAAGCTGAGCTGACTTGCCTGACTAAGACAGAAATATCACAGAATATTTTTTTTAATATGTAGAAGTATGGAAAACATTTTGTAGGGAGGGAAAATAAGCTGGAAAAAAGAAATAGTTGTCATCTATTAAATTCAACATTTTGCCTACCGCTATCTTGTCAATTTCACAGCAACAATCTGAATTGCACTATTGTCTTAATGCATCTGATGCATTTTCAGACTTCACTGTATCACATATTTTTACTTTAAAAGCACCTGAGCTATATGTTAAAGAAATGCCTTTTTTTATTTCTGTCAAATACCATGGAAATTCTTTTGATGACATCTGTTTTTTCTTTTGTGTATCCTTGAATATTGCTTTTTCAAAGCAAAAAATGTGCAAAATTGATAATAGCATGAAATGAAGCATTGTCTTGCTGCTAATCTACACTTAGAATTTAAGGCATGAATTTAGAATGCATAATATTAATTCTGCACTCATGGCCATCTTTGTCTCCATTAATGTTATAGTACTCTCTAAAATAGCTTCTTTTGCATATCATTTACTGTTTTGTTTGATTCACATTTACCTTTTATGCATCTATTTTCTCAGCCAATTATTTAAACGGTATACTAGTTATTTCACTCACTCTGCACACTTTCAAAACTTTTGATTAGGTCACTTCTGGGGTCTGAATAGACTGCTTCTGGTTGATAGCTTTTACCTTGATTTCTCAGCTTAGTAACATAAGAAATGACAGTCAGTCTAGGATCTTGTGACCTTTTCAAAAAAACAAATGGCAAATTGCATTAAGGCTTGCAAAAAGTCATGAACTGTGCTCTAAATATTCTTATTTTTCTTCTACTTCTTCAAGAAAAGTAAAACTTAAACATCTTCAAGGCTTCCCTAGTGAAATGCAGACTTATGGCACACAGTAACTTTTCAGCCTTCTCAGCTATCAGCTTTTAGTGAGAAATAAATTAAATTTCTGGATATAAACTTCAAGTTTTCTGTTAATGTTCCTGCAGTAACAGAATTCTCGGTAGCTGTAATTACAGATCATTATTTTAACAGTGACTTAATTTCTTTTGTATTTTCAAGCAGATAAAATATTGAAAATAAATATATTTATTCATTTCACAAATGCACTTCCCCTGCTCTCATACCATGGAATATGCAGATGTTTATCAGGATACTCTGTGGGGCAACATAAACACTCCAAATGAGCATCAGCTTCCATGAGATGTTTACTCTTTAATCTGACTGCCTTAATGAAGGATGCAGAAATATGTACCACATAACATGCATCTCCCTATAGCTTAGTCATTAGCATATTTAAAGTTATACACTCCATATATAACAGCAGGAATATGTACCACATAATATGCATCTCCCTATAGCTTATTCATTAGCATATTTAAAGTTATACACTCCATATATAACAGCAGGAATATGTACCACATAACATGCATCTCCCTATAGCTTAGTCATTAGCATATTTAAAGTTATACACTCCATATAACAGCAGGAATATGTACCACATAACATGCATCTCCCTATAGCTTAGACAATAGCATATTTAAAGTTATACACTCCATATATAACAGCAGGAATATGTACCACATAACATGCATCTCCCTATAGCTTAGTCATTAGCATATTTAAAGTTATACACTCCATATATAACAGCAGGAATATGTACCACATAACATGCATCTCCCTATAGCTTAGTCATTAGCATATTTAAAGTTATAGACTCCATATATAACAGCAGGAATATGTACCACATAACATGCATCTCCCTATAGCTTAGTCATTAGCATATTTAAAGTTATACACTCCACATATAACAGCAGGAATCTGTACCCCATAACATGCATCTCCCTATAGCTTAAGTCATTAGCATATTTAAAGTTATACACTCCGCATATAACAGCAGGAATGGAAGGAAATCTAATTAGCCACATGAGGTCTCTATAGCTCAAATTACGGTTATTAGTTTAGGGTATTTAATTCAGTACAAAATAAAATAATGCATTATTTTACCCTGAATTAATTGCAAAACTGAAAAAGTACTTTATTTTTCTGAAAAATAAATGTGTTTTTAAATAATAAAATGTTGGAAAATTGAATTAGTGTTGCACCTGACACAAAGTCAAGCCAATGTTGGACTTGCAATTAAGGACTTAAAGCATAATATAGTTGATGTAATGAATATCACTGATGGGTACTCAGCTAATCGCTTTTGTATTATTGTCAAAATAAACATTTGATGGTTGGAATTCACAGCAATGTGTTTCGGAGCAGTTATGAATTAAAAAAGTAACAACCCCTCAGGAAAAATTACATGAACAGTCTGAAGGAACTGAAGAATATCTATGTTGCACACCACATGTTAATATTCAAACAGGAATAAACACTTGAACAAAGATTTTTCTAATCATGTAATTCTTTTAACTCATGTAATACCACTATTATTACATGCAATCACTGTTATTATATGCAAGTACATTTCTCAAGATAAGAGTGCACTTCTAACATCTTTGTACTACCCATGTAGAATTGTAAATCAGTACACTGTAAGATCATGTTACTGAAAGAATTCTTATTGCAAAGAAATATGAATATTTGAATTTCAGTCATTAAGGATTTACCTCAGAGATCCCCTTACCTAAAGAAATCATGTTCTTATAGTTCTGTACCATCACATCCCTGTGTAACTCTTTGTCCTTTTCACTCAACATCTTCCACTCTTCACTTGAAAACTCAACAGCAACATCTTCAAAGTTTTTTGGCACCTGAAAACACACAAAATGTACTTGCTCTTCATTTACTGTGCCCACAGATGAACACAAGTGGTTTCAACAAGATTGTAACCAACTATGTTAAAATGTTCCGTTGTACTAGATGGTAATTTGCCAAAGTTAATAATTACTCCTTTCTTCCTATTTACTGACAGATTTGTGAAATCTTAACTATCTCAGTTATAGATTAACAACCAGAATAATGAGTTTTTGCTCATTCAGTAGCAGTATAACAATTAGTAGTAAGACACAAGGGTATTAATCTACATAGAGAAGTAAATTATATGGATTTATAATCCTGCACTTAAATCACTGTACTCGGATTAGCATAGAAATAAGTTATGGGTGTACCATAATGACTTTTCTACATGCTAATTTACATACAATATGGATAAGAACAAAATTTCATATTTGGATACATATATTTTTGTCGAAAATGGAAAATTCAGGTCAAAAATATACAGAAAGGACACTTTTAGTAATTCATATTTACAGTATTCCAGCTGTCACTCATATAGCCAAAAACGTAGTATTATAAAAGGTCAATACATTCGTGCTGCAAGAATGACCTCAGATTATACAAACATGGTAAATGAATTGGACCTTATAGCGAATATGTTTAAGGACAGAGGATACCCTCCATACTTAATTGAGGACACTAAAGAATATGTGAAAAATGAATGGGGTAAGAAATATAAACCCATATTAGGTGCCGGGTTCATTAGAACCTCCGATAATAGTAAGGTAAAGGATGGTGAGGTTGAAATTAATTATAAGAGAGCTTGTATATTCTAATATGGACCTTATGCACAAGATATAAGAAAAATAGTAGAATCAAATTGGAACATCCTGAAAACAGAACAAAATGTGTATAAAAAGATAGGAGAACATCCTCTGTTTGTCTCTAAAAATGGAAGAAATTTAAAAAGTGAACTGGAAAGGAAGATATCTAAAAGGGATGACACAGGAAAGAAAGAAGGTACCAGTAAATGCGGGCAGTGTAACCAGTGTAGTCAGATATTACAGGTGCCATCTCTTATCTTGGAAGATACAAAGAGAACGGAGGTAAAATTTAAGAAAGGGAATTGTCGTACTCCACATGTAGTATGCCTTGCTAAATGTACAAAATGCCCATGCTATTATGTGGGTGAGACAGACAGATGCCTAAGGAATAGAATTTACGATCATGGGTATTGTATCAGGAAAAAAGATGCAAAAAATGCTCTGTGGAGGCATCTACAGTATTATCTGTGACTCTTTTAAATTTGGTATATTAGAGAGCATCAAAATGAACCCTGGGGGGGGAATATACGTAAGAGATTGGGTGAAAGGGAAACTAGATGGCAGATTAAGTTAAATGCATTGGTTTACCCAGGGATTAAGGAGAGCATTTCCATTAAACCCATATTAGAAAATTATAGTTAAAGTATATAATAATTAGTTTGGTCTTTTTCGCTTAAGATGCTCATTTATTGGTCATTTACCTTGCACTTTTAAATATTTTAAGCATAGTTGACAGATTTGTTTTAAACAGACATGTATGGTAAATCATTAGTATAGATATGTATGTACAAGCTGACACATGGTCACAGGATGTAGTGTTAGGATAGGATTGTTGTGTTTTGGTATGAGTATTTGTCAGTATTCACTTTTTAGTATTTGTATTTAACTGAATCTAAAAAAGGATGGGCAATTGTAATGATAAAATAATGAATGCACTGAGCACTTTAAATATGTAATTGAAGTATGTGACTGTTAAGGAAAGATGTTGGGGATTGGTTAGCAATTTTGCAATTTTTATAAAAACCTGCATTGGTAAAAAGGAAGTGTTCTGATGAAGTCTATTTACAGACAGATGAAAGCGCTTAACCTGATGTTATGTATGTTTTTTAATAAATTAGCACACTATTTTTGAAATATATAGAGAAAGTTTAGTGCATTCTTTCTGCTTAGAGCAGCAAACGGAGCTTGCACATTTTTCATTTATTTTCTACATGCCTGTTGTTCACCTTCCTCTTCTAATATGAATATAGCCTTTGTGCCATAATAGCACCGATACAAACTTTCTTTGCCTTTTAATCAATACCCAGCAAGCCACCATCAATCACCAGCTTAATCACCTCAGTGCCAATACAAACTTTCCTGGGCTTTAACTCCTCTCCTTACATAATACCCAATACCCAGCATGCCAGAATCACTCACCAGCTCAGTCACCTCAGCACCAATACAAATAAGATTTAACTCCTCCCCCTTACATAATACCCAATACCCAGCATGCCAGAATCACTCACCAGCTCAGTCACCTCAGCACCAATACAAATAAGATTCAACTCCTCCCCCTTACATAATACCCAATACCCAGCATGCCAGAATCACTCACCAGCTCAGTCACCTCAGCACCAATACAAATAAGATTCAACTCCTCCCCCTTACATAATACCCAATACCCAGCATGCCAGAATCACTCACCAGCTCAGTCACCTCAGCACCAATACAAATAAGATTTAACTCCTCCCCCTTACATAATACCCAATACCCAGCATGCCAGAATCACTCTCCAGCTCAGTCACCTCAGCACCAATACAAATAAGATTTAACTCCTCCCCATGACATAATCCCTATTATGCCTCCTTCACTGTCCAGTTTTAAGTAGGCCACTCAGAGCACCCTACCTACATACATACACCCCATTTTCTATACAGGGGATAATTGCTAGGACTGTAGTGGTGCACAAAGCATGACAATTCAGATCAATCATGACAGTAAGTACATAGTTTTCATATCCATCATGGACTGGTCCACCCTTCCCTATAATTAGTATAGAGACCTCAGCAGTCAACCTGGGTGGACTTATTTTTTTTTTTATTTATTTATTTATTTATGAGACAAGAAATTGGAAAACACTGGCCCCAAATGCCACAAGACATAAAGATTACATCCAGCATGTAATGCTTCAGAAAGTTGCCTATAGAAGCCCAAGTATCAGCAGCATAAATATCATTACCAGATACATTATGGAAAAGTGCCCGACAGGTGGCTCCCACTCTGTGGAATGAACTTTAGATTCTCCTACTAAAGATTTTCCATGCCTCAGATAAAAAAAAATGTAATACGCTCAGAAACCTTCTTGACAAAGGTGCTTTACAGACTTTCATATTCACATATTTGTTACAGTAAAGGAGACAACCTGCTGTACATCTTTCCTAATCAATAGTCCAATGGAGGTAAAACAGCAGCTACCTGTGAATATCTAAACACTGAAGCAGGTATTCTCCCTTGTCAGAATGATCCAGAAAAACTACTGGAAAATTTACTGTCTAGTTGACATTTATGTCAGTAGTCATTGAGGAATTAACTTCATCACACTAACACCTCTGTTTTTATGAAACACAAGGTATGGTGGATTACACACAAAACCTGAAGTTCAGCCTGCCAGATGTATAGGTAGTTACTAGGCATGTAGAATACGAGACCATTATGGAGCATAACCCCATTCCCAAAATCTCAACTGCCCCAAAGCACTATCGGTTTAAGTGACTTGCTAAAGATCACAGAGTAGGTGAATGAAAGTGGAAAGATTCAAACCCTGTACCTTTGGCACACAAAGCCTCTCATTAACAAGTCAGAGCTTTAGTCCTTTGCACTAACTGCTGGATAGCCAGGAGTAAAATGCTTTTTTTTTCAGAAAAGAGCTTCAACTCTGCTCTGAAGGCCAGTTCAAAGGGAGATTGAGTCAACTGCTCTGGCTAAAATTTGAGATCCCATTGTGGAACAGGATATCTAATCAGATGTCTAAGGAGAAAGGCTTCCTTCAGAAAACTATTACACAACTTAAGAGAGATGAAAGAGAAATTCTGACAACCTAAATGAAAGAACAAGATGGATGCTAAGTGAACCACAGTACATAACAACCTCACCTCTGAGCAAAGAATGGGAGGGACATACTCCAGGACTACTAGAACAGGAGCAACAAAAGGATTCAACCATCATTCAAAACCCAGACCCAAGAAAAGCCCATTTTATCTTTGTACGTTTTCCTAGTGCTGGGCTTCTGGGTGGAAACAAGGATGCACACCATGCTGCCAGGGTAAACTGGTCACTAACCATCATTAGAACTGGAGAATACCAAGCAGTTAATCTGTGGTCATGAAAATCCAGATGACACTTGTCAAATGGATGAGAGAGGAAGATCCTGGGTGGCCTCAACCGGACAGCTTTCTCTCAGGGATGAAGTCACAGCAGGGGGAACCAGATCTAGTAAGACCAAAAAGGAAGCTACGAGAGTGACCCAAATGGAACTTGGAAAATGCAAGAAATGGAGAAAGCTGTTAAGAGAGACCTGAAAGCCTGTCTTGGACTAAGGAATCCCTCATCCTCTGATTCAAGGGAAAATCAAGGAGAAGCCCCTGCATTTGGCAAAGGTGAAACTTGTAAACAGAGAGCAATGAAAACTCTCCACATGTGGTAAAGGGACCTTACTATCAACCAACTAAGATACCCTCTCATGGGCAGCAAGCAATTCCTGATCTGGGTCACTAGTGAGTTGGGTTCTCAAAGGTATGTGGTATCAGAAAGTGCATTGAAGACATTCCCTACTCTCTAACAGTCTCCCAACAAGGGAGAGTAGGAACAGACTATGCCCCACCCAATGATGCACCACAACATTTCTCAGGTTGTTGCAGTATATGTCAATCACTTCATGAAGGTTATCATGGAAAGTCTACAGCATGAAAAGGATCACACAACTCTAGGACACTGATGTGTAAAATGGCCTTCACATCACATGGCTCACCCTTAACAATGTTCCCACCCTAGAGATGAAGTATACATGATGACTCTCACCAGCAGATCAATAATACTTCTAAGTGGGCTGCCCAGGGAGAAGCTGTTGCCAGCAAATCCCAAGTTGGGTGCCCTCATCAATGTTTGGAAATTTTTATCTTACTAGATACTAGAGTCCAAAGCCTGCTGTCCTTGAGTCCACAAGGTTCCCTGTAAAATCTAAATATGATATAAGATTATAAGATTATGGCAGCCATTAGCCCCCAGAGAACTGAGGCAAAGGGCTTCTGTAATTGTAGAGGACTGAAGAATGCTTGACACCACTTGAATAAAAAAATGGAATCCTTTTCTGAGGGAGCCTTGGTTATGCAAGTGTGGGTGTCAAGCAGGCATCCTATGACCTTCAGACACAGAGGGCTGCAGCTGGGAGTTTGTGATGTTCATCATAACTCCAAGGACTGGAAAACATCTTTAAGGAACTCCTGGCAGCAGTTAGTTTTTATATGGTTGAGGTACAAAGACCCACTCATCTAAATAAGGAAAAGATATTCAACCCATTCAGCCTTTAGTATACTGCTACCACTGACCTATACACATAAAAATCCTGTAGGCCAGGACAGTCTGAAAGACAAGGCTTGAAACTGTTAATCATAGGTGACAGGTCATTGATCATAGTTACATTACTAAGCATGCAGTGCAAGAGACCATTAAGGGATTAGCTCCCACTTGTAATCAGAGTAACATCCTTGACTATCTTGATTTTCAGGTATGTGTCTTGGAAATGCGCTTGGCACGTCAAATCTCCTATTCGCAGACAGGGGGGGGCAAGCCACACTGTGACCATGTCAAACTTCTGAATGGGAGCAAACTGGTTTAGGTTGCTTAAGCCTAGGCCCTTCATGTCAAGAATGGGCATGAGATCCTTAGTCTTCAGTGGCATTAAAAAGAACATGAAGCAATATCTAGACCCCCTCTGCTCTACCGAATCCCCCTGGATGTCTCTCTTTTGAGTGGGTCTGGAAAGTGCTTCCCTCTTCTGGCAGGGTAAGACATTAGGAAGAGGAAGTGAGAATAGAATGGAAAGGATGTTGTAGCCCATGGATATTATATACTATGCTCACTGTTCATATGTGATTGTTTACCATGACCACCAGTGGAGTGACAACCAGTGGAGTGATGCACGAAGCATCAGAGACTATCCATGTGCAAATAACAGTGGGTAAAACTGCCTTCCAGTTTATAGCCTGCTACAGACCACCCTCCCAAACCCAGGAACCCCACTCAGCCTTCCTGAGAACACTGGAAAATATGAAGGTCTCTCCAAACACCATTATATTGGGAGACTTCAACTACCCAAACATAGACTGGGAGCATTACTCTAGCTCCAACACCCTAGCCCAAAGGTTCCTAGAATTTATAAACTCAAATGCTACTGAACAACTTGTTACCACTCCCACAAGAGGGGAAAACATACTGGACCTGATCATCACCAACATGGGGACTCTATGCTCCATACCAGAAGTGTATCCCTCACTGGTAAGATCAGACCATAAACTAATCTCACTGGATATTCACATCCCGACCCCACCCCCTGCCCAGAAAACCACAGTGAAAAACTTCTCTAAAGCAAATTTCACACTCCTCAAAACCGAGGTGGAATCCTTCAAAACCCCCGGGCCTGTGGAAAATACGGCCCAGACCGCAGAATCCTTTATAAACGCATTCTATGAACACCTTCAGGAATGCATGGATCATGCAATCACAAATAAAACCAAGACCCAATCCTCCAAAGGCAGACGTCCTGTCTGGTGGACTCCAGTCATAAACAAACTATACAATAGAAGGAGGAAGCTACTACATGATAGAGCAAAATCCCAAAAAGGGAAGGCATCTCTGATCAGTATTAGCAAAAAACTACGGGCACTCATAAAATCGTCTAAGGCCAGCTTCCAGAGAAAAATTGCACAGGACACTAAGGATAATCACAAGGCTTTCTTTAGTTATGTTAGGAACCTGGGTGGGAATTCCCAGATATGCTCAGAATTAGTCCAAAATGACAAAAAATACACCGAACCCACAGACATTGCCAACATCCTAGCTGACAGGTTTAGAGCAAACTTCTCCCCCCCTCCCCACCAAAAGGGCAAATATCTATCCCAGCAGAGTGCTGCCCCCCTGACATCTCAGATGCTCAGGTAAGAGCCGCCCTCTCCAAACCAAAAAACACAGCATCAATGGGACCAGACGGTGTCTCGGGCTGCGTCCTACATGATCTCCAAGAAGAGCTAAACCCAAACATAAAACTACTGTTCAATCTCAGCCTTACTGCAGGATATCTACCCAAAGAGTGACGTACAGCAACAGTGGTCCCGCTCCACAAAGGTGGTGCCTCAACGGATCCTGGAAACTATCGCCCCATAAGCCTGACTAGCTTGGTCTGCAAAGCTATGGAAAGGATCATCATGGACCTCATAAATAAAGACATTGGGGACCTACAGACACTGGATCCTACCCAGTTCGGCTTTGTTAAGGGCAGATCCTACCTCTTAAACCTGGTCGATTTCTTTGAAACAGTCACCAAGGCCAATGACGAGGGGAAGGTGGTCCACACAGCCTACCTGGACCTCGCAAAAGCCTTCGATACAATACCCCAGTCGGGCATTATAGATAAGCTCACCAGCTTAAATATAAACTCCTATGTCACTAGATGGGTTGCAAACTGGCTCAGACTCCAAACCAGTTACAAGTGGTGTCCCACAAGGCTCAGTCCTGGGACCTCTCTTGTTCGGTATATATTTCTCAGAGGTACAGGCCAACACGGAAGGACTGTGGCTGACCAAGTTCGCAGATGACTGCAAACTGGGCGCCATAATCAACTCTCCAGCTGACACAAGCATCCTACAAAAGGGACTCATAGAAACAGACAACTGGTGCCAGAGCCATGGCCTCAAGCTAAACACCAAAAAGTGTATGCCCACAAATTACCACATAGGTGGTAATCCATTAAGTACGGAAGAAGTAATTAGGGACCTGGGGACCCAAGTTGATAGCAATCTCTCATTTGACAACCACGTGGCCAAAATGGTTAGAAAAAATTTTATATAGCCCACCTAATCATGAAGGGATTCACATCTAGATCAGGGGAGGTCATCGTGCCTCTTTACTCATCCCTCATCAGGCCCATAATTGAGAACAATGCCCTTTTTGGGATGTACCTTACCAGACACCTGCAGCAACTAAGACCCTAAAAGTACCTCACCAAGAGGATCAAAGGGCTCAAACAGATGCCATATGCTGCCCGGTTAAAGAAACTCCAGCTCTACTCAGTGGCATACCGCCTGCTCAGAGGCGATCTGTGCCTAACGTATAAAGCCATGTCCAACCCGGAATTAATGGACATGCTGCACCTCAGAAAATCCAAATCCCATCGAGCTACGCGCTCGAGAGACTTGAACCTCAGCACTGAAATAACTAGGACATGCTGGAGGGACAGATTCATAATCCTTTCACTCTGGAATAAAATCCCAGTCCAGGTTAGGCAGAGTCCCTCATTGACTCGCTTCAAGAGGAATCTTGATGAGTGGATGGGAGATCGTAGGTTTACCCCGGGTATCACTTCTGTGTCACTGTTAGACAGAGGCACAGTATACTAACCTCAAAAAAGGTTAGTATATATATATATATATATATATATATATATATATATATATATATATATATATATATATATATAGCAAAATTAATTTAAAATGGGTGGCGAAAGCCAAACACACTCTGGCTAGGCTTATAAATGCCCTAGGGCAGATAGCCTAGTATGAACCTATGAACCCTCTACTGGATTCAAAGTATCCAAAGAAAAGTAGTTAAGTCATCCAAAAGCCTACTAGTTCAAACCATTAAGTCTAACAACTTAGGAGGCGAAGCACTCTATGCAAATTCCATTGGCAAATCCTGGAATGCCCTGCCAAACAACCTAAGACACATGACCTCTCTTCACCAATTCAAAAAACACCTCAAAGACCTATTAAAGTCCCAATGGCTATGCCCTTGCTCTAATCCTGACTAATACTAAAACTCTCCTGGCCCACTAAAGTCCCTACCTAACCCACAAACCTAAGGTCTCGACTAATTCTAATGTTAGTTCATTCTAAGTATTGTACTTCTTTTAAACAATTGTATAACATCTATGTATGATTTCTCTTTTAATGTAATAATTATAACTCTATCCTTGAATGTTATGTTTAACCACCTCTGATATTGTGGAGCTTTTCTCCCCGGGCCTCTACTGAAAATGGACATGTATCCAGCTAGACTAGCCCGGTCAACAAATGTAAAATAAATAAATAAATAATAAATAAATAAAGTGTTTGGGATTGGCATAATGGTTTTAAGTGTCTGCCTCACAGGCATTATGTTCAGGGTTTAATTCTTACCTTTGAGATTATGAACCTATAAAACAACTCCTCAGGGGAGTTGCTGCTGCCCTTACTAGATGTTGTGGAACTTCTGATTGCTATCAGAACCTCTACCACTCTGCTGGCATCCTATCCAAAGGACTGCACCGCTGTAGTTGTACTGGCTGTATCCAGGCTGATAATCTGGTGGCTGTTGACCAAACTAATGCCATTTGTACTGTAGGGTCTTTTATTCTCTATTACTGAGGAGCAATTGCGGTGGTGGTGCTGCAGTAGCGTTGTCGCCTCATAGCAAGACGTTGTCCCGTTCGATTCTCAGCTAGAGCGTCTTCTGTGTGGAGGCATACATGAATGGGGCGTGCCTTCGTTGAAGGTTGTGTGTCAAGGCTGGTAACCTGGTACGTAAAAATCCACTACCAATCATTAGCGGACCGGAGTTCCGCTGTGGTGACCCCTAACCGGGAAAAGCCGAAAGACGCAAACTGAGGAGCAATGGTGAGGAGCAGTGAAATTGATTCCAACATCCATTAGATTTCTCAGACTCATTTTCATTGTATTCCAGCTGTACCTTAACCTGAGGCCTGAATAAATGCATATCACTGAAAGGATCACCAATAAGAAACACCCTGAAATGTCCTTGGAAATCTGTAAGAAAAAGCCAGACATGACATTACGTGCCCCCATAACTGCACCACTGGCAGCATTTTGGGCTAACTGTAGGATGAGACTGGACATAATATACTAAAGTTACTTAACAAGCTGAGTACTTTGGCATCTACCTTTTGCCTTCTACCTTTTCCAATATCTTATGTTGCACTGGAATCAGTGTATTTGCAGCTGGTAACACAGTACTTTAAGAATGTAAGATAAGGCTGCATATACTCTCTTTTCACTGCTGTCTGAATCTCTAGATTTCTTATCTGGAGAATGAGCTGCGAGGTTGTGTAATGTGGAAGTCCTCTTATGGACTGCCACCACAACCACAGAGACCACAACAGGATTCTTGGATCAACACTCCCAGTCTTTGGGGCCAGGGGTAAAGTATTTTATCAGGATACCTGGAGACACCTCATCTTAGTCTTTCCAAGCCTCAGTCGAAATGAGACCTACCATCTCATGTTTGGGGTGGACCACCAAGGATGGAGATGGGAAGGACAGAGAAGCCTCTTGTAAGACCTTCTCTGAGATCTATGGGGAGAGCATGGACCAGCCCTGTTAGAATATGACTTTTTGTGTGTCACAGTAAGGATGTCATTAGGGACTATAGTAAAAAATGTAAACAGAGTTTTACTCTTAATGTAGCAGAACGAACAGATAAAATCTGGGGCAGAATGCAATGTTGGTATGAACAGCATTTTGGTAAATGTAAAACCTTACTAGGACAAGTTGATGTACAGGCATTATGCAAATGGGTTACAACATTAGATTGGTATCTCAAGCAAAAGAATGTGTGATATGACAGTAAATGTTTATTGTGTGAGTCATATCAAACTGCTTTCTGTGTGCAATGTTATAAAAGTACAGTTCAGACCATTGTTGAAAAGTTAAACTGTAGAGAGAAATCTTCTGATGGCAAAGAACCAGATACGAGTGATACACTTACATTATATCCAGATGTTAAACGGTTATGTCCTGTCACCACATGTGAAACATTTATTTTAGAGTTAGAACAGCAGTCAAATCAATTACTGACAGGATCCCCTTTAGACCTTGTTACACCCTTTAGAGACTATGTACAAAAGTGGAGTGAAGCCGCTACACAGCAAAAAACAGATAAGGACAGGGATGAGGTTAATGATAAATTGACAGAGGAGTTTAATAAACTCTTAAAAGACAGACAAAGTGAGTGCAGAAAGTTTAGAAAAGATATACAAACACTTCTCCAAAGTACACAGGGGCACTGCAGTCAGCAGAGCAGACTACTGAAAAGTATCAAAAAGCCCATGAAGAATTACTGGAAAAAAATTGAAACTCTTCAGCAGCAATTACAAGATAAGTAACATCTAGTAAGTGAATATCAGAAAGCCTGTAAAGAATTACAGAAAGAAATTCCAGATCTTAAGCAACAGTTACAGGACAAACAAAGATCTGGCTAGTGATATTCAGGATAAATCAATATGAGGTAATGCCCAAATAGAAGAGTTAAAAGAAGAATTGCAACAGACAAAGCCAGTACTGGTCATAGAGCAGAGAACTCCAGCAGATTTGTACACACAGTAATGGTTGTTAAAAGCATGCCATAGTGGAATGATAAAAAGCCATATTTTACAACATGTTTATATTTGAATAATGGGTAGCATACACAGCAGGATCTGATGTATGGACAGATGCCTTACTCAGATGCTTTTGGATTTTTATTCCCAAATGTTTTAAAAACTTTCATCCAGGTAAATCAAAATGCTTATAAATTAGACAGTAAAGTAGGGTGCATGACTGCTGTTCTCATGGCATACACACAGGGATAACCTCTCACAGCCAAATTGTTAGATAATTTCAGAATCACCATCAGATAAATTAATTGAGCAAGCTGACCATTTTAAACTAGCATTCCAGATAACCTATCAAAAGTCAGAAAGGAATATGCAACAAAGGGAAATACAAAAACAGTTAATACATTGCTTTTTAGAGCAGGTAAAAGGGGTCCCAGAGGATATTAAATGTATTTATGAGGAAAATTCAAATACTCTTGCTGACTTAGTACAAAAGCTACTGAAGGGACAGACTTTGGCCAATGACGGGACATTATATTCGCACCATATTTTTGCCTTAGAGGAAAGTAGCGAGCCATTTGAGGCAATAAGTGAGGTAAAGGATGATGGTGTGACCAGCTTCCACTGGAAAGAGCTGCATCAGCACCACCAGCTCCAGGTTTAAAAGCAGGTGATGAGCCAAAGATGCCAACATCCTTTTTCTGTAAAAAAAATAGGACATGTTAAGCAAAATTGTGACCATTACAAAGTTTGGCACAATAAGAAAGAAGAACAGGGTATGTTTGCAAAAACAGAGCCAAAAGATTCACAAGACAAGTCAGATAAACAAGTCAATGTACAGACAGAGACCTTACAATACTGCTAAAGACAGCTATAAGGCTCATCAATACATGGGGAAAGGGGATGTATGTTCCATAGATTTTCAGGCAGCTTTGCCTGTAAATCCAAAATATCTGGAAGAGCAGGCAAAAGAGATAGCCAGACAACAGTTACAGAAAGAGACTGAAAAATCTAAATATGGGGATCATTTAGACACACAGGAAGATGACAAAAAAAAAAAACATGTAGTGTGTCATGTTGCATTTGACAATAAAGATGAAGATGAAGGATTCCCTTACAATAGGGGTGTGCCCCCCTCTACTTTGGTATCTTTCCCGACTACCTTTAAAAAGGGTCGAGACGGACGACCACTGATTGATATCTGGGTAGAGGGGTCACTATGGCAAATTTTATTGGATATAGGAGCGGCAGTATCTGTCATGAATAGACAGTTACCTGTAAATCATGTGAAAAAGGTTTACATCTTATAATTTAATGATATCGGATGCAATGCACTAAATAGCCAAGATGTAGACAAATTTTCATCAAGAAGGGTAGTAACAGAAAGGTGCATTTTTGATGCATCCATCCTGTTCAACTACCAGTATTGGTATTGACATTTTAGGACCTCTGGGCATAGTAATTGACTTGCCTAACAGTACTTTGTGGATTGGAAAAGGAGAGGGAGAAGTAAGTGCAGGTCACTGTGCAATCTCTCTACCTGAAAAACCTGACAAGCCTACATGACAGGTGAATACAGACAGTAAGGATGGGTGGCAGCATTTACAACAGCAATTCCGAAATCTGTGGTCCAAGGGACCCAGTGATTGTGGGAAACTAGAAATGCCAGTAAGGGTGGGTAGTGATCAGGACTACATACTGCCATTTCAAAAGCAGTATCCCATTCCTAGGCAGGCAGAGGAACATATGGAAAAATATACTGAAAAATGGGAAAAGGAAGGAATCATACAAAAAGGCAACAATCCCACAAATTCACCAATCTGGCCAGTTAAGAAGAAAGACTGTAGTTACCGTCTTGTCATTGACTTACGAAAGGTTAATCAGTATACAACTCCTACAGCACGCATAATTCCGGGAGTTCCAGAACTAGCTGCACGTATTAAACCACAAAGTGGATTACAGTAACAGATTTAGCAAATTCTCTTTTCACTGTACCACTAGAAACTGGCCATGAATTGCCATTACATTTAAAAATCAGAAATACTTCATGACAAGGTTACCTCAGGGGTTTCAAAATAGTCCAGTTATTTTTCATCAGACGGTAGGGTCCATTCTGCAGCATCTGAAAAAAGATGATTCAGTACTGCATTACAGTGATGATATATTGATTCAAACAATGGAGTATGTACAGCTTCTTTAAAAAGTTTTCCACACTCTGCAGCAGGCAGGTTTAAAGGTTAAAAGTGAAAAAATTCAGTTCATGACACAAAAAGTTAAATTTCTAGGTACTATCCAAACCATCAGGAAGGTCTCCTTGCCAATGTGAGTGCAAGGCATTTTACAAATGGAAAAACCTTTGGAAATAACAGATGTACACAAATTCATGGGAATCATGAACTATAAAAGGGAACTTCTAGAGGAATATGCAGGTACATACATACATACATACATACATACATACATTTAAATGTTTCAAGTGCAGGTATTAATGCACTTCCAGCTTGCCAATATACCAAAACACTTGTTCCCGTAATGTGTCCACGCTGTTCCTAAAATATCTAAACTAGTACTTGCTTTAATGTAATTTGGTAGTCTGTTCCATGCATCAGCTACTCTGTCAGAGAACCAATCAGTACACTTCTCATTCCTATAGAATCTTCTACATAGGTTGTTTGATAATTCTCTACTTTTTGATAACCCCAAACATTCTCAGAGATAGTGGTCTCTAAATGCCGTATATACATGAACAAGATCTCCTCTTAGATATCTGTAAAAGACACTGTACAAGTTCAGATATTTTAGTCTTTCATAATAACTTAAATTTTCATATCCATGGATGCCCCTGGTATATTCCCACTGTACTCTTTCCAGTTTACTCAAGCTTGTTTTGTTATAGTGTTTCCATATTGTTATTCCATACTCAAGTTTGGGTGTAAGTGACTAACAAACAATAACTTGATAATTTTTGATTTCTTAGACTTTATACATCTTTTTATACAACCTATAGTTCTATAACTAACATTAACCAACTCAATATGATTAGAAAAACCCATAGCTGAATCTACCCATATACCCAGGTCCTTAAATGAGTCTAAAGTTTCAATCACTATGTGCTGTATTAAATATTCACGTTTCACTTTAAGCATCCCAAATCTCATACGCTTAGTTTTTGATGTATTTATCAGCATATTATTCTCCTGTGCCCAAATGGTCAATTTAGGCAAGTTATTTTGCAGACATGCCTTATCTGTAGCACATGTAATCAAGTTTACCCAATTTCAGGTCATCTGCATATAGACTACAGAATACCTCAGATGAAACGGTTACGGTCTGAAAGATATAATCTAAACAAGTAAGGGCCTAGGACAGAGCCCTGTGGGACACCCTGACTGTAACCCAGGTATGGCTGCTCCTTCATACAAAATGTTACAGGAACAAAAAAACTCCACTCTTTTGGAGTGGGACCTCATGAAGACAAAGCATTTTCACAAATGCAGGTAAGTCTGCATAAGCCACAGAGTTAAAGGCACCCACACCAAAGTTACCGTTTGTGTTACAAGCAGCAGCAGGAAAAAAATACATGATCTGTTGTACTATTACATGAATGACCACATGGTGGTGAAAGCAGAATGGAAAAACATTATGTTCAGTGACTTTCTGCAAATGAAAAATTACCCCAGGTGAAATGGGCTATCAGCCATGCATTCAGCAACTGTTAACCATTTACTGGGGCATTAAGCAAACTGAGTATCTGATTGTGTTTTGCAGCATTACAGTACACACCCCACATCAAGCAGAAAAAAGATTTAGCAGACAATTGAAAAGAATAAAATCACAGATGCTATTAGTCAAGTAGTATTTCCAAAATGGATGGCACTTTTTGGAATGAAAACTCTCACCATACAGACAGTAGACAATTATTATTTGTCAAATCACATGGGAAATGAAGGCAAACAGCATAACTTCTTAGAAAAAAATAATGTCACCTGAAGTACAATTTCTGGCATCTGACATTGACCATTTTAAGCCATCCATCTTTGTGGATGAAGCACGGTTTTGGGACAAATGTAAATATTGCACAGGATTTGCCGTAGTTCCAGAGAATCCCAAACTGGGTTCTCCTGAACTAATCATGTTACCAGGGCATATGTCAGCTCAGAGAGCTGAATCAGAGGCAGTACTGTATGGGCTAAAGTATTACAATCCTGTTAACATTTTCTCAGACAGTTCTTATGTAATAGACTCTTTAAGACTGCATATGGACACCTGGGAAAGATGAGGATTTGTAGACAGAGCAGGCAAACCATTATGGCATGCTGAAGTATTAAAAGACATACATAAGGTAATAATGTCAGACCAGCTGGGACAATACAGCATTTTAAAGGTAAAAGCCTATAAGAAACAGACAAGTGAAACTTTCAAGTTAAATGCATTAGCTGACACATTGGCAAAATAAGCGGCACAAAAAGGAACAGAGCTTCCAGGATATGCATATAGCAATGAAGCAGTCAGTGCTTTAAAGGAAATAGACAAACAGTCAGTTGAGGAAGACCTCATAAATATTCAAAAAAGCAAGGTTTAAAAGAAGAACAGACCAGTGCATAATTGCAGGAATACCACCAAAAGAGTACTATGCATAATCCACTACAAAAGGATTACAGCTCCCTTATGTGCCATTCAGTTAGCATGTCAGTTAGTCAAGTTAACTCACCAAATTAGGACATCTAGGAGTTGATAAGCTATGGGCAGTTGTAAAAGAAAAGTACTGGAATCCAAGTTTAAAAAAGGTCTGTGGGCTAAGTGCAGAAAAAATGTTTATTTTGTTTACAGGTAAATGCTAAGAGTAAAAAAAAAAACTCAGTTACAGAGAGTACAGCCAGCAGATGGGCCATGGTATGCAGTTCAAATAAATTATACAGGTCCTTTGCCAACAACAAAGGGAGGTTACAGATACCTATTGCTAGTAGTAAATGTTTTTTTCAAAATGGGTAGTGGCAATTCCCACCAAAACCATGACAGCAAAGGCAATGACAGAAGACTTATGGAAAACTATTTTCTGTGATTGGGGGTGGCCAGGAATTATTGAGTCAGACAAGGTCTGTAGTTTGTTAGTGATTTAATAAAGCAAATGTGTAATCTGTTAGGAATTCAGCAAAGATGTCATGTGCCTTATCACCCACAGTGAAATGGAATTGTAGAATGAATGAATCGTACGCTCAAGGAGTACCTCAAAAAAGCATGTCTTGAAAAGGGAAATGTATGGGTACAACATTTACCAGGCATTCTTATGGGTATAAGGGCAACACCCAACAGTAAGACAGGAATATCTCCTTGTGAAATTATGACAGGGAGAAAAATGCCATTACGGTTACCTTTTGATCCTGACACACCGGATGGTAGGCCTATGTTAGAAATCAGCAAGTATCAGCAATGGTTAAAGCAACTTACAGAAATAGGTGATTACAGTGCAATAGAGCAAGCTTTCCATCTATGGAGAAAGGTCCTAATATTACCACAGGAAGAAAACCTTCCCTGTGTAACAACGGTATTAGTAAAAATGTTCCAGATGGAAGGGCCCTGGCATAGCAATTGGCAGGGACTTTTTGAAGTAGTGGAACAGATAGGTCCATTTGTATAAAAAATGAAAGGTAAAAAGAAAAACAGAACAGTTCTAGTGCATAGAGATCAAACAAGAGTAGTTAAAGGCAGTGAAGAAATAAAGTCACAAAACTGGCATGCATGTACAGTATTTTCTTTTCAGAAAATGAAGCTGCCTAAAGTGCACCTGTTTGGAATACAGAACAGCAAATGGCAGAGAATAGCAAATGTAAATAATTTTGTAAAAATATCTATACTTAAGTGTGTGCTAGTTAAATCAATATCTATTTTCTATTTTCACAATTTTTTGTAATTATAATAACACCAGGGATAGCAGAGACCCCGGCAGAAAAGGCATACTGAAGTAATATTACTAAAATAAGTTGTGGTGGGCAAACAATACTACAAATAGGAGTCATGGTAATTTTTCTTGTACAGGAGGACAGCAATGTCACGTTGGAACTCTTTCCTTTAATCAAAAAGTTACAGTTTGGAAGACTGCCAGAGGACAGGTATATGTCCAACTCTCACAACATAAAGCAAATACATTTTTACAAAACAATGCTGCTATAAAATGCTGTACACTGCAAGGGGCAATGACAATACTTCCATTTTATACTGACTGTATAAACAAGAATACAGAAGGGTCTAAAACAGAGCTACTGGAGGGAAATATATTGGTCTGTATTAATGATTCATTAGAAGACAACACCCGGGCCTTTTTATTATCAGAACTTTTAATAATCATCCCTAAGCCAAGCTTGAACAAGTAATTAGGGTACCATCAACATGTACCATAGTGGGACAAAAATACCTGAAAACAAAATACATTTTAATATCTCATTCCCTCCTGACACTACTGGCTGTAGGAGATGAAGAGCGTGGTACAATACTATGTTAGGGTGGATGGGAACAGGTTTAGGTGCATTGAATTTGATTATAGTAATAAATTGAGAGGCCAAGATATTTCACAAATTGTACATTTGCAGGCACGATATACTATATGGTCATCACAGAAGAGACATATGGATTTTCAAAAAGACTTTCTGTAACGTTTTAACAACTCTTTGATTAGCAGGTTGGGATTTGATGTTAATGTTACTAAGTTCATAGATAGGACTAAATGTACTTTGCAGTCTTTGTATGTACAAATGCAGAAAACTTCAGTTCAAATTAAGTTAATGTCAAACAATGAATATGTGAATATGTGTGGAAAACCATGTTCAAAAAATGGATCCCTAGTACCAACTGGATTGAAATGCATGGGCAGCAAACAGTCTGCAAAAATACATACTGTATAGGAAAAATCACATATTATAATGTAACAAGTTCAAAAGTAATATGTCAAGTTGTAGTTCTACCACTGGTATTTGGACCACCATTCTATCGATACCAGTATTGGTTACCCAGTTAGAAGGAAATTTTATTGATTTACAAAATAAAACTCACACAATCGAACATTGTGCTCATACAGCTGGACTGGTGTGTGTTCAGCACTCACCAGTGTATGAACCATGCTTTTTATGATAGTCTGTAAATTTATGTAAATGGATAAAAACCTTCAGGTTTTGAAATTTTACTGAAATAGCCCTGCAGTTTGTGTGTATTGTAACAAATCAAAGTTTAACATTTACTGCCATTTCACACTGAGATAACTGGAGGAAGGGCACTGAGCCAACAAATCTGTGATATATAAAATTAAGTATCCTTTTTTTTTTTTGCTTATTTTTACGAGTTATTTATAGCACTTCTATTGTCTGCATATACTTTTCTAGCTAGTTTCAGTGTGTGTGAGGTATTAACTAGAAGTTTTCTACAATTGTTAAGCATCTGGTTGGGTTTGTTTGTTCTGATTAAGCTTGTTTCCTGCCTTTCCTGTAAGTCGTCTAAGTCCAGATACAGAATTGCTGTATCCAGGACTGTTTGTAAGCTTCTGAGCCCCCAAGCCTTACTGTGCTGGAGGGAAGCCTTCTAGCTTAATTTTGTTTCTTAGAACTAGCCAGTTTTCTAGCTTCAGCACTCAAATCTGTTTCTTTGAGCTCAGCACTTGTTCAGAACTCATTCTAAGCACTAAATAAGCTACAAATTACTTCAGCACTCAACTTTCATTTATCTAGAGGAAAACAGTTTTTAGTACATAATAAATAACCACCTACCCAGGCACGTCTAAGGGTTAGCTCCCGGTGTTTTCTCCTGTCTACCTGATGAATCTGGGGATCTTGGAGCAATGCAGCAATTGCGTCATGTACACAGACAACCCTCTCCTCCTACCACCCAACACTACAACGTGTGAGAGATGCACTTATATAGCCAAACTGGAAGCAAAGTTCTCTTCACCCAAGAGGAGAAGGTAAACACTTGCACCACAACACACTCATCACATAGTCCCTCAAAACCACCAAAACACATACCTACATTCACGGAGGCTCTCATTAAAAATCTACCCAAGCAACAGGGACCTCCAAAGCAGAAACGCAAGCAACCTCCATCCCCAACACAATCCAAATGACACATAGCCCACAAACTCAGTGTGCCACTCAACCACAGCCCATAAGACATAACAATGTACCCAACACTCTAGTCATAGATGACTCTATAGTCAGGCACACTGATGTTCCACTCACCAGGCTAAACAAGGAGAAAGTTACTGTCAGGTGCTAGGATCCACCACATAACGCACACACTCAGGTCACTCCACAACAAGTACAAATATGACTCTGTCATTGTCCATGTTGGTGTGAATGACCTGAGACATACCTCCCTGGACTACAGAGATATGGAGGAGCTCTCTGATCGTGCAGCCCAGGCAGGTATGACCCTAGCCCTGAGTAGCATCCTGCCATCACCCAGAATGATACCACAATACAAGGACAAAATAATTGACTTCAACAATTGGCTAGGCTTCTGGTGTCATTCTAAGAGGATCCAGTATTTGTCTGCCTGGGTGACATCATGACAAACCACGATGCTTTGCTAGAGGCAGCCTGCACCTGTCGCCCTTGGGATTCCGGATACTGGCTAAGGCTCTTGCCACCCCTACAGTGCCTTTTTTAGGCAATGTTCAAATGACAAATTCACCACTGTAACAGGTACAAGCAAGCAAAATCTGAGGGTAATGCTACTTAATGCTAGAAGTCTAAACCTCAAAATGCACTCACTTGAGGCACTTCTTAAAATGGAGAACATCAACATATATGCAGTGACAGAGACCTGGTTCAAGGATCCAGAGAGCACCCCTGCATTACCAGGCTATAATTCATACCACACCTTTCGGCCACCTAACCTGGACTGAAACACTAAAGGTGGAGGCGTAGCCATATTCATTAAGGATATCCACACCTCCAGGCTAGTTGCTCAGCATAATGCATCCGAGATTATCCAAGTGCAACTAACTCTGGGCAAGACCACAATCCAAATTGTAGCTTGCTACAGATCCCCCACCATGCCTCAGGATTACCACCATGCCTCAGGATTACCACTCCTCATTTCGTAATACATTGGAAAATATTAGGGTACAACCTAAGACCCTAATAATGGGCGATTTCAACTACCCCACTATTAACTGGGAAAACTACTCATGTACCAACTCTTGTGCACAAAGTTTTCTGGAATTCATAAATTCCAGTGCATTGGATCAACTTATCCACACCCCCACCAGGGGCAGCAATATCCTAGACCTGGTCATTACCAACATGGGCAACCGGTGTTCCACACCAGAGGTCAATTCCTCGTTGGTCAGATCTGACCACAAGCTAATCACCCTAGACATCCACATCCCACCCACACCCCCCATTAGGGAAACCACCGTAAAAAACTTCTCCAAAGCCAACTTCACACTTCTTAAGGCAGAAGTGGCAAACTTCATGACACCCATGCTGGCAGACAATAGAGGTACGACTGCTGAATCCTGTCCAAATGCACTTTATAAGCACTTACAGAAGTGCATGGATTGTGCAATCCCTAACAGAACCAAGATGCAATCCTCCAAAAAAAGGAAGCCAATATGGTGGTCCCCTGCCATAAACAAACTCTACAACAGAAGAAAGAAACTGTTGCAAAAAAGTAAAATCATGATTGCAGGAACTCCGTGGTCAGCCTCAGTAAGAAGCTGAGATCCCTCATAAAATCCTCCAAAGCCAGTTACTAAAATAAAATCGCCACTGATTCTAAAGACAAACACAAAGCATTCTATAGCTATGTCAAGAATCTCAATGGCAACACTCAGATCTGCTCTGAGTTACAGCACAATGGCACGAAATATACAGAACCAACTGATATTGGCAACATCCTGGCAGATAGGTTCAATGCTAACTTTAACCCTCTCTCACCCCCTAAAGGGTCCATCTCTATACCGGAAGAATGCAAAATTCCTGTAATCACAGCTGCACAGGTAAAAAAACACACTCTCCAAAGCCAAGAACACAGCATCCATGGGACCTGACAACACCCCAGGCTGCGTTCTACATGAACTACAGAATGAACTGGCATCCCACCTAAGAACCATGTTCAATCATATCCTCACCTCAGGCTTTGTGCCCACTGAATGGCGCACAGCAGTGGTTATCCCACTCCACAAAGGGGGAGCCACCACAGACCCCGGGACCTACCGCCCCATTAGCCTGATGTGCCTGGTCTGCAAGGCTATGGAACGTGTCATGGAACAACAATGACATTGGTAATCTCCAAACTCTGGACCCTACCTAGTTCGGGTTTGTAAAAGACAGATCATGTCTCCTAAACCTGATAGAAGTGGTCACCAAACCGTAGATGACGGTAAGGTGGTCCACACAGCCTATCTAGATCACCCCAAGGCTTTCGACACCATCCTCCACTCTGGAATTGTAGATAAACTCACTAAACTAGGTATAAATCCCTATGCCACAAGATGGGTTGCCAACTGGGTCACTGACAGAACCCACACTGTGAAAGTAGCAGACTCTAAATCCAACTTCAGACCAGTGACAAGTGGAGTACCACAGGGTTCAGTCCTGGGTCCTTTCCTGTTTGGTATCTACTTGTCTGAAGTACAGACTAACACAGAAGGTCTTTGGCTAACAAAGTTAGCAGATGACTGCAAACTAGGAGCCGTAATCAAAACTCCTAACGATGTGGACATCCTACAACAGGGCCTCACTGAGACAGATGACTGGTGTCAAAGCCATGGCCTCAAGCTCAATGCCAAAAAGTGCATTGTCATCCCTTTTGGTATACCCATTGGTGGTTAGATAGGTAGCTTGCAAACGGGTCTACATCACATAGTCAAAGTCTTATAACTTCAAACACGTAATGTTCGAACCATTATGTTCGAAGTTACAAAACTTCGACTACAGATAAAAAAAAAAAATGAAACAACGGAAAACAAAATAAACTGTTTTAAGCAGGAGGGATTACCAGAGTCAATGGATTTCAGTGTCCATGAAGGAGATTAGGTCAGTGGTGGTGCTGTCTGATGGGCGAAAACTATGATGGGTAGGGGTAATTAGTTTGTTCTGGATGAGGTGGTACAACAGTTGCCTATGTGTGCATTTTTCCAGGAGTTTGGAAAGAAGAGAGAGGATGGAGATTGGCCGATAATTGGATAGTTCAATGGAATTGCCCCGCTGATGTAAAGGGGTGATGATAGACTTTTTCCAGAGGTTAGGGACAATGGACTCTGCTATAGAGTGATTTATAAGGATACTGACAGTATATGCTATGGCTTCTGCAGCAAGTTTTTAGTATTCAGGAGGTTGTCAGTGGAGATGGAGCATGGATTTAGTTTTTGAATGAGCGAGGTAGGGACAGGTTTAAGAGAAAAGGGAATAGAAGGTGTAGTACTGGTTTGTTGGGAACGTGAATGTTTTTTTTGTTTGTGCAGGAGTCTTGACATAAGAGTAGAGGGGCATCAGAGATGGGGCTTGAGGTAGTTGTAAAGGTGGAATTTGTTAACAGTTTGCTGATGCTGTTTATAATGTGACAGTAAAACAAGTTGGCTATCGCTAAGGGAGTTCTGTCAGGGTATGGTGATGGAGTTTGTTTAGAGCCTGGGGTAAGCAGGTTTGAGATACATTTCCAAAATTGCTTTGGTTTGTTTTTGTGGCTTGCCAGTTGATTGGAAAAGTGTGTTTTTTGTGTCTAAGTTCACTAGTTTTTTTTATTTATTTATTTTTTTTGTAGCTGTTTATAATTGATTAGGTTGGCATCAGATTTGTTATTGTGCCATTCATTCCATGCTTTATCTCCATCTTATAGAAGTTGTTTATTATTTTTTGTTAGCTAGGTGGCACGGATAGTTTTAATTCTTTTGGTACAGAGGGGTTATTAAGACAACCTACAAAAGGACGTTGCTTAGGTTCATAGGTAGGTACTAGGCTACTGGCCCTAGGGCCTATATAAGCCTAGCCAAATGGTACCCTGACTTTTGCCACCCAAGAAAATTATTTTCCTGTGCCCCTGTCAAGCAGAGCCACAGAAGTGATCCCCGGGGTGAATTTCCTATCTCCCATCCAATCATCAAGATTTTTCTTAAAGAGTGCTAATGAGGAGCTTTGTTTGATATAGATAGGTAGTTTGTTCCAGAGTATGGGAAGTCTCTGGGACAGGGATCTATCCCTCCAGCATGTTCTGTTTATTGTGGTGACAAGATTTAGGTCCCTAGAGCGTGTAGCTCGAAGGGATTGGAATTTCTTTAAGTGGAGCATGTTCAACAGCTCCGGGTTTGACATAGCTTTGTATGTTAGGCAGAGATCGCCTCTGAGTAGGCGATATGCGACAGAGTAAAGTTGGAGCTTTTTGAGACGGTCTGCGTAGGTCATGTGTTTGAGGCCAGTAATCCTCTTTGTGAGGTATTTCTGCAGCCTTTCCAGTTGTTGTAGATGTCTTGTGAGGTACATACCAAAAGGAGCGTTGTACTCTATAATGGGTCTAATGAGTGATGAGTAGAGGGGAGCAATGACCTTTTTCCGGGATGAGAAACATTTTGTGATGAGGTGTGCCACGTAGAAGGATTTCCTGACTATTGTGGTGATGTGATTAAAAAGGAGATACAAATGTCCACTTGTGTCCCAAGGTCTCTTATCACACTTTCAGTGTTAAGTAGAATACCGCCTATGTCATAATTGTTTTAATTTTATTGTAATATAAATATTTCTTAAATAAAAGGACCCCACTCTTTTTGATCAGTGCAGTGAATTCTTTTAAATCCAGCTGAGCTATGGCCATCTGAAGCAGCTGGACCTCAGTTTAACATCTCATCCAAAGGAGAACACATTCAGAACTGCAGCACCCCCTAATGTTGCACTAAGTGGCAGCATTCCAATCACTTGAAGTGGTAACAGAACTCACAGCCTTCTGGTTTTACAGCACCAAAGACAAATATTATTGCGCCACTGACCACATACATGTTTACTTTCAGCAAGAGACTTATTTTTTTATAAACCACTGTTTGCTAATGTAGTCCATCATCAGTATCAACAGCAGTGGACTCAGCTGAACCCTGATGCACAGCCACTCCTACAGGGAACCCCTCTGTGAGCCCAAACACTGCTCATACTTGAGTCAATGGGTCTTTGTACATAGCCTGAACTAATTCTGTCACTGTTTCTGGGACCTCAAACCATACTAGGATTGCCTACATCAGCTTTTTTCGGACCTTATCATATGCTTTCTCCAAGTGTAAGAATGTTCACTTAGATACTTTCCTCATCTCTTCTCAACTATCCATCTCAATGCAAACAATAAGTCAGTTATGCAGCATCCTGATCCGAATCCAAATTGGTCATCTCTCATCTTACTCTCTCCTATTCCAGGTATTCAATATCAAGCACCCTATACAGGGCTTTCATGCGGTGTCTCAGGATTTTGATACCTCTATACCTCCTACAGATGTAAATGTCCCCTTTATTCTTGACCACTGACACTGGTATATTTATTCTCCAGTCACCTGGGATACAGCTTTCTCTCCATACTGGTAGGAGTACCCTCAGGAGCCATTTCTTCTCAATCTTACCCAGCATTCTTTATTATATCTGCTGTGACCTCACTTGAGTCTGCTGCTTTCCCTGACTTAAATTTTCCTTAGCGCTGTTCCACTACTTCTAGGTGGGTTCCTCCTCTTCTTTCATCATAAGCTGTGTCTGGGGTAGAACAGCTTCTGTGTGTTTTCTTTATTTAGAAGCTGATGGAAGTACTCCTTCCCTCTGCATTTGATGCTCTGTGGACTGCTGAGCAGGTTGTTGTGGACATCCCTTAAGAAGGGTGTCTGACTATCTTATTTATCTTTCTTTATTTGCCTTGCAACCTGATACTGCTTCTTTGTGGTATCTAATGAGACACTTTCCTGAAGCTGGTATCATGCCTCCGATGCCTCATTCTTTGCTGTTAGAACTCCTCTCTTAGCCTCTTTGTTAGCCAGCCAGTATTCCTTCCAAGCCTGATCCGTCTTTTCTGCAAATGTTTCTTACACTTCTTTCTTTTGATGACTTCTTGGACTTCTGCATTCCATCACCAGCTTTCCTTATACACCTTACTTCCATACCTGGCTCGGCCACATACCTGTTCTGTAGTCCTCACACCTGCTGTTTTAAGTACTGCCATTCTTCTTCAACTCCACCTATTTCGTCATTTTCCGGAGGTGTTAGAACCCAGACTAATTCATTGAACTGTTGTGCTTTCTCAACAGTCAACTTCCAGGTCTTTAGCCTGGTCTCTGTTGACCTTAGAGACTTCACTAGCCACTGCTTGAAGCCGATTGTGGCAACCAGTAGTTTATACTGTGGGCCAACCATTTTACTGGGGATGACATTGCAATCACTGATTCTACCCCCAGTGACCTTTCCTTTCCAGGAGGAAGCCTACTCTAGTTGCATGTTGGCCACTCTTGTAAGTGATTTGACCGTCTATCTTGCTGAACCATGTGTTGGAAAGCATCAAGCTATTTGCCAGACAGATGTCTAGAATGACCATTCCTTTATTCCTGTTGCCCCACCCATGTGGACCCACACAGTACGCATATCCTGTCTGTCCCGATATGTGCATTCAAGTCACTCATTAAATCAACACCAGTTCATGTTATTCTACTTTATCTCACAGGTCCTGCAATGGTTGTCTGAATGCACTCTTTCCCCATCACTATCACAAGCTTGTTAAGGGACATAAGTTAAGATTATTAATAGCATCCTATCCTTACACTAAAGTCTGTCACTGATTCTGATGACATCCCTCACCGTCTTCTGAAGTCTCTCCCTCACCACAATTGCCACACCATTTCTAGTCTCTTTTGTTCCTGAGTAGTAGACTCAGGATCCAAGCCAAATATCTTTGCTGCACTGCCCTTCCATCTGGTCTCCTGGGTAGACAGGCTGTCCAACCTCCTCCTTACCATCATTTCATCCACTTTCATGTTGCATTCTGTCAGTGAACCTATACTGAGTGTTGCAATTCTTCTTCTTACAACAAAAATAAAGTTCTAATTATGAGGCCCTGCTGCAGCAGGACAGAAAATTGATCTTCTGGGATAGTTCATGTGAGGATGGGAACCACATTCCTTAAAACTGAAGGGAATGTGCAGCACAGAAAGAAAGCATTGCCATTGGGACTAATCTACATCAGAGTTCAAGATGACAGGATGGGCCACTTAAGTACCAGAATCAGGGCAACTCACTCTGCAGCTGCCCTGAAGGGTCAAAATAATAACAGGATGAACAAGCAGTCTTGTACCCAAATGGAAAAAAATAACTGTTTGTGGAGAAGAATGCCTGACCCTGTCTGAACAGCAACTATAATGACTCACAGTAACTGATGAGGTAACCACAACCAGAAAGATAATTAAAAACAAAAAGGTTCTCCAGAACTAAAGAGAACCGATGTTGGTAGTTGTGTCCACAACCACCACCACCACTGACATCAGCAGTTGTGTCCACATCAGCGGTCATGTCCACAACCACTACCACTGAAGTGAGCAGTCGTGTCCACAACCACCACCACCACTGACATCAGCGGTCATGTCAACCACCACCACTGATGTCAGCGGTCGTGTCCACCACCACCACTGACATCAGCAGTCATGTCCACCACTAACATCAGCAGTCGTGTCCACCACCACCACTGTCAGCGGTCGTGTCCACCACTAATAATGTCAGCAGTCGTGTCCACCACCACCACTGACATCAGCGGTCATGTCCACCACCACCGATGTCAGCAGTCACATCCACCACCTCCGCTGATGTCAGCGGTGACACAGGTTCATAGGTTGGTACTATCAGCCCTAGGGCCTATACAAGCCTAGCCATAACAATTCTCTGGCTATTTCTTCCCACACTATTTACTTTCCTGGACCCCTGTCTAGCAGGGCGACTGATGTGATCCCCGGGGTGAATTTTGTTTCTCCCATCCAATTGTCAAGGTTCCTTTTGAAGAGGGCCAAAGAGGCACTCTGTTTGACATGTATGGGCAATCTATTCCAGAGTCTGGGGAGTCTCTGGGTCAGGATCCACCACCTCCACTGATGTCAGCAGTCACATCCACCTCTGACATCAGCGACCATGTCCACCACCACTACCATCAGCGATCATGTCCATCACTACCACTGACATCAGTGGTTGTGTCCACCAGCACCACTGACATCAACGGTTGCGTCTACCACCACCACCACTGTCAGCAGTCGTGTCCACCACCACTAACACCAGCAGTTGTGTCCACCACCACCACTGATGTCAGCGGTCACATCCACCTCCACTGACATCAGCGAGCATGTCCACCACCACTACCACTGACATCAGCGATCATGTCCACCACCACTACCACTGACAAAAGTGACCATCTCCACTAACAGCAGTTATGTCCACCACCACTGACTGCAGTGATCATGTCTGGCAACTCTAAGGGAAACTGTGTACAGAGTTTTGTGTGCTTCTTCCAAGTTAATAGGGGACGGGGGTGCTTTGTTTTCATTAAACAAAAAGTCTTGAAAAATGTGACATAAGTTTAAATGGAGATGAGAAAAAACAATTGGACAAAACATCAGCCCGCTAAAGATTAGTATATGCATGTAATACAAAATCTGGAAATAGACATTCAAAAGGATGCATGTAAAATAGGCGGGAACAATAGCTTTTTATCATGATAGCTATGCTGTCCATATTATCCTGGGCTACGGATGGCTTTACAGGTATAGATAAAAAGGAAACAGTCTTCTTCTTCTTTCGGCTGCTCCCGTTAGGGGTCACCACAGCAGATAAACTGTTCCCATTTCTTCCTGTCCTCTGCATCTTGCTCTGTCACACCAACTACCTGCATGTCCTCTCTCACCACATCCATAAACCTTATCTTAGGCCTTCCTCTTTTCCTGTTACCTGGCAGCTTCATCCTTAGCATCTTTTTCCCAATATACTCTGCATCCCTCTTCAGCACATGTCCAAACCAATATAATCTTGCCTCTCTGGCTTTGTCTCCAAACCATCCAACCTGGGATGACCCTCTAATATACTTATTCCTAATCCTGTCCATCCTCGTCACACCCAGTGCAAATCTTAACATCTTCAACTCTGCCACATCAACTCTGCCTCATCAAGCTCTGACTCCTGCCTTTTTGTCAATGCCACTGTCTCCAACCCATATAACATAGCTGGTCTCACTACTCTCTTGTAGACCTTCCCTTTCACTCATACTGGTACTCGTCTGTCACAAATCACTCCTGACACTCTTCTCCACCCACTCCATCCTGCCTGTACTCTCTTCTTCACCTCTCTTCCACACTCACCATTACTCTGAACTGTTGATCCCAAGTACTTAAACTCATTCACCTTCGCCACCTCTACTCCCTGCATCCTCACCATTCCTCTATCCTCCCTCTCATTCACACACATATATTCTGTCTTAGTCCTGCTGACCTTCATTCCTCTTCTCTCTAGAGCATATCTCAACCAAAGGAAACAGTACTGAATTGTATTAAGAAATGCAGAATATAACTAGAAATGCTGCAGGAAAAACATTTGGGAAACATTTGGAAAGAAAACAGCATGTATATTTGACAGAGGATTTCACACCGGATATTCAGCAGAATATCAAGGAAAGGAAAAGGGGAGAAATTGTACTAACTGCTACAGGGGCACCACTAGTGGTAGAGGAGGGGAAAAAAGAGAAAAAAATGATAGATTTGTGGTGGTAGTAAGGGGCTATTGGTAAAAGAAGAGAATTAGAATTGCATGTACTTGAAAACTACTATTTTGGAGCTTTAGAAAATTTGGGGAAAATAATCAGCTTTTAGTAGAGAATATTATTTATAGGTGGGAAATGGAATTTGATTTGCAATAGTGATTATGTATCAGGGAGACCTAGAAGGGACAATACAACAAAAGAGGGCAGATTTCTGAAGAAATTTATGAAAATATTTGACATGGAAGATGTGAATTCAGTAGTGGGACAGAATTTACATATTATTCCCCCAGGTACAATAACTGGGTTAGACTAGATGGAAATTAGGTTTCACACAAACATGCGCATTTAACTGAAAGCTTCACATCTCTTAACCATTTCTGATCATGCACCAATAAAAACTAAGATAAAAATGCAGGGTAATGAAGTAAAAAATAGGACATTAGCACTTTCCCACCCACCTGTTAAAAAGAGAGGAATTTAAGGTAAAAATCATTTGAGAGTTATCGGGGAAGATAGAAATGTCTTCTGCGATAATAGGAAAATGGAGTTTAAAAATAGGGTCAAAAAAGATAAAGAGACACGATTAAGAAGTAATAGAAATGACTTAGAGGGCTGACAAAGGTTAAAGTATTGCAGAATAAGGGGACTCTCACAGAAAAAAGGAGGAAAAAACGTAGGGTGCTAAAGAGACAATAAGGGAGTATCTGGATGACATGCACGAGTTTAAAAAGACTGCAATTAAGCAACTAGTTATTGATAACTCCAGGGCACAAAAACGTTTAGCACAACAACTTAGTCAACAGAAGATTGAAACGGTTGTCGCCAAAATTTGGGGACCTATAGCAAAAAAAATAAACAGAGATACTGTAGAGGTTTTAGAGATATTCTGGAAATGTTACGAAAAACTGTATAAAGTAGAGAAATGTGGAAATCAAAAAAGCGTACAAATGGAAATATTTATAGAAAACAGTTACACCAAGGTGAGAGGTGGATGAGGCTCAACAACTAACAGTTAAGATGGAAGATGATGAGATAGAACAATGATGTATAATCAATCTTCAGGAAAGTTTCCAGGCACAGATGGGATCCCTGTAGGGGTCTGGAAATGGGGAGGGAAGAAGGTGATAAAGATCTGGAAGGTTCTGTTTAGCAGTATTCTAAAAGAAGAGGAAGCACCAACATTTGGAAGAAAGCTGAGGTGGCTGCATTACTAAAGACAGCCAAGACCTTTCACATCCAGCTTCATATAGACCAATTTCAATTCTAAACCACAATTATAAAGGGTTTGTGACTATACTAGCTAAAATAATGCCAAAGGTGTTGCCAAAATTGAGAGATACACATCAGTGTGGTTTTGTGGAGGGCAGGCAAACATCTGACAACTTTAATAGAACGATGATCCAGAGGGAAGCAGAATGTAATAAAATACCTTTGATGTTGGTGGGCCTTGATAAAGAGAAAGCATTTGACACGGTAAGCTGGGATTTTAGGAGTAGGGCACTGCAAGCATTTACACTACTTGGCACAATAATAAGGTTACTTAGGAGGATACATGAGGGATTGAAGGCAAACATTAAAGCAGGGTTCCTTTATAATAAGTTGTGTCTGAACAGAGGAACCAGGCAGAGTTGTACTCTCTTCCTCTGTTATTTGCTTTATATTTAGCGCTACTAGCAAAAAAAATAAGTGACTCAGAAATTCAAGCACATTATTTGTATGGTAATCAGGAAAAGTTGGCTTTAACTGTAGATGGTGTTATTTTGTACCTGATAAAACCAGAAAGGGGTATCTCAGCGTTTTAAAACATTCTGAGACAGTGTCAAGTCTTTTCAGGATGCAGAATTAATGAAGATAAAACAACGGTGATAGTTGTAAACTATGTACCCACAAACGAAGTGGTTCAGCAATATCCATATTGATGAGGACAGGATAAAATGAAGTACTTAGGAGTGTGGGTTAAAAAGGATTCTGTTATGACAGCTAAGGATACTTGGGAAGAGACTAAATACAAAAATTGAGAAATGTAAGCTCTGCTTTTATGGATATGGATAGCAGAATACAAGCAGTGAAAATGTTTTTAGTCCCTTTAGTTTTATACTCAGGTCAGGCATATTTTTAATCTTCCAGAGGAGAAGCTGTGGATAGCAATTACTAAAGAGTTGAAGGATTTTATCTGGGAGTGGAAGAGGGCAAGAGAGTCAGGTAGGATAAGCCAATCCTTTCAATAGAGCAATGTGACTTAGGATTACCAGATTTGAAGGGGTATTTCAGAGATAAATAGTTAGGGCCCCAATGCATAACACAACCAGTAACATATAATTCAAAGTGGAAAGAAGATGATGAAACAGGGGAGAAGCCTAAAAAATAAGTATAGGCTGGGATTTTTGATGCAGATCCCTAAGGAGAATAACAAAAATACATACAGAACATTATGCTTATAAAGTAGCAGGAAGTACTCTAAGAAATAAGTCAACAGGGGAATAAAGAAAGTAGATTCCACTGATAGGGATGACTGCAATTAAATATACAGAGAATAGGCAAGAGGGGGTTGAATTTACTGGAAAAAACAACAAAGGAACCAAGGTATTGGGACCAAATAATTAGAGAGGGAAAGGTAACAGAACGGGAAGAGGCCAAGAATACATTTGGACTGCAAGCTATCAATTACCTTCTTTATCAAGGATTGATATCATGGTACAGGCAAACGAGTAAGGAACAGGGGGGTCTTAAGTGAAACACGAGCACTGGTAGAGTTTTTAGTAGAATCTAGAAAAGAAGCTGCTGTTAAAAAGGGATAATTAGTAAGGCATACAAAATATTGCATGAGAGCTCAATTAGAGGAGGTTAGAAAAGATTGGGAAGAAAGATTAGATAAGTAATCCGCAAAGAAACAATGAGAGAATATTTGTGTGCCTTCCAAATATGCAAAGTCTAGAAGATTTAGGATTTTTGCTTGGATGTGTTTACATAGGTATTTTTATACCCGAAGCAGATGCCACTGAATTTTTCTTCGGGTAGACTTTAAATTTTGGATGTGTGATGGGGAAGATAGAGGTAATTGAGAACATATTTTTTGGAAGTGTAATGAGTTGTCAGACTTTAGAAAAATTCCCTTGCAGACTACTCTGTCAGAAATACTAGGTGAACAAATAGGTGTAACAATACAAACATTTTTTCAACTGCGATGTAGAATCAAATTGTCTAGACATAGGAAGGCCATGCTGAGTTTAACTCTGGTGGCTGCCAAAAAAGCAATTACAAGAAAATGGAAGTCAAACTCTAAATCACCTGTAGTAGAAGTAATGAATATAGTAACAAAGATAAAACAATATCTTAAAAAGTATTCGCAAAAACTGAGAGCATTAAATCCAAAGGCCCAGACCACATACTGGGTTGCCCAGTAAAGAATGCTAAATATGCACCTGTTCATCTCCTCTTTAAACCCTTTAACCCAACACTTGCTGGAGGCTATGTTCCCTGAATCCTGGCACACTAGTATAATAAAGTGTCTCAATAAGGGAGGAGCCAACTTGAATCCAGGTAACTACAGACCCATCAGCTTTATGAATCTTATCTGTAAAGCCTATGAGTGCATCATTACTGATCTCATAAATATAACATTAAAAACCTGATTAAGCTAGACCCATTGCAAGCCGGCTTTGTAAATGACAGGTTCTGCATGATGAATGTTAACCACTTGAGTGACCCTCCCAAAGAAGCCGATGATGGTAGTTACATCTTTCATGCAGCTTACATTCATCTGGCCAAGGCATTTGATAACATACCACATAATGGAATTGTTTATAAGCTGATAGCCTTAAACATAAATCCCCATGGGATAAGATGGGATAGCCAACAGGCTTTAAGACAGAACATATACACTGTCTGACTGGATGAAGCCTCCTAAGACAGACAGAAGGTGACCGGTGATGTCTCCCAAGGATTATTGCTGGGGCATCTTCTGTTTGGCATCTGTTTTTCAGATCTTCAAACTGATGACTGATCTCTGGTTAATAGTTTGTTGACTGTAGGCCGGGTGTGGTTGTTAAATTCCTTTTGGATGCATATATCCTTCAAAATGAACAAACTAAAGCCAATTCCTGGTGCACAGAAAAATGGCTCAAACTAAATGCCAAGAACTGTAGTATCATCCCCTTCAGAAAGCTTAAACACTCTTGTCGCTCATTTTCCTCTATTACAAATAAGAAGGCTTGGGGTTTCATTTAGATGCTTTAATATACAGAAACACATCAGGATGGATAGCAGCATCTTTAAATATGAATGAACTTACTAGCAAATAGTGATGTAAATGTAAATATTGGCTGTTTAAATGCGCTCCTTTGAAAGCAAAGCAATTAAATAAAAGTAAAAAGGAGAGCGTAAGGCAGATTAGATTTCAACGTATTACAACTGTTTCACAGTTCTGGATATATTATCCGTACACCAAAGGCAAAAAAGTTTCTAAAAGTTACCAGTTAAACTAAAAGTTTTCAAGCATTACCAGCTCTTCCAAGCAGATTTTTTCAAGCGTTACCAGACTTCCAAGCTAGTGTTCCAAACAGCACGTGGAACGCTGTTAATATCGCACTGTTTGGAACACTAGCTTGGAAGTCTTGGTCGATTATATGATGCTGTTAAGCTGGTAATGCTTAAACATTTTAGTTAAGCTGGTAATGCTTGAAAACTTTTAGTTTAACTGTTAACTTTTAGAAACTTTTTTGCCTTTGGCATACGGATAATATATCCAGAACTGTGAAACAGTTGTAATACGTTGAAATCTAATCTGTCTTACGCTCTCCTTTTTACTTTTATTTAATTACATATGTACAGTACATGTTCACATCTCAACAGCTAACTATAAAATGGCAGTCTGACTTGGACATGCTCAGTATTTATACACTTGTGCAAGCCCTTGTGTAGCTTCTTAAAGGTATATGCCCATGCATATGGGCCTACATCCTCCCTCTTAAATAAATTGCCCTTTATGCAAAATAACGTTAGAGATAGAAATGCATTACTATATACATTGGAAACAATAACACAATGTTCATGTCCAAGTTACTTCATATCTACTGCAAGGTTGAGAGATTCTACCATATCTCGTAACATAATGTTTAGGACTATGTTCAGCAACAGGGACAGTATGTGGTGCACAACTTGAGTCTGGAATCACTGGATTCATCACAGGAACAGGAATGCCCTCTGGAACTTCCTTTAGAATTGTAACTCACGCTGAGATAAAGAGTCTCTCTCACAGGCTAATTTGCTGTGGTGCAGGCTCAGACACTGGTCTGAAATGTTTCCGATTCCACCTGAAGATTCCTCCTTTTGATTCTACAGTGTATTATCTCGGCTCTGAACCAATATTCTTCACGACACCAATCCGATCATAACCTTTGGACATTTGCATCCTTACCACCTCTCCTGTTCATAATGGATTAAGAGGTCTGCTGGTCTTATTGTAGGACTTCTGGGTTAAGCATTTTTTTCAACAGATTGCTTTTTACTGACCTGCTGTTCTTGACACATGGAACCAACAGTTGATTAGTGACTGGTAATGTTTGTCTCAACAGAAGTCTCTGAGCAGGTGAATCAAGATGTTTGTCTCGAGAAACATTTCTGAGATTTAAGAGATTCAGGAAAACATCACTATTGTCTCACTTTGACTTATCAAGTAACTCTTTTACACTTTGCACTGCAAGTGCTGCTAAACCATTTGACTGTAGGTACTCTGGACAACTAGTAACATGAGTAAAGTCCCATTCTTCAGCAAATCTTTTGAACTGTTGGCTTGTAAACCGAGTGCCATTGTCAGAAATAACTTTGTGTGCTGATCCATGTACAGCAAAATGACATTTCATCTTAGTAATGACAGTACTAGATGCCTGGTTTGGAAGTATGTCAATCTCAAATCAATTAGAGTAAAAGTCTACTAGCACCAAATAATGTTGACCATTCCACTCAAAAATGTCGGTGTCTACTGTCGACCAAGGTAGTTCTGGAATCTGGTTAAGCTGAAGTGGTTGTTGCTGTTGATGTAGCTTTATACTATTACATACAGAACAAGATCAAAGTGATCTCTCAATGTCTTGTGACACAGAAGGCCAAAATACTAGTTCTCCCAGCCTTCTTTTTGGTAGATTTGGTTCCTGGGTGACAACAATGCAAAACATTAATGTATTCAGGTTGCAAAGATGTTGGAACAATAACTTTCAGACTTTTCATAATGATAACTTTGTCAGCCAAAATCTCATCTCTGTATGGAAAATAAGGTTGCAGTTTTTTAGGTAAACTAGATTGCTTTGATGGCCATCCTTGATTGATAAAGTGGTTGAGCCTTTGCAAAACTGGATCTGTAGCTGTGTGATCTCTCAGCTCATCAAGAGATGTGGAAGAAAAATTATGGACTTCCATGACTTCAAAATCATCAATCGAGTGAGGATGTGAAGTTTGAAACTGTTCAGTGGTATTTCTGGGTGATCTGGACAACGTATCAGCATGATAAGGAAATGTGCCTTTTTGTAGACAAAATTGAAATTGTACATTTGCAGTTGGGCTGGTGCTAAATGCATTGGCTTTCTCACGATTGTGACCTGTTCCGACCTGGATAGGTCAGCCATAATCATAATCATGGAACTTGGAACATCCAAACACAATTGACAAAAGCTCTTTTTCAATTTGGGCCTGTTGCTGTTCAGTTTGGGTAAGAGTTCTTGATGCATAGGCAACAGGTTGATCTTCTTGTAGAATGACTGCACCAAGACCAAATTTCAAAGCATCACAGGAAAGTGTTACTGGTTTGTGAACATTACCCAAGTGTTGTAAGGCTAGCAATTCTCTGTTTCAGGACATCAAATGCTCTCTGGTGTTGCTCTAACCAACACCAAGAAACATCTTTATGTGTCAGCTCTCTGAGTGGTGCTGAAAGTTGGCTCAAGTCTGGAATTAACTTGCCTAGATAGTTGACCATGCCAAGAAAACATTGTAGGGCTTGAACATTGTCTGGAGCTGGCATCTCGAGAATGGCCGTTTGCTTTGAAGGGTCTGGTTGTAGGCCTGTACTTAAGTGACCAACATAAGAAACCTTTTGAAGCCTGGATTTTCATTTGTGTGGAATGAGCTTAAGATTCACTTGATGTGCCCTTTCTTGAACTTTTCTGAGGTTTCTGTCATGCTCTGCTTCCTACCAGTACGTTGTCTGCTATGATGGCACAAGGATACCCAGAAAAAAATTTGCTCCATTGCTCGTTGAAAGACTTCACTTGTAGAATTTATCTCAAAAGGCATTCTCAAAAATCTGTACCTGATAAATGGAATACTGAAAGTAGTAAGCATTGAGGATATCTTGTCAAGCTGAATTTGCCAAAATGAACTCTTTGCATCCAAGGCAGAAAAAAATAGTAGCATTTGGCATCAGGCGTGCGACTTCTTCGAATATGCACATTGGGCAATGAGATCATTTTAGTGCTTTGTTCAAATCTCATGGGTCAATACATATTCTGATGTCATCTGAGCTTTTCTTATGAGCTACCACCATGGTGGATAACCATTCAGTTGGAGTGTCAACTGGACAAATCACACCTTGTCACACCATTTTAAGTCAGCTTTGACTCTGTCTTGCATGGCTATTGGAACTTTACTTGCTGGTCTGACCACTGGACTGACCTCTGGATCTAACTTCATGAACTACACAACTAGACATTTGCCTAGTTTGTCTTGGAAAAGATCAGCATAGGTAGAAAGAATGTAATGGGAAAAATTAGAGTAGTGGTCGTTTAAGCCAACATGGCGGACTTCCTTGTTAAATGAAAGTAGCCCCATTTTCAGAGAGTCTCTAAGCCCTAATAATGACTGAACATGCCTCTTGTCCACATAAAATAATAAGTCATAGCTTCTCTTGCTCTGCTGGAAGAAGCAGGAAAGCACAACTGAGCCTTCGGTTTGAATTTCCTTACCTCCACAAGCAACACGTTTTGCACAGCTTGCCACATCAAGCCTTTCAGTTTTACACACTCTAGCAAATGTTTATGAAGACATAACGTTGCACTTGGAGCCTGTATCAATTTTGAGCTCTATGGGTTTGTCATTTATCTGAACAGTACAAAATGCTTCATTCTTGGCCCTCAAATCTACTGCATTAACTGTTTCATGAAGCACAGACACACCATCAACATAAAGAGTAGGGCTGGCACTATCTAACGGATTGACTCATTTCTTAAAATGTTCCCTTTCAATGAAAGAGCTAGGGCCTTTTGATTTACAAACTCTTTTGAAATTATTACATTTATTGCATTTGCGGCATTGTTAATCAAAAGCTAAACATTTCTCCCTTTTAGATTCATGACTACTGACTCAATTATGACAGTTGGTAATGAAATTTGGGTGGGGCCCTTGCTTTGAGTTTGCTGACTCACTCTTATGCTTCACAGAGACTGTGCAATTTCTGGAATGTACTACAGAGATCTAGGGAGTCTTGCAGCTTTCCTTGGTAAACCCTGTAGCTGCCATGTGCTTTGGATCCCTTGTGTAAAATAAGTGCCTCTCCATTGTACCATTTGTCTGGGGGTTACACATTTCTCTAAATTTACATTTTAAGCACTCTGGGTCCTCCCTTGTCTCAGCCTGTACAATAACATGATGGTTTCCCCCTCTCCAGCATAAATAGCAGGTCATAAACAAATGAACGTGCCCTTTCTATAGCTTCTGACCCAGCTCAATTAAGTAGAATAAATGTCTTTGCATGATCATCTTTATCAGAAAATGCAGCTTGTTTGAAAATGTTGTACTCTTGCTCAATCAAACACTCTCCAGTTCTCAGCAATATTACTGTCAAACACAAGTGCACTGGATTTTCAAAATCCATCTGCCTTGCCCACAAAGTATACACAAACACTCTGAAAATATGGCCCTTGTAACTATGTACAAACAAACAATACTGCAAGCTTATAACAACATCAAAATGCACAATAAACTCTTCAAAATCGTTTACTTTGTGAATATGCTCTACAATGGCCATACTCTGTGAAATATGTTTTGTAATGGCTGTACTCTGCAAAATAACTTTACTGTAACACTACACAAACATGCAAACACTATGCACTTCTGAAAACTTTAACAGCTTTGCTCAATACAGAAATACATATACTTTGCGAAAATGTGGGCGTCTCCCCTTATTTGATTCATTTTATGCAATTCGGACTTTATTTCAAACATGCTCCATAGTAATTAGAATAGTTTTATCAACATCGTACACATTGGTTTGTGCCACTTATCACTTAAAGCATTCTGTATGCCTCATTTCATATTATACAAAAGAAAATAGTGCTGAGCAAGTTTTAATATCTGAAATTTGTTTCTGACTTGATTTGCAAAGTTTACACATACTGGGAACCATTCACTGCTGTATATTAGCTATGCTTCTCGATTTTGCTTCTGGTTCACATTTTGGCCCATGTTCATTTAGACGTGCCGGTTCTGACTTTATGGCCTTTTAGAAATCCCGGTTCTGACACCATGTTGCTTGTTCGTCTTTGTTAAAAATAATAAGGCGGCTTTGGGTTTTGTTTACATGCTTTAATATACAGAAACACATCAGGATGGACAGCAGCATCTTTAAATATAAACTAACAAAGAGAGCTTACATATGTACATGTTCATATCTCAACAGCTAACTACAAAATGGCAGCCTGACTTTCACATGCTCAGTATTTATACACTTGTGCAAGTGCAAGCCCTTGGATAGCTTCTTAAAGGTATATACACATGCATATGGATCTACAACTCTGCAACCTACTTCACTGAAAACACAGCTTTATCATATGGATCAGTGATCAGGGTTCTGGGTACATGAGTTGATAGCATCATCTCCTTTAAGCAACAACTGTTGACACTAGATTTCACAAAGGGCATGTCTATTATAACTAAGGAAGTCATTGTGCCCCTGTATTCTACCCTAGCTAGACCCATTTTTGAATATAATGCACCCTTCTTTATGTACGTGGCTAGACATTTAAAAAAACAGAAAAGTCAGAGGTTCTTTAAAAAAAAAAAAAAAATTTCTGGTCTCAAAAAAACTACCAGAATAGATCAGAGTCCTCATCATTGTACTGAAGTGTCACTCAGGCTTCTGAGGACAGACTTGTGCCTAGCTTACTGTGCCTTTAAATATTCAGTTATTCTCTATCTCCTCATCCTCAACAAGTCAAATTATGCTGCCAACACCAGAATCGTGATTTGAACCTTCCTCAAGAAATAAATAAAACTAGAGGGGGAGAGAGGGGTCCTTACCTAGTACCTCTACTTGCTCAGGTATAGACTTTCACAGCCTGTCAAGCAATGTGATTACCCTGTCATCCTTCAAATGTAACTAGGACATTTGGATGGGTGTCCTTAAATTTACACCAAGGGTCAAAGGCATAACCCTCCTTGCAAAAGGTGGTGAAGCCTAGGGCTGGGTACTGCAAGGCACACATGGTCTCTGGTCAAAAGGTGGCTGAGCTTAGGGCTGTGTACTGCAAGGCACACATGGCCTATGGTCAGAAAGTAGTGCAGCCTAGGGCTGGGTACTGCAAGGCAGACAAGGTCTCTGGTCAGAAGGTGGTGGAGCCTAGGGCTGGGTACTGCAAGGCACACACGGACTCTGGTCAGAAGGTGGTGGAACTTAGGGCTGGATACTGCAGGGCACACACGGCTTCTGGTCAGAAGGTGGTGAAGCCTATGGCTGAGTACTGCAAGGCACACATGGCTTCTGGTCTGACTTGCCCTGTATATCCTAAGATCCTATGATCTCCCTTACCAGCCTCAGTAAGAAGCTGAGATCCCCCATAAAATCCTCCAAAGCTAGTTACGAAAATAAAATTGCCAAAGATTCCAAAGACAACCACAAGGCATTCTATAACTATGTCAGGAATCTAAATGGCAATACTCAAATCTGCTCTGAGCTACAACAGAATGGCATTAAATATACTGATCCCAAGGATATTGCCAATATCCTGGCAGATCGATTCAGTGCCAACTTCACCCCACTCTCACCCCCTAAATGGCCCATCTCAATACTGGAAGATTGCCAAATTCCGGTAATAACAGCCACACAAGTAAAAAATGCACTCTCCAAAGCGAAGAATATAGCATCCATGGGACCAGATGACATCCCGGGCTCTGTACTACATGAACTGCAAAATGAACTGGCACCTCACCTAAGTGTCATGTTTAATCATACCCTCACCTCAGGCTTCGTGCATACTGAGTGGCACACAGCTACAGTTATCCCACTCCACAAGGGGGGATCCACCTTGGATCCCAGGAACTACCGCCCCAACAGTCTGACGAGCCTGATCTGCAAGGCTATGGAACGCATTATCATGGAACTTATAAAGAAAGACAATGGCAACCTTAAAACATTGGACCCCACCCAGTTTGGGTTCGTTAAGGGCCGATCTTTTCTCCTGAACCTTACTGACTTATTCAAATCAGTCTCCAAAGCCGTGGACGTGGGTAAGGCAGTCTACATAGCCTATCTGGACCTCGGCAAGGCCTTCGACACCATCCCCCACTCTGGAATCATAGATAAACTTACTAAGCTGGGTATTAATTCCTACGTCACTCGATGGGTTGCCAACTGGCTTACTGACAGAACCCACACTGTAAAAGTAGCTGACTCCAAATCCAGCTCCAGACAAGTGGAGTACCTCAGGGTTCAGTCCTGGGACCTCTCTTGTTTGGCATCTACTTCTCTGAAGTACAGGCCAACACTAAGGGACTCTGGCTAACAAAGTTTGCAGATGACTGCAAACTGAGAGCCATTACTGAATCCCCAAATGATGTGGATACTCTACAAAAGGGCCTTACAGAAACAGATGCTTGGTGCCAGAGCCATGGGCTCAATGCCAAGGAATGTACAGTTATCCCCTTTGGGAAAAAATATGTACCCGTGAATTATCACATAGGTGGCAGTACACTAAACACCGAAGGTGTGATAAGAGACTTAGGGACACAGGTGAACAGTGGTCTCATCTTCAATAATCACATCGCCACAACAGTCAGGAAATCCTTTTATGTGGCACACCTCATCACTAAGGGCTTTTCAAAAAAGGAGGTCATTTACCTACTGTACTCATCCCTCATTAGACCCATTATAGAATACAACGCCCCATTTGGTATGTACCTCTCAAGACATCTGCAACAACTGGAAAGGCCACAGAAATACCTCACTAAAAGAATCACAGGCCTAAAGCAGATGCCCTATGCTGACCGCCTTAAAAAAAATCCAGATATACTCTGTCGCATATCGTCTACTCCGAGGCGATCTCTGCTTAACATACAAGATCATGTCAAACCCAGAGCTGTTGGACATGCTACACTTAAAGAAATCGAACTGAACACGTAGATAGAACAAAAGTCAGGAACAAACACAGTAGTTACAGAAACACAGGTTTTACTGAAGCTGGCCTCAACCCTTTTCAATTATATAACATATTACATTTCAATCAATTTAACAGCCGTCAAAATAAATTAAAATCACATGAAGTAACCAGCCAATAAAAGTTGGAGGAAGGAAGAAGGAATATCAAATATTAATACTACACAGGAAATATGTGAGTCCCTAAATTATATATTATAAATTATCTGGCCCTTAGTATACTATGCGTCCACAAAAGTAATTATGTTACATATTTTACTCATTTGGCGGACCTAAGCCCAGTTTCCACCAAGCAAACCACCACAATAACGCAAGTGTGTGTCAGCTCCAAATTCATTATCCATTTATCTCACATCATGTTACTGCATTCATACATCCCCGCCTACTGAGCCTGACGCATGCAGTTGAGCCAAATTAAATGTTCGTGCCATTTGTCTGTATTTGTCTTGTAGCGGAGATTTACAGCATCAATAATTAACCATGAGCTGTTTTGATAGTCCCCCAGGAAACATGCTTCAATTATGCATCAATGCAGGCGGCCTTTAGTCGTCTTCATTCCATAGTATTACATACAGCACTACAGTAGAAAATTTTTACATGTGTGACACAGGTTGTTTAAAGCTACTCATCTGAAATCTAATCCCTCATTGCAACAGCTACTTTGCTAACATAAGATAAGTCCCTCAATCCGTAATATTTCCACTATTATGTTGTTCCACAAAAATAATCGCGCACAAGATATTCTTTAAGTTTTGACTATTTCTATGTGATCATCTATTTGGGGTAATTATTACATTGCCTTATCGTGCATCAGTTTTTCTTGATTGGCAGTAATTTGGAAATTATTTCACATATTTATTAGAGTGGCTGAGGTTGTTTTGGTAATGTAACTCAGGAGAATTTCTTCTTTCATCCCCATGAATAAACTTATCCACCCATTTGCATTAATGTGGTAAAACGCATGTTTTCTCTGCCCTCTGTTGTCATTTTATCCATTTTATCAATTGCACTAGCATATCCACTTCTCAGTTTTGTTTCATGATTTATGCCGAATTAATTTATATCGTTTAATTCATGTTGTTAATGGATACCATCTTATAAACTGTGATTGCCAACCACTATTATCAACATGTATTGGATGCAACACTGGCTGACCCAGTTTATCACAAGTATGTAACGCCTTCTTAAATACCATGGTTTGTATCACTGTCCCATAAATTTTTAATGCACTTGTTCATCCAAAAATATCATTTCATCTGGTCGGTGACTCAAATTTTTCACCCAGTGAAAAATTTTGTAGTTAAGAGCCGTGCTAATATCGGAAAGAATGAAGTCTCAAGGTCTTGTCATTATTAGCATAAAACAATACATGTGGCCTGCTTGCATCTCCAAACATAACTAGATTTGCATTTGTATACTCCCAAAAAATTAAATTCACTCTCCCAATGCCCTTAACTAGAAGACCATAGTATTTAAGCCACAGAAGTACCAATACACATGAATTGTTTATAATATATACCATGGTTAATACGGGTATTATTAGTTAGACAGTATGAACTGCAAAAGCATATATTGTTACACATCTCACAACAGCAGCCCATCATATTAGTAAATCAAATCTAATTGTTGCCAGTGCATCAAGAATGCAAATAGATGATAGAAATAACCTCAGTTCCATGTGTCTAGTTACAAAAATATTTATGTCATATACATTTTATACCATATCGAGAAGATTATTACTTAAGTTCCCCACATCTCTTGATTCAAAGTTTTAATAGGTAGGTAATTTGGAAGATAGTACAATCCTGTTTATATTTAGATTTAATATCTCAGTTATATACATCTTTCAATTGAGACTAGTAGAATTTGCCTATGGTTGCTCTAAAGAAGCCGCCTTATTTTTATCTTTAGTTATGTTTTAATCGGAATGTTATAGAAAGGTGGAGTTTAAAGCCTTCACATCTATTTTAATATCAAAATTTAACTGTAAAACATCAATAGCCATAGAAATTCGAGTAATTAAATTTGTCACTTTATAATTAAGTAATTTTTTAAAAGTATCAAAGAGCAGTAAGAATATTACTTATCTTTTTCTAGTAAATAAATTATTGTAGATTATGACTAATGTTGTAAGTGCTTCTGCAAGCTTTTATATATTTAAATTCCTTTGAAGTAAAAATTATATAGAGAAATATCAGTATAAAATTTCAGAAAGATTAAATCTTTTTTATTTATTCATCAGTGTAACATAGTTATTCTTCAATTTATAAATATTGTTGAACTTGAATGGCACAACAAAAGAGGAATAAATAAACTTGAAAAAAAACTAGTTTCTATTTTGACTAAAATTTTAAATATAAATTAATCCATCAAATGAGAAGCAAACAGTTTTAAGTCTTTAAGATAAGGTGGGGCAATCTCAATAGATGTGTTTAATTATTTCTCCACCCTACCCCCTAAAATTCCACCATGACTATATTTTGTAACATTGGATGTGGAATCGCTATTTACGTTATTCCCATAGATTATGGCATAGAGGCAATTAGAAGGTTCTACTGTCTAAAATAATTTTAAAAAAACCCTGAAGTGGAAAATATGCTTTGCTTTCTTCTTCATTTGGTACTAACTAATAATATTTTTTATTGCAATTCATATCATAAATTACTTGGAGTAGCCATGGGTTTAATCTTTCTATTTCCAATAGCGAATCTATCTAGTACTTTTCCATTGAAGGAATTTAAAGATTCAGATGATTGTTTCTTCGTATGGATGGCACGATATAAAAACTTTCATTTTTTCACTTACATACATTAATAACAAAAATTGGCCAATTTTAATGGCAATGCCTGAATTCAGCTCAATAGTGGGCTCAAACCCAGCTTTTTTCTATAATACTATGAAATTAGTCTACCTCGCACCTGCATGCAATGCCAGCTTTTTATGTAGGAAAGACAATGGATTGAAATGTATAATGTTATATGCTGATGAAGGGTTGAGAGCCCACTACTGTGTTCCTACACTTAAAGACATCCCAATCCGTCAGAGCCACCTTGCTAGACAGGGGCCCAGGGAAGTAAATAGTGTGGGAAGAAATAGCCAGGGAATTGTTATGGCTAGGCTTGTATAGGCCCTAGGGCCGATAGCCTAGTACCAACCTATGATCCTATTTGGCTACATATTACTGATATGCAATCCTGGAAATTATTAGTTACTTTTCAGGTGCTGAGCCATGTTAACTCTAAAGGACTTCAGAGGGATTAGATTACTGAGGATCTCAAGGACACTGTAACGAAGTACGTTATCAATGAGAGGACAATAGTCTATGACCATACAGTCTAGGCTCTTCTGCATAACACAGACTGCTCTGTCATGCTCCAGTTTCTTTCTGAATCCTAGTTATTTATCTATCTATGGCTGGGAAACAACAAGAACTGTGACCGAAAGACATATATGGCAAAATGATCACTTACAGCATGTTTAGTAGACCACAGGTGTACGAGTTTCTGCTGTAAGAGGTAAGGTCCCAACCAGGGACATTTTCTGAACTTGCCCTCTTTTTTAAGCAGACTGTAGCAAAGGTAAACCTGGTTGTCCCATATACAGAGGACAATGGAACTTCTTCCAGGATCTATGATTTGGTATTTAAGCTGGGGGCCTTCCTGTTCTAGAAGAACATTTAAACTGCTTTATGCTGAACTACCAGTGTTCTCACAATAAAAAAAGTGCCATGTTTAATCATAACCTCAGCTCACGCTTTGTGCCCACTGGATGGTGCACAGCTACAGTTATCCCACTCCACAAGGGGGGATCCACTTTGGATCCCGGGAACTACCGTCCCATCAGTCTGACGAGCCTGATCTGCAAGGGCATGGAATGCATTATCATGGAACTTATAAACAAAGACCTCAGGGTTCAGTCCTGGGACCGCTCTTGTTTGGCATCTACTTCTCTGAAGTACAGGCCAACACTAAGGGATGATGTCCAAGGTCAGCTTCCGTTGATTTCTCCTGTCCACATGGTGAATCTGGGCATACTGGGGATATGCAGCAATTGCCTCATGTACACAGACAACCCTCTCCTCCTACCACCCAACACTACAACCTGTGAGAGATGCACTTACATAGCCAAACTGGAAGCAAAGCTCTCGCCACCCAAGATTGTGCTAGACAGTCAAGAGGAGAAGGTTAACACCCACACTACACCTCAATAAGGGCCAAGGGTACTAGCTGCTAGATCAAGGGCCTAGGGAACTAACCAAAGGGGTGGTGAATACCGCACAATGTGGCTGGACTAATATATGCCTTCGGGCAGATAGCCCAGTACCTACCTATGAACCTAAGCAACACACAGCCCTTCTAAACTCACACCACCAAGACCCACACATAGAAACACTAAATCCACATATACGGAAGCCCTTAACTGTAACCTGCCCAAGCAACAAGGACCTCCGAAGCTGAAACGCAAACAAACACCAGTCACAACCAAAGTATCACATAGCTCACAACACCAGTGTGCCACCCAGCAACAGCACTTAAGGCAAGACAACGTACCTAACACTTTAGTCATAGATGACTCTATCATCAGGCACATTGATGTCCCACTCACCAGGCTGAACAAGGAGAAAATTGCAGTGAGTTGCCTGTAGGGTGCCAGGATCCGTCACATAACTCATGCACTCAAGTCACTCCACAACAAGTACAAATATGACTATGTCATTGTCCATGTTGGAGTGAATGACTTGAGACGTACCTCCATGGACTACATGAAAAGAGACATGGAAGAGTTCTCGGATCATGTGGCCCAGGCAGGTATGACCCTAGCTCTGATTAGCATCTTGCCTTCGCCCAGAATGATACCACAATACAAGGACAAAATGATTGACTTCAACAAATTGGCTAAGCTTATGGTGTCATTCAAAGGGGATCCAGTATCTGTCTGCCTGGGACGACATGATCGATAGACCACGATGCTTTGCCTGAGATTGTCTGCACCTGTCGCCCCTGGGATTCAGGTTACTGGCTAAGGCTCTTGCCACCCCTGTAGTGCCTTTTTTAGGCAAAGTTCAAAGGACAAAACCACCACCGTAACAGGTACATGCATGCAAAATCTGAAGGTAATGCTACTCAATGCTAGAAGTCTAAACCTCAAAATGCACTCTCTCAAGGCACTCCTAAAAATGGAGAACATCAATATCTGTGCAGTAACTAAGACCTGGTTCAAGGCTCCAGAGAAAACCCCTGCCATACCAGGCTACAACTCTTACCACACTTTTTGGCCACCAAACCAGGATCGAAACACTAAAGGTGGAGGAGTGTCCATATTCACCAAGGATATTCCCACCACCAGGTTAGTTGCCCAACACAATGTGTCTGAAATTCTCCAGATGCAACTAACACTAGGTAAGACTGCAATCCAAATTGTAGCTTGCTATAGATCCCCCATCATGCCCAAAGATTCTCACAACACCTTTCTAAACATACTGGAAAATATTAAGATACAACCAAACACCCTAATACTGGACGATTTCAACTACCCTGCCATGAACTGGGAAAACTACTCATGTACCAACACCTTTGCCCAACGGTTCTTGGAATTCAAAAATTCCAGTGCCCTGGATCAACTAAGCCATAGTCCCACCAGGGGCTCCAATATCCTAGACCTGGTCATTACCATCACTGGAAATCGATGCTCCACAGCTATGGTCACCCCCTCGTTGGTCAGGTCAGACCATAAGCTAATCACACATAACATCCACATCCCACTCCCACCCCCCAGTAAGGAAACCTCCATATAAAACTTCTCCAAATCCATCTTCATGCTACTCAAGTCAGAAGTGACAAACTTCATGACACCCATGCAGACGGGAACTGAAAGTTCGACTGCTGAATCCTACACTAAGGCATTGTACGAGCACATCCACTCATACATGAATCGTGCCATCCCAAAAAGAACCAAGATGCTCTCATCCAAAGAAAGGAAGCCAATCTGGTGGTCCCCTGTCATAAACGAACTTTACAACAAAAGGAAAAAACTGTTGCAGAAAAGAGGAAAATCCACGGATGCAAAAAACTCCCTTACCAGCCTCAGTAAGAAGCTGAGATCCCCAATAAAATCCTCCAAAGCTAGTTACGAAAATAAAATTGCAAAAGATTCCAAAGACAACCACAAGGTATTCTATAGTTATGTCAAGAATCTAAATGGCAATGCTCTGAGCTACAACAGAATGGCATTAAATATACTGATCCCAAGGATATTGCCAATAACCTGTCAGATTGATTCAGTGCCAACTTCATCCCCCTCTCACCCCCTAAATGGCTCATCTCAATACCATAGGATTGCCAAATTCCAGTAATAACGGCCACACAAGTAAACAACGCACTCTCCAAATCTAAGAATACAGCATCCATGGGACCAGATGACATTCCGGGCTGTGTACTACATGAACTACAAAATGAACTGGCACCTCACCTAAGTGTCATGTTTAATCATACCCTCACCTCAGGCTTCTTGCCCATTGAGTGGCGTACAGCTACAGTTATCCCACTCCACAAGGGGGGATCCACCTTGGATCCTGGGAACTACTGCCCCATCAGTCTGATGAGACTGATCTGCAAGGCCATGGAACGTCTTATCATGGAACTTATAAACAAAGACTTTGGCAACCTTAAAACACTGGACCCCACCCAGTTTGGGTTCGTGAAGAGCCGATCTTGTCTCCTGAACCTGATTGACTTCTTTGAATCAATCACCAGAGCCGTGGACAAGGGTAAGGCAGTCCACACAGCCTATCTGGACCTCGCCAAGGCCTTTGACACTATCCCCCTTCTCTGGAATCATAGATAAACTTACTAAGCTGGGCATTAACCCCTCACATCATTTGATGAGTTGCCAACTGGCATACTGACAGAAGCCACACTGTAAAAGTAGCTGACTACAAATCCAGCTCCAGACAAGTGACAAGTGGAGTACCTCAGGGTTCAGTCCTGGGACCTCTCTTGATTGGCATCTACTTCTCGGAAGTACAGGCCAACACTAAGGGAATCTGGCTAACAAAGTTTGCAGATGACTGCAAACTGGGAGCCATTAATGAATCCCCAAATGATGTGGATACTCTACAAAAGGGCCTTACAGAAACAGATGCTTGGTGCCAGAGCCATGGGCTCAAGCTCAATGCCAAGAAATGTAAAGTTATCCCCTTTGGGAAAAAACATGTACCCATGAATTACCACATAGGTGGCAGTACACTAAACACTGAAAGTGTGATAAGAGACTTAGGGACACAGATGGAAGTGGTCTCATCTTCAATAACCACATTGCCACAACAGTCAGGAAATAACACTGAAAGTGTGATAAGAGACTTAGGGACACAGATGGACAGTGGTCTCATCTTCAATAACCACATCGCCACAACAGTCAGGAAATTCTTCTATGTGGCACACCTCATCACTAAGGGCTTTTCATCCAGAAAAAAGGTGGTCATTGTCCTACTGTACTCATCCCTCATTACACCCATTATAGAATACAACGCCCCATTTAGTATGTACCTCTCAAGACATCTGCAACAACTGGAAAGGCCGCAGAAATACCTCACTAAAAGAATCACAGGCCTAAAGCAGATGCCCTATGCTAACCGCCTTAAAAAACTCCAGCTATACTCTGTCACATATCATCTACTCCGAGGCGATCTCTGCTTAACATACAAGGCTATGTCAAACCCAGAGCTGTTATGCTACTACATAATAAATCACTCTGTGAATCCCCAAATGATGTGAATATTCTAAAAAGGGCCTTACAAAAACAGATGCTTACCCAAGCCATGAGCCTCAAGCTTAATGCCAAGAATTGGGAAAAAACATGTACCCATGAATTACCATATGTGTTGCAGTACTCACTTCTTTTTCGGGTTCGTTCCAGTTAGATCATCTGTTTCCATTTCTTCCTGTCCTCTGCATCTTGCTCTGTCACACCAACCACCTGCATGTCCTCTCACCACTTCCATAAACCCTTACCTTATCTTAGGCTCTCCTCTGTTACCTGGTGGTAGTTTCATCCTATTTTATTTTTTTTATATACTCAGCATCCCTCCTCAGTACATGTCCAAACCAACGTAATCTTACCCTCTCTGTCTTTGTCTCAAAACCTCTAACCCTGGCTGACCCTCTCTATTCCTATTCCTCCTTGTCCCTCGTCACACACACATTGCAAATTAAAATCTTCTTAACTGCCACATCATCCAGCTCCAACCCATATAAAACATAGCTGGTCTCTCTACCCCTCTTGTAGACCTTCCTCACTCTCTCTACTGGTACTCATCTCACACAAATCACTCCTGACATGACACTCCATCCTGCCTGTTCTTCACCTCTCACCTCTCTTCACCATTACTCCACACTATTGGATCCCAAGTATTTAAACTCATCCACCTTTCCCTGCTACAATCCTGCTCTCTCACCATTCCCTCTATCCTCCCCTTCTCTCTACACATCATATATACACTACCCTGTTCCTCTTTCTTATTCCTGTCCTCCTCTCTAGAGCATATTATCTCTCACTCTCCATCTCCTGTGTTCCCTACAGGTCACTCTCACCACAATGTCATCTGTCATCAGCAAACATCATAGCCCACAAACATCCTGATCTCATCAAACTGTCCATCACATCACATCTGCAACAAGGTCCATCACTCTCTGAAATAAGAGAATCCCACCTAAAACTCCACTGCCATTTCACCTAAACACCTCCATGCTTCCACAGGTATGTCATCTGACCCAACATCTTTCCTTTCTTCATCCTCTTCCTTCATAGCTATCCCACCTTGCTCCACCTTGCTAATCACTGCGCTTCATGATTCACTATCCACACATCATCCAACTCTCGCTCTCTCTTTCTCTACCCCTCAATCAGTACTTCATCTCCTCTTCATCTCCCCTCACTTGTGAGTATGTTGTGATCCTGTTTTCCTCATTATCCTTTATCACCTTTACCTGCTGCACATCTTTTCCTAGCTCGTCCCTCTGTCTAGCCAATTGGCACACCAAAGACCGCAAGTGTGATGAGAGACTTAAGGTGGACAGTGGAGTCACAGGCGACAACCATCGCCACAATAGTCAGGAAATCCTTCTATGTATCACACCTGGCACATCAAGGGTTTTCTTATCCAGAAAAGGATCATTGTCCCACTGTACTCATCCCTCATCATCAGAATTATATAAAATACCCATTTCTGCCCAGATCAAATGTACCTCACAAGACTGACACCTGCAGAGCGGCCGCTTGAGAACCCTCAATAAAAAGGCCTAAGCCTAACTAAATGCTCCTATGCTAAAAAACTAAAAACTCACTAGCAGATCCCATCTATATCATAGCCTAAGTCTCTGCTTAACATACCAGGCCATGCCCATGTCAAACCCTGAGCTGTTGGACATGCTCCACTTGAAGAAATCCCAACCTCAGAGCCACATGCTCCAGGGATCTAAACCTTGTCATCACAAAAACAAACAAATGCTTGGGAGGAGGGGTTCTGACTCAGAGACTCCCCACTACTGGAATAGACTGCCCGTACATGTCTATCAACCTATGAACCTAAAATGGGGGTAAAAAGTCAAGTAAATCAATTCACAGCCCATTTACAGAGTGGCAGACAGGGGCTACATGCTTTTATTACTGCACCACTGATGTCAATATTTCAACTGGCCTTTAGGGTTAAATTGTAAATAGGCACTGCTGCCTTATATAGTCAAACAAAAACCTTATACTCAAATACTACAGATCAGAGTCAAAATCACTGGGTCCCTAGGATTTCACACATCTCAGAATAAGCCTAGTGCATTTCAATTGTACCTTGTTCTCTATCCTACTCATATGAAAATCTATAAGGGCTATCGATCTAATTACAGGACATTTGTGCCTTGTTCTGTATATCCTACTCATATGTTAAAAAAACTTATCCATCTGTACAACAACATATAAACTACTGCACAACACGTGATAACCGTGTGTCTCAAAACCCAGTCCTTTATATTAATGGCTAATGTATATGCCTATTCTCCACTGTTACAGACTTCATTCTCTCTGTATATATATATATATATATATATATATATATATATATATATATATATATTATATACATATACACACACACACACACACACACACACACACACACACACACACACACACACACACACACACACACACACACCATCTGCTAAGTACATTAACATCTCCATATAAGCAGGTAATCTTGGGGGATCTCTGAAGCATCACAGATAAAGTAATTTAAGGTTACCTATCAACATTAAGTACAGTCTCACCCAATGGTCTTGTATTATCCATGTTGAAACTTTAAAAATTACATAAAAGTTCTCCATTTCCCCGTGTGATGACCTCCATTTCCCCATGTGATGACCACCATTTTTATACGTTCTGCCCTCAGTTATGTAGTTTATACCACAGTCTTCACAAACAAAGCAAGAAAGTTAAAAATGCAGAAACATGGTATGCACATATAAGCAAATAAAAACAAAACAGTACTATTTGTGAGATTGGGTCTCACTTAAATGTAGTTTGTTAGACATAAGTATAAATGCACAGGTCTAGAAATGCAGCCATGTTAAAGCAGGCCTATATCTTCATTTTCTTACATGCAGGTTTAAGTTCTGTTTCAGTAGAAAGGAATGTTTCAGTGAAAGATACAGGTGAGCTCAGAGTAATAATCTTCAATCTAAAATATTGATAAAAAAAAGAATGTGCAGTGCACCAAGTACAAACAGACCTTGTTTAGATGGTACGAGGCTTGGGAACCAGGGTTAAAAAGGCATGTAGGAAACGTACAGGGTTTCGGTATTATTATGAGATTTTGATAGATAGAAGTCAGTTCAGTTTGGAGAAGACAGAAGGCAGTCACTGCAGTTCAGTTCAGTTTGCAACTGATATTCAGGAGATTAAATACAGAAGTCCGGTACTGATAAGCAGGAAGTTAGTAAAGTAAGTTAGTCCCTGTATAGAAATCAATTCAAATATCCAGGTATCGAGAGCATAATTCAGTCTATTTCAGTTTGTCAGTATTTTTACTTGAGACAATAATATTTGATTCGGATATCGCTGACATCTACCTCCAAACGTATGCTGCTGCTACTACATAATAAATCACTTTTATCAGACCTACAGTGTGTACAGACTTTTATTCTGAAAGGTACAAGAAGGTGGGCCACATAAAGGAGAAACTGAGATATTCAGAACTTGTTCAGCACAGTTCTGGGCAATTAAAAGATAAATACATTCCTTCCAGTCATTTCCAGTATCCTACAGTTCTTCCATTCTAATACAGTTTCACCTGATGGTCTTGAAGTGTTTATGTTGTAACTCTTTGCCCTTGGCTATGTAGTCTATATCACAGTCTTCACAAACAAGGCAAGAAAGCCAAAAATGCAGAAACATGATTTGCAAATATAAGCAAATTAAGAAAAAGTACTAATGATTATACATAAGTAAGCCTGATAACTGAACACACATATCAACAAAACTAGGTTTTCTTCATAGGTTCATAGGTTCATACTAGGCTATCTGCCCGAGGGCATTTACAAGCCTAGTCTATTTAGCTATAGTTTAGCCCCCTTTAGTATGGAGATACCTATACCCATTATTTTGCTGTGCAGTGACACTGAGGTAATCCTGAGGTATATGGGGGATATATTCCATTCTCATCCATTGGTCAAGATTTCTCTGGTTTGTGGTATGTGTATTTGGGTGTGTGATGGTGCCATTAACCAAAACTCTGATGTGCACTCTGTAAGTGAAGAACTTGGGCTTGACCTGTTATAGTCCCGGTGTTTTAGAATGTATTTAATCCAGTGGTGCACAACCTTTTTATGGGGAGGTCCAATACACGAATTCTTAATACATCTGTGGGCCACCTCAAAACATAGCAAGTCATTACCAGTTAACAATAGGTACATGTGACTGGCATTTTTACTTAAGACAGCAGTCATAAAATTGCCTGTTTTCTACATCAACTTTGCGTTTAACTTTACTCTGGCTTGCAGCCATGACTTATTACAAACTCATGCAGAAAGTTACTACTGTTTACAGACTACAAGTACAAATAACAAAGAATAGTTACTTCTGTAGCTAAAATTAGAGGTGTTCACAACTGCAGTCAATTAGGTAAGTAAACACATGCTGGAAAGTTTGTGTGACTGGAGTAAGGCATAGCATTTTTTCACTTTTTTAAAAAACTTTGGTTACACTCTGGGGGCCGGATGGTGTTGCGTCAAAGGTCGGATTTGGCCCCAGGGCCAGACGGTGTACACCACTGATTTAATCAGACATTTTATTGTACCAAAAATACATATATTTATAAATACAATATTAGTGAAGAAAAAACAAACAGCTTCTGCTACAAGGGAAACAACACACTTCATTATTATTATTATGTTTATGCCACATTGCTGCTTTGAAGTAAACGATCATTCAGAGAAAATAAGTATCCACAGAAGCTTGAAGTGCATGACACATCCGCTTCCACCAAATCTCTCAGTGTACTGTGCAATAATTTCCTCCACATTTAAAATCCTACTTCTTTCCCCACCAGCACAAACTGCTAGCTCAAAAACACATTAACATGCTGCCCTTTACATTTCAGGTCCGGAAGAATAATCACAGGTTGCCATTAATGAGTGTTGTTACATAAAATCCCAAGCTGCATGAAAATCTTGTGTTTACCAAAACTGAGTTCAGATTTGTGACTTTATGCTATTTTTCTGAGAACAAAATTGAAAATTAATGTTCCTGAACAAATTTCTTCTGCTGCTTTCTGTAGAAAGTCTTTATTATAGCTTTATCTCAACCCAGAAGCACAGACTACACCATTCACAATCACACGGCCTGCTGCCTCAGATCTGAACAACAAAGGTTAGCTACTACAGAAAGATTTTCTAACTGGCTCAAATCTTACCTCCAGCTTCATGGTGAATCACACTGTTCAGGAAATCAAGAAACTGCTGATTGTAAGGTTTATCAGATGAGTGATAATCACAAAAAAATTGAGTAATTCTGTGCTCAAGAGCCAAAGTTGTCACAACTTTTTACAAGCTAATATTTCCTGTGTGTCTGCAAAATGTGTCCCTCCACAGAGCTTCCATTCATTAGCTAATGTGGCGAAGAGATAACATAAGGAGGAGTTTGTATAAATATTTAATGAGATAGGCTGGCACATCCAGCTTTAACCTCCCACTGCAGGGATACCTTTACTGTTATGAATCTGATTTTGTGAGCAGAGCAGGTTCTGCATACCTCATGCATAACTCAACTGTAAATATTTTCACAGTCTCCAGATGTTCGCCACAACTTTCTTGTTTGTTCCTCACAAATTTTTTGAAAGTCACTAAAAAATGACAGACATTTGAGTTTTGGACTTTATATCCTTCAGAAAAATTCATAATAATGTAAAACCTGTTGTTCTAGCAACTTTCTAATTTTAAAGCAGCAATATTTAAAATCTGCCCCTATTTTGGGGCATTTTTTCCCAATATTTTTGGCTTTGTCCAGATTTCTGATACTGAGAGGTTGAGAGGTACGTTCACATTTTCCTTCTTTCTGCTTCCATGTGTGTTATTTCTACAGACAACATGTGGTACCGTGATCGATCCTCAGTATATCAAACTATAACACTCACAACAGAAGAAGCCACTAAACTTCTGAGTTCAGTATTAAAAATGCAGACAAATGTATAACCCTGAACTTTGTTATTACGACGTACATATCTCTCAATGAATCAGGGACAAATTTCAACAGAATATGCAGAAGTCCTTACCAGAAGCTACCTAAACATCAAGGACCTCCCAAACACAAGCGCCCTTCAGATAATTCATCAACTGCAGAACACAGTACACATAATATATCACACACACGTGAGTCACCAGTCATCTGATAGTAAGCAGGTTATCATCATCCTCAGCTCAACTTCTGCACCTACCAAACCGGCATCACATAAACTACATATGCAGGGGACCTTACCAGAAGTTTACCTAAACATGAAGGACCTCCCAAACACAAGCACTCTTCACATAATACATTATCTGCGGAACATAGTACACATAATATATCACACACTAGTGTGCCACCAGTCATCTGATGCTATGCAGGTTATCTGCATGCTCGCCTCACCTTCTGCCACTAGCAAACCAACATTGCATAAACGTACAAATGCAGAGATGCTTACCAGAAGCTCAATTAACATTGGGGACCTCCCAAACACAAGCACTCCTCACTTAATACATCATATGCAGAACATAGAACAGATAATGTCAGACACTAGTGTATCACTAGTCATCTGATACTAAGCAGGTTATCAGCACGCACACCTCACATTCTGCACCTACCAAACCAGCATCACATAAACTACATATGCAGGGGTCCTTGCCAGAAGCTTACGTAAACATTACGGACCGCCCAAACACAAGCCCTCTTCACTTAATACAGCATCTGCAGAACATAGTACACATACTATATCTCACAGCAGTGGGTCACCTGTCATCTGATACCAAGCAGGTTATCTGCATGCTCACCTCACCTTCTGCACCTACCAAACCAACATCAAATAAATTACATATGCAGTGGTCCTTGCCAGAAGCTTACCTAAACATCAGCGACCTCCCAAATACAAGCACCCTTCACATAACACATCATCTGCAAAACATAGTACACATACTATATCACACACCAGTGGGTCACCAGTCATGTGATACTAAACAGGCTTTCAGCATGCTCACCTCACCTTCTGCACCTACCAAACCAGCATCACATAAACTACATATGCAGAGGACCTTACAAGAAGCTTATCTAAACATAAGAGACCTCCAAAAAACAAGCACTCTTCACATAATACATCATCTGCAGAACATAGTATACATAATATATCACACACCAGTGTGTGCCCAGTCCTCTAATACTAAGCAGGATATCAGCATACTGACCTAACCTTCTGCACCTACTAAACCAGGATCACATAGATTAGATATGCAGAGGTCCTTACAAGAAGCTTACTTAAACATTAGGGACCCCCCCCAAACACAAGCACTCTTCACATAATATATCATCAGCAAAACATAGTACACATACCATATCACACACTAGTGTGTTGTCAGTCATCTGATACTAGGCATATTATCAACATGCTCACCTCACCTTCTGCACCTACCAAACCAGCATCACATAAACTACATAGGTTCATAGGTTCATAAGTTAGTACTAAGCTAACTGCCCTTGCGAGCCATTTTAAGCCTAGCCAATTATCCCTTGTGAGACTCAAACCCTGCACCTTGTGTTTGTAAGGCAAACACCTTAACCATTAGGCCACCCTCCCAACCCGTATGCAGAGGTCCTTACAAGAAGCTTACCTAAACATCTGAGGCCTCCCAAACAAAATAATTTTTCACATAATACATCATCTGCAGAACATAGTACACATGCTATATGACACACTAGTGTGACACCAGTCATCTGATAATAAGCAGGTTTTCAGCATGCTCACCTCACCTTCCGTACCTACCAAACCAGCATCACATAAACTACATATGCAGAGGTCTTTACAAGTAGCTTACCTAAACATCAGGGACCTCCCATACACAAGCACTCTTCACATAGTATGGCATCTGCAGAACATAGTACACATACTATATCGCACTCTAGTGTGTCACCAGTCATCTGATACTAAGCAGGTTATCTGCATGCTCACCTCACCTTCTGCACCTACCAAACCAGCATCATATAAATCTACATATGCAGAGGTCTTTAACAGAATCTTACCTAGACATCAGGGATATCCCAAATACAAGCACTTTTCACATAATACATCATATGCAGAACATAGTACACATACTATATCATACACTAGTGTGTCACCAGTCATCTGATACTAAGTAGGTTATCAGCATGCACACATCACCTTCTGCACCTACCAAACCAGCATCACATAAACTACATATGCAGAGGCCCTTACAAGAAGCTGATCTAAACATCAGTGACCTCCCAAACACAAGCACTCTTCACATGATACATCATCTGCAGAACATAGTAACCATACTATATCACACACTAGTGTGTCACCAGTCATCTGATACTAAGAAGGTTATCAGCATGCTCACCTCAACTTCTGCACCTACCAAACCAGCAAGACATAAACTACATATGCAGAGGTTTTTACCAGAAACTTTCCTAAACATCAGGGACCTCCAAAACACAAGCACTCTTCACATAATACATCATCTGCAGAACACAGTACACATACTATATCACACACGTGTCACTAGTCATCTGATATTAAGCAGGTTATCAGCATGTTCACCTCACCTTCTACACCTACTAAACCAGCATCACTTAAACTATTAATATAAAGGTCCTTCACTGAAGCTTACCTAAACATTATGGACCTCCCAAACACAAGAGCCCTTCACATAATATATCATCTACAGAACATATTACATATAATATATGACAAACCAGTGTGTGATCAGTCATCTGACACTAAGCAGGTTATCAGCAAGCTCACCTCACCTTCCGCACCTACCAAACCAGCATCACATAAACCTATATATGCAGAGGTCCTTACCAGAAGCTTACCTAAACATCAGGGACCACTCAAACACAAGCACTCTTCACATAGTACATCATGCGCAGAACATATTACACATACTATATCGCACACTAGTGTTTCACCAGTCATCTGATACTAAGTAGGTTATCAGCATCCACACTTCACATTCTGCACCTACCAAGACAGCATCACATAAACTACATATGCAGAGGTCCAAACGAGAAGCTTACCTAAACATCAGGGACCTCACAAACACAAGAACTATTCACATAATACATCATCTGCGGAACATAGTACACATACTGTATCAGCACTAGTGTGTCACCAGTCATTTGATACTAAGCAGGTTATTAGCATGCTCAGTTCACCTTCTCGACCTACAAAGCCAGCTTCACATAAACGTAAATATGCAGAGGTCCTTACCAAAAGCTTACCTAAACATTAGGGTCCTCCCAAACAAAAGCACTCTTCAACAAATGCATCACCTACAGAACATAGTACACATACTATGTCACACACAACAGTGTCACCAGTCATCTGATACTAATTAGGTTATCAGCATGCTCACCTCACCTTCTGCACCTACTAAACCAGCATCACATAAACTACATATGCAGAGGCCCTTACATGAAGCTGATCTAAACATCAGTGACCTCCCAAACACAAGCACTCTTCACATGATACATCATCTGCAGAACATAGTACACATACTATATCACACACTAGTGTGTCACTGGTCATCTGATACTAAGCAGGTTATCAGCATGCTCACCTCAACTTCTGCACCTACCAAACCAGCAAGACATGAACTACTAAGCATATTATCAATTAATACATCACCTGCAGAACATAGTATACATAATATATCACACACCAGTGTGTGCCCAGTCCTCTGATACTAAGCAGAATATCAGCATGCTGACCTTACCTTCTGCACCTACTAAACCAGGATCACATAGACTAGATATGTCCTTTCCAGAAGCTTTCCTAAACATCAGGGACCTCCAAACCACAAGCACTCTTCACATAATACATCATCTGCAGAACATAGTACACATACTATATCACACACGTGTGTCGCCAGTCATCTGATATGAAGCAGGTTATCAGCATGCTCACCTCACCTCACCTTCTGCACCTACCAAACCAGCATCAGATAAACCTACATACCAAAAAATCAGGGACCTCGCAAACACAAACACTCTTCACATAATACATCATCTACAGAATATAGTAGTATAGTGTGGTACCAGTCATCTGATATTAAGCAGGTTATTAGCATGCTCACCTCACCTTCTGCACTGACCAAACAAGCATCACATAAACTACATATGCAGATGTCCGTACCAGAAACATACTAAACATCAGGGACCTCCCAAACACAAGCACTTTTCACATAATACATCATCTGCAGAACATAGTACAGGTAATATATCACACACCATTGTGTCACCAGTCATCTGATTCTAAGCAGGTTATCGGCATGCTCACCTCACCTTCTGCATCTATCAAACCAGCATGACATAAACTACATATGCAAAGGTCATTCTGTGAAGCTTACCTAAACATTAGGGACCTTCCAAACACAAGCACTCTTCACATAATACATCATCTGCAGAAACTTATTACACATAATATATCACACACCATTGTGTCACCAGTCATCTGATACTAAGCAGGTTATCAGCATACTCACCTCACCTTCTCCAACTACCAACCCAGAATCACATGAACCTAAATATACAGTGGTCCTTACCAGAAGCTTACGTAAACATTATGGAACTTCCAAACGAAAGCACTCTTCACCTAATGCATCATCTGCAAAGCATAGTACACATACTATATCACACACACGAGTGTCACCAGTCATCTGATACTAAGCAGGTTATCAGCATGCACACCTCACCTTCTGCACCTACCAAACCAGCATCACATAAACCTACATATGCAGAGGTCCTTACCAAAGCTTACCTAAACATTACGGACCTCCTGAATGAAAGCACTCCAACTAATGCATCATCTGCAGAACATAGTACACATACTATATCACACAATAGAGTGTCACCAGTCATCTGATACTAAGGAGGTTATCAACATGCACACCTCACCTGCTGCACCTACCAAACCAGCATCACATAAACTACTTATGCAGGGGTCCTTACCAGAAGCTTACCTTAACATTAAGGACCTCCCAAACACAAGCACTCTTCACAAAATACGTCATCTGCAGAACATAGTACACACAATATATCACAGACTAGTGTCTCACCTGTTATCTGATATTAAACAGGTTATCAACATGCTCACCTACCCTTCTGCACCTACCAAACCAGCATCAGATAAACCTACATATGCAGAGGTATTGACCACAAGCTTACCTAAACATCAGGGACCTCCCATACACAAGCACTATTCACATAATACATGATTTGCAGAAAATAGTACACATATATCACACACTAGTGTGTCAACAGTCATCTGATACTAAGCAGGTTATCACCATGCTCGCCTCATCTTCTGCACCTACCACACCAGCATCACATAAACCTACATATGCAGAGGTCCTTACCAAAAGCTTAGCTAAACATTGGTGACCTCCCAAATACAAGCACTCTTTACATAGTTTAATAGGTTCATAGGTAGGTACTAGGTTATTAGCCCTGGACCTATATAAGCCTAGCCAAAAAGGTACCCTGGCTTTCGCCACCCAAGAAAAGTATTTTCCTGTGCCCCTGTCGAGCAGAGCCACAGAAGAGTTCCCTGGGGTGAATTTCCTATTTCCCATCCAAACATCAAGATTTTTCTTGAAGAGTGCTAATGAGGAGCTCTGTTTGACATAGATAGGTAGTCTGTTCCAGAGTATGGGAAGTCTCTCGGACAGGAATCTATCCCTCCAGCATGTTCTGTTTATTGTGGTGACAAGGTTTAGGCCCCTAGAGCATGTAGCTCGGAGGGATTGGGATTTCTTTAAGTGGAGCATGTCCAACAGCTCTGGGTTTGACATAGCTTTGTATGTTAGGCAGAGATCGCCTCTGAGTAGGCAATATGCGATGGAGTAAAGCTGGAGTTTTTTGAGCCAGTCTGTGTAGGGTATCTGTTTGAGGCTAGTAATCCTCTTTGTGAGGTATTTCTGTGGCCTTTCCAGTTGTTGTAGATGTCTTGTGAGGTACATACCAAAAGGGGCATTGTACTCTATAATGGATCTAATGAGTGATGAGTAGAGGGGAACATTGACCTCTTTTTTTCTGGATGAGAAACCTTTTATGATGAGGTGAGCTATGTAGAAGGATTTCCTGACCACTGTGGCGATGTGATTATGAAAGGAGAGTCTACTGTCCACCTCTGTCCCAAGGTCTCTTATCACACTTTCGACATTAAGTAGACTACCACTTATGTGGTAGTTCATGGGTACTGAGTTTTTACCAAAGGGTGTGACAATACACTTTTTGGCATTGAGCTTCAGGCCATAGGTTTATAGGTAGGTACTAGGCTATCGGCCCAAGGGTCTATGCAAGCCTAGCCAACAAGGTTCCCTGGCTTACGCCACCCAAGAAAGTTATTTTCCTGTGCCACTGACGAGCAGAGACACAGAAGTGATCCCCGGGGTGTATTTCCTATTTTCCATCTACTCATCAAGATTTTTCTTGAAGAGTGCTAATGAAGAACATTGTTTGACATAGATGGGTAGCCTGTTCCAGAGTATGAGAAGTCTCTGGGATAGGAATCTATCCCTAAAGCATGTCCTGTTTATTGTGGTGACAAGGTTTAGGTCCCTAGAGCGTGTAGCTCGGAGGGATTGGGATTTCTTTAGGTGTAGCATGTCCAACAGCTCTGGGTTTGACATAGTTTTATATGTTAGGCAGAGATCACCTCTGAATAGGCGATATGCTACGGAGTAAAGCTGGAGTTTTTTAGGCTTTTGACACCAGGCATCTGTCTCAGTGAGGTCCTTTTGTAGTATGTCCACATCATTTGGAGTTTCAATTATGGCTTCTAGTTTGCAATCATCTGCAACATTTGTTAGCCAAAGACCTTCTGTGTTAGCCTGTACTTCAGAGAAGTAGATATCAAACATGAGAAGACCCAGGACTGAACCATGTGGTACTCCACTTGTCACTGGTCTGAAGTCAGATTTGGAGTCTGCTACTTTCACAGTGTGGGCTCTGTCCGTGAGCCAGTTGGCAACCCATCTTGTGACATAGGGATTTATACCTAGTTGAGTGAGCTTATCTATAATTCTAGAGTGGGGGATGGTGTCGAAAGCCTTGGCGAGATCTAGATAAGCTGTGTGAACTACCTTACCCTCATCTATGGCTTTGGTGACTGCTTCAAAGAAGTAAATCAGGTTTAGGAGACATGATCTGCCTTTTACAAACCCAAACTGGGTAGAGTCCAGAGTTTGGAGAGTACCAGTGTCTTTGTTTATGAGTTCCATGATGATACATTGCATGGCCTTGCAGACCAGGCTTGTCAGGCTAATGGGGCGGTAGTTCCCTGGGTCCGTCGTAGCTCCCCCTTTGTGGAGTGGGATAACCATCATGGTACGCCATTCAGTGGGCACAAAGCCTGAGGTGAGGCTATGACTGAACATGGTACTTAGGTAGTGTGCCAGTTCATTCTGTGGTTCATGTAGAATGCAGCCTGGGATATTGTCAGGTCCCATGGATGCTGTGTCCTTGGCTTTGGAGAGTGTGTTTTTTACCTGTGCAGCTGTGATTACAGGAACTTTGCATTCTTCCAGTATAGAGATGGGCTCTTCAGGGGGTGAGAGAGGGGTAAAGATAGCATTGAACCTATCTGCCAGGATGTTGGCAATATCATTTGGTTCTGTATATTTAGTGCCATTGTGCTGTAACTCAGAGCAGATCTGAGTGTTGCCATTGAGATTCTTGACATAGCTATAGAATGCTTTGTGGTTTTCCTTAGAGTCAGTGGCAACTTTGTTTTTGTGACTAGCTTTGGTGGATTTTATGAGGGATCTCAGCTTCCTACTCAGGTTGACCAGAGAGTTCCTCCAGTCATGGGATTTTACTCTTTTTTTGCAATAGGTTCATAGGTTCATAGGTTCATACTAGGCTATCTGCCCGAGGGCATTTACAAGCCTAGCCCATAGTTTTGTGGCTTACGCCACCCCTTTAGTATGGGGAACTATACCCATTATTTTGCTGTGCCTCTGTTGAGCAGTGACACTGAGGTAATCCCTGGGGTATATCTACGATCTCCCATCCATTGGTCAAGATTTCTCTTGAACAAGGCCAGCGAGGTGCTCTGCCTCACATATACCGGGATTTTATTCCACAGCATAGGGAGTCTTTGGGTGATGAATCTATCCCTCCAGCACGTCCTATTAATAGCCGTGTCAAGGTTTAAGTCTCCGCCCTTGTGGCTCTGACAGATCTAGATTTTTGAGGTGAAGCATATTCATCAAATCTGGGTTTGACATGGCCTTGTATGTTAGGCAAAGGTCACCTCTGAGCAAGCGGTGCGACTGAATAGAGCTGGAGTTCTTTCAGTCGGGCAGCATAGGACAGATGTTTGAGACCCTTTATCCTTTTGGTGAGGAACTTTGTGGCCTCTCCAGCTGCTGCAAGTGTCGGGTCAGATACATTCCGAATGGGGCATTGTACTCAATCATTGGTCTGATGAGTGATGAGTATAGGGAGACTATGACCTCCCTTGATCTAGATGAGAATCCCTTCATGATAAGGTGGGCAATGTAGAAGGTCTTCCTAACTACTTTATCTACATGGGTGTCGAATGACAGACTACTATTAACCTGGGTCCCCAGGTCCCTGATAACTTCTTCTGTACTCAGTGGATTGCCACCTATTTGGTAGCTAGGGGTAACCTTGTTTTTCCCGAAGGGTATGACTATGCATTTTTTGGCATTTAACTTTAGGCCATGGCTCTGGCACCAGTTATCCGTTTCTGTGAGACCCTTCTGAAGGATATCTGTGTCAGATGTGTTTTCTACTATGGCCAGTTTGCAGTCATCTGCAAACTTTGTCAGCCATAACCCTCCTGTGTTTGCTTGTACTTGAAAAGTAGATGCCAAACAAGAGTGGGCCCAGGACTGAGCCCTGTGGTACACCACTTGTGACAGGCTTTGAGTCTGACATGGCGCCAGCAACTCTGACCCTGTGGGTTCTGTCACTCAGCCAGTTTGCAACCCATCTTGTGATGTATGGGTTAACATTTAAGCTGATGAGTTTTTCAATGATACCCGAGTGGGGTATTGTATCAAAGGCCTTCGCCAGATCGAGGTAGGCTGTATGGACTGCCTTTCCCTCATCAATGGCTTTGGTGACTGTTTCAAAAGTCAACCAAGTTTAGAAGGCATGATCTGCCTTTGACAAAGCCAAACTGGGATGGATCCAAAGTCTGCAAATTCCCTATGTCTTTATTTATGAGGTCCATTATGATCCTCTCCATGGCTTTGCAGATAAGGCTTGTCAAGCTAATGGGCCGGTAATTTCCAGGGTCGGTGGAGGCACCGCCTTTGTGAAGTGGGACCACAGTTGCAGTGCGCCACTCCCTGGGTACGTATCCAGAGGTAAGACTATGATTAAACAGCTGTCCTAGCTGTGGGTTTAATTCCTCGTTGAGTTCGTGGAGCACACAGCAAAAGTTTCTTTCTTCTGTTGTAGAGTTTGTTTATGGCAGAGGACCACCAAATTGGCTTCCTTTTTTTGGAGGATAGCATCTTGGTTCTATTAGGGACAGCATGATCCATGCACTCATTTAAGTGCTTATAAAGTGTATTTGTGTAGGATTCAACAGTTGTACCTCTATTGTCCGTCTGCATGGGTGTCATGAAGATTGCCACTTCTGTCTTAAGAAGTATGAAGTTGGCTTTGGAGAAGTTTTTTATGGTGGTTTCCTTAATTGGGGGTGGGGGCGGGATGTGGATGTCTAGGGTGATTTGCTTGTGGTCGGATCTGACCAATGAGGAATTGACCTCTGGTGTGGAACACCGGTTGCCCATGTTGGTAATGACCAGGTCTAGGATATTTCTGTCCCTGGTGGGGGTGTGAATAAGCTGATCCAAGAAGTTGGAATTTATGAATTACAGAAAACGTTGAGCAAAAGAGTTGGTACATGAGTAGTTTTCCCTGTTAATGGTGGGGTAGTTGAAATCACCCATTATTAGGGTGATGGGTTGTACCCTAATACTTTCCAGTGTATCAAGAAATGAGGAGTGGGGATCCTGGGGTATGGTGGGGGGGTCTGTAGCAAGCTACAATTTGGATTGCGGTCTTGTCCAGAGTTAGTTGCACTTGGATAATCTCGGAATCATTATGCTGTGCAACTATCCTGGAGGTGTGGATATCCTTAATGAATATGGACATGCCTCCACCTTTAGTGCTTTGTTCCATGTTAGGTGGCCGAAAGGTGTGGTATGAATTATAGCTTGGTACTGCAGGGGTGCTCTCTGGAGCTTTGAACCAGGTCTCTGTCACTGCACATATGTTGATGTTCCCCATTTTAAGGAGTGCCTCAAGTGAGTGCATTTTGAGGTTTAGACTTCTAGCACTGAGTAACATTACCCTCAGATTTTGCTTGCTTGTACCTGGTACGGCGGTGAATTTGTCATTTGAACCTTGCCTAAAAAAGGCACTATAGGGGTGGCAAGACCCTTAGCCAGTATCCAGAATCCCAAGGGCGACAGGTGCAGGCCATCTCTGGCAAAGCATCGTGGTCTGTCAATCATGACTTCCCAGGCAGACAAATACTGGATCCCCTTAGAATGACACCAGAAGCTTAGCCAATTGTTGAACTCAATCATTTTGTCCTTGTACTGTGGTATCATTCTGGGTAATGGCAGGATGCTACTCAGGGCTAGGGTCACACCTGTCTGGGCTACAAGATCGGAGAGCTCCTCCATGTCTCTTTTCATGCAGTCCAGGGAGGTATGTCTCAGGTCATTCACACCAACATGGACAATGACAGTGTCATATTTGTAATTGTTGTGGAGTGACCTGAGTACGTGCGTTATGTGGCAGATCCTGGCACCTAACAGGCAGCTGACAGTAACTTTCTCCTTGTTTAGCCTGGTGAGTGGAACATCAGTGTGCCTGACTATAGAGTCACTTATGACTACAGTGTTGGGTACGTTGTTATGCCTTATGGGCTGTGGTTGAGTGGCACACTGAGTTTGTGGGCTATGTGCCATTTGCATTGTGTTGGAGGGAGGAGTTTGCTTGCATTTCTGCTTTGGAGGTCCGTGACGCTTGAGCAGGTTTTTATTGAGAGCCACCGCAAATGTAGGTGTGTGTTTTGTGTTTCTATGTGTGTGTTTTGGTGGTGTAGGTTTTGAGGGACTATGTGATGAGTGTGGTGTGATGCAAGTATTTACCTTCTCCTCTTGACTGTCTAGTCCAGTCTTGGGTGAAGAGAGCTTTGCTTCCAGTTTGGCTATATAAGTGCATCTCTCACAGGTTGTAGTGTTGGGTGGTAGGAGGAGAGGGTTATCTGTGTACATGAGGCAACTGCATTGCCCCAAGATGCCCATATTCATCAGGTAGACAGGAGAAATCACTGGGAGCTGACCCTTAGACATGCCTGGATAGGTGCTTATTTATTAAGTACTAAAAACTGCTTTCCTCTAGACAAGTGAGCAAAGTTGAGTGCTGTAGTAATTTGTAGCTTATTTAGTGCTTACAATGAGTTCTGAACAAGCGCTGAGTTCAAAGAAACAGATTTAAGTGCTGAAACTAGAAAACTGGCTAGTTCTAAGAAACAAACTTAAGCTAGAAGGCTTTCCTCCAACACAGAAAGGCTTAGGGGCTCAGAAGCTTACAAACAGTCTAGATCATTTGCAGGAAAGGCAGGAAACAAGCTTATTTTTTTTTCTTTCCCAGATGCTCTCTTTGTACACAGTAGGAGTGCCTGAAATCAGAATATGATCTCACTGCACTCAGTTGAGTGAGCAAATGAGATGGGCCGAGAAAGAGTATCCAAACACAAATTTACAAGAGAGGCTGGGCAGTTTCAAAGCCACCAAGATTAACACCAAAACAAAACCAGGGAAGGTGGGTGGGGAACTAACTGAAAAAACAGAGTCAACTTCCAGTTGCATTACTTTTCAATGCAACACAAATAAATCAATTAAAATGTTGTATTATTTGAAAACAGTGCAGGTAAAAGGTACTTAAATTCTCTTATACATCCAGTTGAATACAACTAGATCTTAGCCAGCCAAAGCTCAGGTTTTAAGCAGAAAATATTCCAAAATGTACCACTTAAATAGGCTGTAACAGAATATCAATGAATGAGACTACCCCTGACTGCAATTTCTGTCTATGCAGGAATTCTAACAGGCAATAAAATCTAACAAGCACAAACTGAAAAAGAGTCAAAACTTCCAGTTCAGTTAATATTCAATGCAACACAAATAAATCAATTAAAATGCTGTATTATATGAAAACAAATAAAAGATACTTAAATTCTCTTATATGTCCTGTTGAATACAGCCAGATCTTGGCCGGCCAAAGCTCAGGTTTTAAGCAGAAAATATTCCAAAATGTACCACTTAAATAGGCAGTAACAGAATATCAATGGCTGAGGCTACCCCCGCCCCCCCTCCCCGACTGCAAATACTGTCTATGCAGGAATTCTAACAGGCAATAAAATCTAACAAGCACTAACTGAAAAAACAGAGTCAAAACTTCCAGTTCAGTTAATATTCAATGCAACACAAATAAATCAATTAAAATGCTGTATTACATAATACATCATCTGCAGAACATAGTACGCATACCATATCCCACACACTAGTGCGTCCCCAGTCATCTGATAATAAGCAGGTTATCAGCATGTTCACCTCACCTTATGCACCTACCAAACCAGCATCACATAAACTATATATGCAGTGGTCCTTACCAAAAGCTTACCTAAACATTAGGGACCTTCCAAACACCAGCACTCTTCACATAACACATCATCTGCAAAACATAGTACAAATAATACATCACACACAAGTGTGTCACCAGTCATCTGATACTAATCACATTATCAGCATGCACACCTCACCTTCTGCACCTACCAAACAAGAATCACATAAACTACAAATGCAGAGGTCCTTACTAGAAGCTTACCTAAACATCAACAAGCACTATTCACATATTATATCATCTGCAAAACATAGTACACATACTATATCACACAGTAGTGTGTCACCAGTCATGTGATATTAAGCAGGTTATCAGCTTGCTCACCTCACCTTCTGCCACTAGCAAACCAGCATTACATGAACCTACATATGAAGAGTTGCTCCAAAAGCTTAACTATACATTGGGGACTTCCCAAACACAAGCACTCTGCACTTAATACATCATATGTAGAACATAGAACACATAATATATCAGACACTAGTGTATCACTAGTCATCTGATACTAAGCAGGTTATCAGCATGCACACCTCACATTCTGCACCTACCAAACCAGCATCACATAAACCTACATATGCAGAGGTCCTAACCAGAAGCTTACATAAACATTAGGGACCTCCCAAATACAAGCACTCTTCACATAATACATCTTCTGCAGAACACAGTACACATACTATATCTCACTCCAGTAGGTCACTAATCATCTGATACCAAGCAGGTTATCAGCATGCTCACCACACCTGCTGCACCTACCTAACCAGCATCACATAAATTACATATGCAGTGGTCCTTACCAGAAGCTTACTTAAACATCAGAAACCTCCCAAACACAAACTCCCTTCACATAATACATCATCTGAAAAACATACTACACGTACTATATCACACACCAGTGAGTCACCAATTATCTGATACCAAGCAGGTTATCAGCATGCTCACCTTATCTTCTGCACCTACCAAACCAGCATCACATAGACTAGATAAGCAGATGCCATTACCAGAAGCTTATGCAAACACCATGGACCTCCCAAACACAAGCACTCTTCACATAATACATCATTTGCAGAACATAGTACACATACAGTATCACACACTAGTGTGTCACCAGTCATCTGAGACTAAGCAGTTTATCACCATGCACACCTCACCTTATGCACCTACCAAACCAGCATCACATAAACTACATATGCAGAGGTCCTTACCAGAAGCTTACCTAAACATCATGGACCTTCCAAACACAAGCACACTTCACATAATACATCATCTGCAGAACATATTATAAATAATACATCACACATGTGTGTCACCAGTCATCTGATACTAAGCACGTTATCAGCATGCACACCTCACCTTCTCCAACTACCAACCCAGAATCGCATAAACTACACATGCAGAGGTCCTTACTAGAAGTTTATCTAAACATCAGGGACCTCTCAAACACAAACATTCTTCACAAAATACATCATCTGCAGAACATAGTACACATACTATATCACACACTAGTGTGCCACCAGTCATGTGATACTAAGCAGGTTATCAGCATGTACACCTCACCTTATGCACCTACCAAACCAGCATCACATAAACTATTAATGCAGAGTTCCTTACCAGAAGCTTACCTAAACATCTGGGACCTCCAAAACACAAGCATTCTTCACAAAATACATCATCTGCAGAACATAGTACACATACTATATCACACACTAGTGTGTCACCAGTCATATGATACTATACAGGTTATCTGCATGCTCACCTCACCTTCTGCCACTAGCAAACCACATTACATAAAACTACATATGCAGAGGTGCTTAACAAAAGCTTAACTAAACATTGGGGACTTCCCAAATACAAGCACTCTTCACTTAATACATCATATGCAGAACATAGAACACATAATATATCAGACACTAGTGTACCACTAGTCATCTGATACTATCAGCATCTGATACTATCAGCATCAGGTTATCAGCATGCACACCTCACCTTCTGCACTTACCAAACCAGCATCACATAAACTTACATATGCTGAAGTCCTTACCAGAAGCGTACATAAACATTAGGGACCTCCCAAACACAAGCACTCTTCACATAATACATCTTCTGCAGAACACAGTACACATACTATATCTCACTCCAGTGGGTCACCCATCATCTGATACCAAGCAGGTTATCAGCATGCTCCCCTCACATTCTGCACCTTCCTAACCAGCATCAAATAAATTACATATGCAGTGGTCCTTACCAGAAGCTTACCTAGACATCAGGGACCTCGCAAACACAAACATCCTTCACAAAATACATCATCTGCAAAACATAGTACACATAATATATCACACACCATTGTGTCACCATTCATCTAATACTAAGCAGGTTATCTGCATGCTCACCTCAGCTTCTGCACCTACCAAACCAGCATTACATAAACTGCATATGCAGAGGACCTTACAAAAAGCGTATCTAAACATAAGACACCTCCAAAACACAAGCACTCTTCACATAATACATCATCTGCAGAACATAGTACACATAATATATCACACAAGAGTGTCTGTCCAGTCCTCTGATACTAAGCAGAATATCAGCATGCTGACCTTATCTTTTGCATCTACCAAACCAGCATCACATAAACTACATATGCAGAGGTCCTTACAAGAAGCTTAACTAAAGATCAGGGACCTCCCAAACACAAGCACTCTTCACATAATACATCATCTGCAGTACATAGTACACATGCTATATTGCACACTAGTGATTCACCAGTCATCGGATAATAAGCAGGTTATCAGCATATTCACCTCACACTCTGCACCTAACAAACCAGCTTCATATAAACCTACAAAGTCTGCAATTCATTGCTGGAGCCTTCCTGTGTCCTGACAGAGTGCTCTTCAAACTATCTGGAGATATACAGTGCTGAGTATATTTTTTGGCACTTCAGAGTTGTGTACAGGTAATTGTTGTTTGGCTAATTTTATATCATTGCTGGCTGACTTCAGAGTTGTGCAGTGTTATTTTTGCTTCACTGTATAGTTTTTAAGATCCCTGCTGAAGGTGTTCCCCACCCATTTCTGTCTTAAGTTGGTATAACTGGTTTTACATCCTGTGTGTTATCTGACCATCTCAAGGATTACTTGCATAAAATTAGACCCTCTTAGTAAACGTCTGCATATCATTGCTGGAGCCTTCCTGTGTCCTGACAGAGTGCTCTTCAAAGTATCTGGAGATACACAGAGCTGAGTATATTTTTCTGGCACTTCAGAGTTATGTACTGGTAATTCTTGTCTGACTAATTTTATATCATTACTGGCTGACCTCAGAGTTGTGCACTGTTATTTTTGCTTCACTGTATAGTTTTTCAGATCTCTGCTGAAGGTGTTGGTTTTCCCATACCCACACTCCCTATTCCTGTGTTGTTTAAATTTGGAGGCTTTTGCAGTTGCCCGCCCCCACTGTAGATTTGATCTGGGACACTACCCCCAGTCCCATCTCTTTACCTCATTCTACCTAATAGTTTTAATTTAATTGCAATTTTTTAAACTGTTTGGTCTAACATTTCTACATACTCAAGTGTGCTAGCTTGCACTGAATTTGAATTGTTTTGACTGCTGTTTTAGCTACTTTACTGTGTGTGTGTGTATATATATATATATATATATATATATATATATATATATATATATATATATATATATATATATATATATATATAAAATACCTTTCCTGTAACTAGTGTAGTCCAGATTCAGATTTGCTGTATCCAGGTCTGTATGTAAGCTTCTGAGCCCCCCCCAAGCTTTCTGTGTTGGAGGGAAGCCGCCTAGCTTATCAGTGGGAGTGGTAAGCACTAGGTAACCTATCTACCACATACGGAGTTGTTCTGGCCCAGAAATTGTAGTTATTGGCTGTTTGGGCAGTTTTTCCATCTCTCTCAACTTTCTGATTTAAAAGTTCGCATTTGCACTTGTTTCCCCCTTTCCTGTAACTAGTTTAGTCCAGATACAGATTCTTACTTTTAGCACTTGAATTTGCTTATTCGTCATCAACACTTGTTCAGAACTTGTAAGCACTAAATAACCTATTAATTACTACAGCACTCAACCTTCCTCATTACCTAGAGGAAAACAGTTTTGGTACTTACTTTCCTCACTTGCTTTGAGAAAAACAGCTCTTGTACTCACTTTCCTCACTTATCTACAGGAAAATAGTTTTTTATTCAGGCATGTCCAAGGGACAGCTCCCAGTGTTCTCTCCTGTCTATCTGATGAATCTGGGCATCTTGGGGCAATGTAGAAATTGCCTCATGTACACAGACAACCCTCTCCTCCTACCATCCAACACTACAATCTGTGAGAGATGCACTTATCTAGCCAAACTGGAGGTAAAGCTCTCTCCAATCAAGACTGAACTTGACAGTCAACAGGAGAAGGTAAACACTTGCATGACACCACACTCATCACATAGTCATACTAAATCTACACCACCACAATCCACACATAGAAACACAAAAACATTCACGGAGGCTCTCAATAATAATCTGCTCAAGCAACAGTGACCTCCAAAGCAGAAATGCAAGCAATCTCCAGCCCCCAACACAACCCAAATAACACATAGCCCGCAGACTCAGTGTACCACTCAACCACAGCCAATAAGGCGAAACAACGTAGCCAACACACTAGTCATAGGTGACTCTATAGTCAGGCACACTGATGTCCCACTCACCAGGCTAAACAAGGAGAAGGTTACTATCAGCTGCCTGTCGGGTGCCAGGATCCGCCACATAACCCATGCACTCAGGTCACTCCACAACAAGTACAAATATGACTTTGTCATTGTCCATGTTGGTGTGAACGACCTAAGACGTACCTCCCTGGACTACATGAAAAGAGACATGGAAGAGCTCGCCGATCTTGCAGCCCAGGCAGGTATGACCCTAGCCATGAGTAGCATTCTGCCATTACCCAGAATGATGTAAACGTTGAAAACACAAAACGCTGGTACTCGGAAACAAAAGGCAACTGTAGACTGTAGAAAAACTCTCTTTTATTCCTTAAGCACTAGAATAGCTTTTCGTACGCACAGTGTACGAACTTCATCAGAGGAAAAACATTTTTTAATTAACTACATCCTTTAAGTAACTTCCTGCTGATCAGCTGATGTTTCGTTACTAATTATGTTAAAATTTTAATCATTTAAAAAATAAACAAAACAGTTTAAAAAATTAAATAACCAGCATCAATTCGTAATTTATAAAAACCTTATAAAACATACATCATAGGTTCATAGGTTCATAGGTTCATACTAGGCTATCTGCCCGAGGGCATTTACAAGCCTAGCCCATCGTTTTGTGGCTTACGCCACCCCTTAAGTATGGGGAACTATACCCATTATTTTGCTGTGCCTCTGTCGAGCAGTGACACTGAGTATTTCAAATAATGAATTTTTTGAAATAAGCTTCAAAAATATCGGAGAATAACTTTAAGCAGCTCGCTAACCTGATGGTAGTTTATTTGTAACTTCTACCATTCAGCTTAATATACCTATATAGTAAGCACATATAAATCTCTAATAACCCAAAGTCATATTATAATGTGTAAGAACTAATATATCAATACCTACTTTAGATTGTGCAATAAATAGGCATTATGTTGCTGTTAGCATTCAAAATATAAATATATGTGTTTATACAATTAATAACTAGTAAAATATCAAAATATGCCACAAGTATATATGTATACATATTAAAAAAACATATACTGTATAGTTTAGTGACAAGTATGTATATTAATTGATGTACCATGTGTACATTCCCTGGGGGGGGGGGGGGAAGGGGGGGAAAGGATTCTTGGTCATTTTTAGCTAAGATTAACGAATTACCTTTTAACCCAAATTATAATTTACTTACTATTGACGTTAAAGATCTTTATACGTCAATTCCACAAGATTTGGGTATAGAATGGATATCATTAAATTTGAAAAATATGAACGCACCAAGTTCGGAAATATGGCTTATTGAGGAACTATTAACAATAGTTTTGGCCCACAATATTATAACATTTAATGGCAAATTTTACCATCAAAAGAAAGGGGTAGCCATGGGCTCCCCTTGTGGCTCGAGCTTTGCTAACCTGGTCATGAGCTTCTGGGAAAAGGAATATGCTTTAGCTCAAATAGACACTACTTCTAAAATAAGATTTTATACGAGGTATTTGGATGATATTTTCATCCAATTAGAAGGTTCAGCCCATCAAGCAGCGAACCTAGTTGACTATTTCAACTCGACCACCAATTTTCTTGAATTTACATTTAATTTTAATATTAAAGAAATAGCCTACTTGGATGTACTATTAACAAAGAATGATATGATAGGTAGTTTTGAATCTAGAATATATAGGAAAGTGTCCTACTCTAATACCTTTCTGCATTTTACTAGTGCCCATCCCATCCATCAAAAGAAATCGGTAGTCAAAAGTCAGGCTGTGAGAGCAGCCAGAATGGTTAGCAATCTAGAAGAATTTGTGGGCGAGTGTAACAACTTAAGAAGTATGTTTCTAAATAGAGCATATCCAAGTAACTTCATAGATAACATCATGGATGAAGTAATTGGTAAAAGAAATAATGGGTTTTATAAACCTATTTTGCGGAGAACTGAAACCTGCCCACCTTTTATAGTTAGCCCAGATCAGTTGAATAGCTCCAGCATTGTACTGAACCCGACTACATTATCTTTTGAATACAGTTTGACACTCACATATTGTTCCGATTTTTCACTATTGAAAAATATTTTTTATAAAAATTGGAACATTTTGAAGGAGAATAAAGAACTAATAAAAAAATTAGGTGACAGACCTAAAATTACTATAAGACATGACAAGAACTTTAAACAAATATTGGATACCATTAATAATAATACCAATACAACTTCAAGTTCTAAAAACATGTCGATATGTGGTAACTGTCCCTATTGTAGATATATCTATGTAGGACATACTGTTAAAATAAACGGATTCACCTTAAGAAGTAAATTCAAAAATAATTGCAACTCAAAGATGGTTATATATTTGGCAATATGCCAGATATGCCATTGTTTCTATGTGGGCAAAACTATTAGAAGACTCCGAGATAGAATATATGAGCATGTGTATAACATTAAAAAATGTAATGGTGAGAATGCTCTTGCAAGGCATATTAGTGAGTGTCCAGATCATAATTTTAAATTCTGGATTTTGGATCAACTTATACCTAATATTAGAGGGGGACCAATAGAATTACAATTGGAACGGTTGGAACTTATTTGGCAGATTAGATTATTTTCATATTGTCTACCCGGATTAAATGATATCTGCTCCATTATGCCTATTTTAAAACTTCGTAGCCTTACAAGGTAATTAACTTCTTTCTCCCCCCGATCATTCCCCTTATTCTTCCCCTTCTTTTTCCCCTACCTTTTCTTCACTTTTCCACTCTTTTTTCCCTCCCCTTTCTTTCCCCCCCTTCCCCCCCCCACACCTTTTTTGGGGGAATGTACACATGGTACATCAATTAATATACATACTTGTCATTAAACTATACAGTATATGTTTTTTTAATATGTATGCATATATACTTGTGGCATATTTTGATATTTTACTAGTTATTAATTGTATAAACACATATATTTATATTTTGAATGCTAACAGCAACATAATGCCTATTTATTGCACAATCTAAAGTAGGTATTGATATATTAGTTCTTACACATTATAATATGACTTTGGGTTATTAGAGATTTATATGTGCTTACTATATAGGTATATTAAGCTGAATGGTAGAAGTTACAAATAAACTACCATCAGGTTAGCGAGCTGCTTAAAGTTATTCTCCGATATTTTTGAAGCTTATTTCAAAAAATTCATTATTTGAAATACTCTATTTTGATGTATGTTTTATAAGGTTTTTATAAATTACGAATTGATGCTGGTTATTTAATTTTTTAAACTGTTTTGTTTATTTTTTAAGTGATTAAAATTTTAACATAATTAGTAACGAAACATCAGCTGATCAGCAGGAAGTTACTTAAAGGATGTAGTTAATTAAAAAATGTTTTTCCTCTGATGAAGTTCATCCGAAAAGCTATTCTAGTGCTTAAGGAATAAAAGAGAGTTTTTCTACAGTCTACAGTTGCCTTTTGTTTCCGATTACCCAGAATGATGCCGCAGTACAAGGACAAAATGAATGACTTCAACAATTGGCTAAGCTTCTGGTGCCATTCTAAAGGGATCCAGTATCTGTCTGCCTGGGATGACATGGTCGGCAGACCACGATGCTTTGCCAGAGACAGCCGTCACCCGTCACCCCTGGGATTCCGAATAATGGCTAAGGTTCTTGCCGCCCCTATAATACCTTTTTTGGCAAGGTTCAAATGACAAATTCACCACCATTACAGGAACAGGCAAGCAAAAACTGGGGGTGATGCTACTCAATGCTAGAAGTCTAAATTTCAAAATGCACTCACTCAAGGCACTCCTTAAAATGGAGAACATCGATATCTGTGCAGTGACTGAGACCTGGTTCAAGACTCCAGACAGCACCCCTGCACTACCAGGCTATAACTCATACCACACTTTTCGGCCATGTAACCTGGACTGGAACACCAAAGGCGGAAGTGTGTCCATATTCCTTAAGGATATCCACACCTCCAGGCTAGTTGCTCAGCATAATGCAGCCGAGGTTATCCAGGTGCAACTAACTCTGGGCAAAACTGCAATCCAAATTGTAGCTTGCTACAGATCACCCACCATGCCCCAGGATTCCCACTCCTCTTTTCTTGATGTACTGGAAAATATTAGGGTTCAACCAAACACCCTAATAATGGGCGATTTCAACTACCCCACCATTAACTGGGAAAACTACTCATGTACCAACTCCTTCGCTCAACACTTTCTGGAATTCATAAACTCCAATGCTCTGGATCAACGTATCCACACCCCCACCAGGGACAACAATATCCTAGATCTAGTCATTACCAACATGAGTGACCAGTGTTCCACACCTGAAGTCAATGCCTCATTGGTCCGATCTGACTATAAGCTAATCACCCTAGATATCCACATCCTGCCCCCACCCCCCATTAAGGAAACCATGGTAAAACATTTCTGCAAAGCCAACTTCATGCTTCTTAAGACAGAAGTGGTGAACTTCATGACACTCATGAAGATGGATAATATAGTTACGATTACTGAATCCTACACATTGCACTTTATAAGCACTTACATCAGTGCATGGATCGTGCTATCCCAAACAGAACCAAGACGCTATCCTCCAAAAAAAGGAAGCCAATCTGGTGGTCCCCTGTCATAAACAAACTGTACAACAGAAGGAAGAAACTGCTGCAAAAGAGAGTAAAATCCCATGAGTGGAGGAGCTCCCTGGTCAACCTCAGTAAGAAGCTGCGATCCCTGATAAAATCCTCCAAAGCTAGTTACGAAAACAAAATTGCCACTGATTCTAAAGACAACCACAAAGCATTCTATAGCTATGTCAAGAATCTCAATGGCAACACTCAGATCTGCTCTGAGTTACAGCACAATGGCACTAAATATATAGACCCAACTGATATTGCCAACATCCTGGCAGATAGGTTCAATACTAACTTTACCCCCCTCTCACCCCCTAAAGAGCCCATCTCTATGCCGGAAGAATGCAAAGTTCCTGTAATAATGGCTGCACAGGTATAAACCACACTCTCCAAAGCCAAGAACACAGCATACATGACACCAGACAACATCCCAGGATGCGTTCTACATGAACTACAGAACAAACTGGGACCCCCACCTAAGTACCATGTTCAATCATAGCCTCACCTCAGGCTTTGTGCCTGCTGAATGGTGCACAGCGATGGTTATCCCACTCCACAAGGGGGGAGCCACCGCGGATCCTGGGAACTACTGCCTCATTAGCCTGACGAGCCTGGTCTGCAAGGCCATGGAACATATCATCATAGAACCTATAAACAAAGACATTGGTAATCTCCAAACTCTGGACCCCACGCAGTCCAGGTTTGTAAAAGGCAGATCATGTCTCCTAAACCTAATAGACTTCTTTGAAGCAGTTACCAAAGATGTAGATAGGGGTAAGGTGGTTCACACAGCCTATCTAGATCTTGCCAAGGCTTTTGACACCATCCCCCACTCTGGAGTTATAGATAAACTCACTAAACTAGGTATAAATCCTTATGTCACAAGATGGGTTGCCAACTGGCTCACTGACAGAACCCACAGTGTGAAAGTAGCAGACTCCAAATCTGACTTCAGACCAGTGACAAGTGGAGTACCACAGGGTTCAGTCCTGGGTCCTCTCCTGTTGGGTATCTACTTCTCTGAAGTACAGGCTAACACAGAAGGTCTTTAGCTAATGAAGTTTGCAGATGACTGCAAACTAGGAGCCATAATCGAAACTCCTAACTATGTAGACATCCTACAAAAGGGCCTCACTGAGACAGATGCCTGGTGTCAAAGCCATGGCCTCAAGCTCAATGCCAAAAAGTGCATTGTCATCCCCTTTGGTAAAAAGTCGGTACCCATGAACTACAACATAGGTGGTAGTATACTTAACACCGAAAGTGTGATAAGAGACCTTGGGACACAGGTGGACAGTAGTCTCTCCTTTGATAATCACATCACCACAGTAGTCAGGAAATCCTTCTACATGACACACCTCATCACAAAAGGTTTCTCATCCAGAAAGAAAGAGGTCATTGTTCCCCTCTACCATTCACTCATTACACCCATTATAGAGTACAATGCCCCCTTTGGTATGTACCTCACAAGACATTTACAACAACTGGAAAATCCACAGAAATACCTCACACAGAGGATTACTGGCCTCAAACAGATGCCCTATGCAGACCGTCTCAAAAAACCCCAGCTTTACTCCTTCACATATCGCCTACTCAGAGGTGATCTCTGCCAACATACAAAGCTATGTCAAACCCAGAGCTGTTGGACATGCTCCATTTAAAGAAATCCCAATTCCTCCGAGATCCACGCTCTAGGGACCTAAACCTTGTCACCACAATAAACAGAACATGCCAGAGGGATAGATTCCTGTCCCAGAGACTTCCCATACTCTGTAATAAACTACCTATCTATATCAAACAAAGCTCCTCATTAGCACTCTTCAAGAAAAATCTTGATGATTGGATGGGAAATAGGAAATTCACCCTGGGGATCACCTCTGTGGCTCTGCTCGACAGTGGCACAGGAAAATAATTTTCTTAGGTGGCAAAAGCCAGGGTATCTTTTTGACATTAGGGACCTCCTACTCACAAGCACTCTTCACATAATACATCATCTGCAGAACATAGTACACAAACTATATCACACACTATTGTGTCACCAGTCATCTGATACTAAGCAGGTTATCAGCATGCTCACCTCACCTCTCCACCTATCCAACCAGCATCACATAAACCCACATACTGAGAGGTCCTTACCTGAAGCTTATTTAAATTTCAGGGACCTCCCAAACACAAGCACTCTTCACATAATACATCATCTGCAGAACACAGTACACATACTATATGCGTCATCAGTCATCTGATACTAAGCAGGTTATCACCATGCTCACCTCATCCTCTGCACCTACCAAACCAGCATCACATAAGCTATATATGCAGAGGTCCTTACCAAAAGCTTACCTAAACATCAGGGATCTCCCAAACACAAGCATTCCACATAATAAATAAACTGCAGATCATAGTACACATAATATATTACATACCATTGTGTCACCAGTCATCTGATACTAAGCAGGTTATCTGCATGCTCACCTCACCTTCTGCACCTACCAAACCAGCATCACATAAACTACATATGCAAAGGTCCTTCCCAGAAGCTTATCTTAACATCGGGGATCTCCCAAGCACAAGCACTCTTCACATAATACATCATCTGCAGAATATAGCACGCATACTATATCACACACCAGTGGGTCACCAGTCATCTGATACTAAGCAGGTTATCAGCATGCTCACCTCACCTTCTGCACCTACCAAATCAGCATCAGATAAACCTACATATGCAGAGGTCCCTTCCAGAAGTTTACCAAAAAATCAGGGTCCTCCCAAACACAAACCCTCTTCACATAATACATCATCTATAGAACATAGTACTCATACTATAGTGTACCAGTCATCCGATATTAAGCAGGTTATTAGCATGCTCATCTCACCTTCGGCACTGACCAAGCAAGCATCACATAAACTACGGTGCAGAGGTGCATACCAGAAACTTAATAAACATCAAGGACCTCCCAAATACAAACACTTTTCACATAATACATCATCTGCGGAACATAGTACAGTTAAGATATCACACACCATTGTGTCACCACTCATCTGACACTAAGCAGGTTATCAGCATGCTCACCTTCTGCACCTATCAAACCAGCATCACATAAACTACATTTGCAAAGGTCGTTCCCTGAAGCTTACCTAAACATTAGGGAACTTCCAAACACAAGCAGTCTTCACATAATACATCATCTGCAGAAACTTATTACACATAATATATGGCAAACCAGTGTGTGACCAGACAACTGATACTAAGCAGGTTATCAGCATGCTCACCTCACCTTCTCCAACTACCAACCCAGTATCACATGAACCTAAATATGCAGTAGTCCTTACCAGAAGCTTATCTAAACATTATGGAATTCCCAAACGAAAGCACTCATCACCTACTGCATCATCTGCAAAACATAGTACACATACTATATCACATACTAGAGTGTCACCAGTCATGTGATACTAAGCAGGTTACCAGCATGTACACCTCACCTGCTGCACCTACCAAACCAGCATCAGATAAACCTACATATGCAGAGATCCTTACCAGAAGCTTACCTTAACATTAGAAAACTCCCGAATGAAAGCACTCCAGGGTTGGGAGAGTGGCCTAATGGTTAAGGTGCTTGCCTTGCAAACACAAGGTGCAGGGTTTGAGTCTCACAAGGGACAATTGGCTAGGCTTAAAATGGCTTGCAAGGGCAGTTAGCTTAGTACTAATCTATGAACCTATGAACCTATAAACCTATGAACCTAATGCATCATCTGCAGAACATAGAACACATACTATATCACACACTAGAGTGTCACCAATCATCTGATACTAAGCAGGTTATCAACATGCACACCTCACCTGCTGCATCCACCAAACCAGCATCACATAAACTATTTATGCAGGGGCCCTTACCAGAAGCTTACCTTAATATTAGGGACCTCCCAAACACAAGAACTCTTCACAAAATACACCATCTACAGAACATAGTACACACAATATATCATACACTAGTGTGTCACCAGTCCTGACCAGATGCTTATCTAAAAATCAAGGACCTCCCAAACACACGAACTATTCACATAATACATCATTTACAAAACAGTACACATGTATCACACACTATTGAGTCAATTGTCATCTGATACTAAACAGGTTATCACCATGCTCACCTCACCTTCTGCACCTACCAAACCAGCATTACATAAACTACATATGCAGAGGTCCTTACCAGAAGCTTAGCTAAATATTAGGGACCTTCCAAACACAAGCACTCTTCACATAATTCATCAATTGCAGAACATAGTACACATACTATATCACACACAAGTGTGTCAACAGTCATCTGATACTAAGCAAGTTATCAGCATGCACCTACCAAACCAGCAACACTTAAACTATTACTGCAAAGGTCCTTCACTGAAGCTTACCTAAGCATTAGGGACCTCCCAAACACAAGAACTCTTCATATAATATATCATCTGCAGAACATATTACATATAATATATGACAAACCAGTGTGTGACCAGTCATCTGACACTAAGTAGGTAATCAGCATGCTCACCTCCCCTTCTGCACCTACCAAACCAGCATCACATAAACTACATATGCTGGGGGCCTTAGCAGAAGCTTACCTAAACATGAGGGACCCCCCACACACAAGCACTCTTCACATAGTGCTTCATGTGCAGAACATAGTACACATACTATATCACACACTAGTGTGTCACCAGTCATCTGATACTAAGCAGGTTATCACCATGCTCACCTCACCTTCTGCACCTACCAAACCAGCATCACTTAAACTATTTATGCAAAGGTCCTTCACTGAAGCTTAGCTAAACATGAGGGACCTCACACACAAGCACTCTTCACATAGTACATCATGTGCAGAACATGGTACACATACTATATCACACACTAGTATGTCATCAGTCATCTGATACTAAGCAGGTTATCACCATATTCACCTCACCATCTTCACCTGCCATACCAGCATCACATAAGCTACGTCAGCAGAGGTCCTTACCAGAAGCTTACCTAAACATCAGGGACCTCCCAAACACAAACACTCTTCACATAATACATCATCTGCAAATCATAGTACGCAAAATATATCACACACTATTGTGTCACCAGTCATCTGATACTAAGCAGGTTATCAGCATACTCACATCACCTCTGCTCCTATAAAACCAGCATCACATAAACCTACATATGGTGAGGTCCTTACCTGAAGCATACCTAAACGTCAGGGACCTCCCAAACACAAACACTCTTCACATAATACATTATCTGAAGAACACAGTACACATACTATATCACACACTAGTGTGTCATCAGTCATCTGATACTAAACAGGTTATCACCATGCTCACCTCACCTTCTGCCACTAGAAAATGAGCATTACATAAACACATAAACCTACATATGCAGAGGTGCTTACCAAAAGCTTAACTAAACATTGGGGACTTGCCAAACACAAGCACTCTTCACTTAATACATCATATGCAGAACAAAAAAACACATAATATATCAGACACTAGTGTATCACTAGTCATCTGATACAAAGCAGGTTATCAGCACGCACACCTCACCTTCTGCACATACCAAACCAGCATCACATAAACCTACATATGCAGAGGTCCTTACCAGAAGCTTACATAAACATTAGGGACCTCTAAAACACAAGCCCTCTTCACATAATACATCTTCTGCAGAACACAGTACACATACTATATCTCACTCCAGTGGGTCACCAATCATTTGATTCAAAGCAGGTTATCAGCATGCTCACCTCACCTTCTACACCTAGCAAACCAGCATCACATAAACTACATATGCAAAGGTCATTCCCTGAAGCTTACCTAAACATTAGGGAACTTCCAAATACAAGCATTCTTCACATAATACATCATCTGCAGAAACGTATTACACATAATATATGACAAACCAGTGTGTGTCCAGACACCTGATACTAAGCAGGTTATCAGCATGCTCACCTCCCCTTCTGCACCTACCAACTCAGTATAACATGAACCTAAATATGCAGTGGTCCTGACCAGAGGCTTACCCAAACATCAAGGACCTCCCAAACACAAGCACTATTCACATAATACATCATTTGCAGAGGATAGTACACTTGTATCACACACTATTGTGTCAACAGTCATCTGATACTAAGCATGCTATCAGCATACTCACTTATAGGTTCATAGGTTCATAGGTTCATACTAGGCTATCTGCCCTGGGGCAATTATAAGCCTAGCCCGATTCTGTATGGCTTATGCCACCCCTTTATTTGAGTATACTGTGCCCTTTTTAAGGTTTAGTTTACTGTGCCTCTGTCTAATAGTGACACGGGAGTAATCTTTGGGACAAACCTACGATCCCCCATCCACCTATCGAGATTCTTCTTGAAGAGATTCAGTGAGGTGCTCTGCCTCACATGAACTGGAATTCTATTCCAGAGCGAAGGGATCCTCTGGGTTATGAACCTGTCCCTCCAGCAAGTTCTATTTATTTCTGTGCTGAGGTTCAAGTCCCTCGAGCATGTGGCTCTAAGGGATTTAGATTTACTGAGGTGGAGCATGTCCATTAATTCTGGATTTGACATAGCTTTGTATGTCAGGCATAGATCGCCTCAAAGTAGGCGGTATGCAACTGAGTAGAGCTGGAGTTTTTTTAACCGAGCAGCATATGGCATCTGTTTGAGACCCTTGATCCTCTTGGTGAGATACTTTTGGGGTCTTTCTAATTGCTGCAGGTGTCGGGTAAGGTACATCCCAAAAGGGGCATTGTATTCTATGATGGGCCTGATGAGGGATGAATAAAGGGACACGATTATCTCTCTTGATCTAGATGTGAAACCCTTCGTGATGAGGTGGGCTATGTAGAAGGTCTTTCTAACCACTTTGTCACTGTGGTTTTCAAAGGAGAGATTGCTATCAACTTGGGTCCCCAGGTCCCTAATAACTTTCTCTGTACTTAATGGGTTTCCGCCTATGTGGTAATTTGTGGGCACATTGTTTTTGCCAAAGGGTATGACTATACATTTTTTGGCATTTAGCTTTAAACCATGGCGCTGGCACCAGTTATCTGTCTCTGTGAGACCTTTTTGAAAGATGTTTGTTTCAGTTGGAGAGTCAATTATGCTGCCCAGTTTGCAGTCGTCTGTGAACTTGGTGAGCCATAGTCCTCCCACATTTGCCTGTACCTCGGAAAAGTATATACCGAACAAGAGTGGTCCCAGGTCAGAACCCTGTGGGACCCCACTTGTGACCGGTTTCAAGTCTGACATGGCTCCAGCAACTCTCACTCTGTGGGTTCTGTCTTTGAGCCAGTTTGCGACCCATCTTGTGACATAGGGGTTTATATTTAAGCTGGATAGCTTATCTATGATGCCCGAGTGGGGTATTGTGTCAAATGCCTTTGCAAGGTCCAGATAGGCTGTGTGGACTACCTTCCCTTCATCTATGGATTTGGTGACTGTTTTGAAGAAGTCAACCAGGTTCAAAAGGCAGGATCTGCCCTTGACAAAGCCGAACTGGGTAGGATCTAGTGTCTGTAGGTCCCCAATGTCTTTGTTTATGAGCTCCATGATGATCCTCTCCATAGCCTTGCAGACTAAGCTAGTCAGACTAATGGGGCGATAGTTTCCAGGGTCAGTAGAGGCTCCACCTTTGTGGAGTGGGCCCACTGTTGCTGTACGCCATTCTGTGGGCACATATCCTGTATTGAGGCTGAGATTGTATAGCTGTTTTATTTGAGGGATTAGTTCCTCTTGGAGTTTATGTAGGACGCAACCTGGGATGCCATCTGGTCCCATGGAAGCAGTGTTTTTTGCTTTGGAGAGGGCAGCCTTCACCTGAGCATCAGAGATGTTTGGGAGGCAGCCCTCTGCAGGGATAGATACTTGCTCTTTTGGGGGGGAGGGGGTGGAGATGTTTGCACTGAACCTGTCTGCCAGGATATTGGCGATGTCTGTGGGTTCAGTGTATTTTTTGTCATTTAGAATCAACTCAGAACAAGTCTGGGAGTTGTATCCCAGGTTCCTAACATAACTGAAAAAAGCCTTATGATTGTCTTTGGTGTCCAGTGCAATTTTTCTCTCGAAGCTGGCCTTGGAGGATTTTATGAGGGATCGTAATTTTTTGCTAGTACTGATCAGAGATGCCTTCCCTATTAGGGATTTTGCTCTATCATGTAGTAGCTTCCTCCTTCTGTTGTACAGTTTATTTATGGCAGAGGTCCACCAGACTGGATGCCTGCCTTTGGATGATTGGGTCTTGGTTTTGTTTGGGATAGCATGATCCATGCATTCCTGGAGATGTCCATAGAATGCATTTATATAGGATTCTGCAGTTTGGGCTGTCGTTTCCACTGGCCCTGGGGCCTTGAAGGATTCCACTTCAGTTTTGAGAAGTGAGAAGTTCGCTTTTGAGAAGTTTTTCACTGTGGTTTTCTGGGCTGGGGGTGGGGTCGGGATGTGGACATCCAGTGAAATTAATTTATGGCCTGATCTTACCAATGAGGGATATACTTCTAGTGTGGAGCATAGAGTCCCCATGTTGGTAATGATCAGGTCTAGTATGTTGTCCCCTCTTGTGGGAGTGGTGACTAGTTGTTCCATAGCATTTGAGTTTATAATTTCCAGGAACCTTTGGGCTAAGGTGCTGGGGCTTGAGTAGTGCTCCCAGTCAATGTTTGGGTAGTTGAAGTTGCCCAATATAATGGTGTTTGGAGAGATCTTCATGTTCTCCAATGTTTTCAGGAAAGCCGAGTGAGATTCCTGACTTTGAGAGGGTGGTCTGCAGGATGCTATAAACTGAAAAGCAGTCTTACCCACTGTTAGTTGCACATGGATGGTCTCCAATACTTCGTGCAATGCCACTAACCTGGAGGTGTGGATATCCTTGATAAATATGGAAACTCCCCCTCCTTTTGTGGTTCGGTCCAGGTTTTGGGGCCGAAAAGCATGATATGAGGTATAGCCTGGTAGTGCTGGGGTGCTCTCTGGAGCCTTGAACCAGGTTTCTGTCACTGCACAGATATCGATGTTCTCCATACTGAGGAGAGCTTCGAGTGCGTGCATCTTGAGGTTAAGACTTCTGGCGTTAAGCAGCATTACCCTTAGTTTCTTGTTCCTTGTGCTGTCTATGGGGGTGGGTTTGACTTTTGAGCCTTGCCTAAAAAAGGCACTATGGGGGTGGTAAGAGCCTTTGCCAATATCTGAAAGCCCAGTGGTGACAGGTGCAAGCCGTCCCTAGTGAAGCAACGTGGCTTGTCGAGCATGTCATCCCAGGCTGACAGACACTGGATCCTCTTTGAATGACACCAAAACTTTAGCCAATTGTTAAAATCGATAATTTTGTCTTTGTACTGTGGCATCATTCTAGGTGAGGGTAAGATGCTGCTCAAGGTCAGGGTCATACCAGCCTGGTCTACATGGTCAGAGAGCTCCTCTATGTCTCTTTTCATGTAGTCCAGGGAGGTACGTCTCGGGTCATTCACACCAGCATGTACAATGACTGAGTCATATTTGTATTTGCTTTTGAGTGACCTGAGTGCTTGCGATATGTGGCGGATCCTAGCACCCAACAGGCAGCTCACCGTGACCTTCTCTTTATTTAGCCTGGTGAGCGGGACGTCAGTGTGTCTGACAATAGAGTCACCTATTACAAGAGTATCAGGTGTGTTATTCAGCCTTAAAGGAGTACCGCACCCACAGACTCAAAAAACATGTTTAAAACATCATGGCATGATGTTTCCTACACTTTAACAGCACTCTGGGATTATTTTTACAGGATTTTAAATATTTTTATATGTAATTCCAGACTCTGACCACCTGGAGGCTGGCATATTGACTTGGTTTGGATAAATCAGGTTGCCATCCAGTATCCCAGAAATCATTGTTTGGCTCAAAAATGTTACATCATGCAGGCCTCCATTTGCCTAAAGTTCCTGTCATTTCATAGATGTTGCATGCGTACAAAGTACTGAGTAAAATAGAACAGTGTAAGTAACATTCCCTGCTGCGGGATGACTACTTAAAATAGAAACAGTGCAAATGCCACAGAACACACTCAAAGTGCTGTTTACTGCTGCCTTTTTTCTAATTTAGTTTAAATAGCACTAATTTGTGAGACAATGAATTCCAGTCCATTTACTTCTCCCCTCCCCCATAACACTTAGCTTCCCTAGCTGTCAAAGTCCGGAGGGTAATTTGACCTGGTAATTCCATTGATTGTCAGATCTCAGCAGGGTGCTTGACTCATGTAATTTAATCTTTGCTCTAGCATTTCCTTTGTTAGAGGGGACTTTTTTTGCTGCACTATAGCCATGGCCTTACTTGACTGCAATCACATCCAGTAAGGTCTTGCACCAAGGAGCTAAAGAATAAAACATTTATACTATTAACCAGTTTAGATCTTTATTAATTTAAGTGCTAAGGTATCACTTCCTCATGCTTCCACCTTGTTAAAAACTGAGATTTACATGTGCAAAGTGTGTTGGTATGTAGTGTTTGCCTTCATGTGTTTTACTCCACTGGTTGGTTTGCAAAAAAAAAACTTTTGCAGTGTCCCTGGATTTGTCTTTGTACATACAAACCACATTGCTATATTTTCCCCTTCCTTTTTCTTGTGTCCAGAAATCACTTATCTTCTTCTTCTTTCGGCTTTTTCCCGGTTAGGGGTCGCCACAGCGGATCACTTTGTCCGCACATTGAATGGCAGTGGAGTTTTACGGTGTCGAGTTGCCAGCCCGGCGCCCAACCTTCCACAGAAGGCACACTCACATGCACACCTAGGGCCAATTTAGAGTGTCCAATCCACCTGCAGCATGTCTTTGGGATGTGGGAGGAAACCGGAGCACCCGGAGGAAACCCACACGACCACAGGGAGGACATGCAGACTCTGCACAGAAGGCACCCCAGCCGAGGATCGAACCGGAGAACCTCTTGCTGTGAGGCAGCAATGCTAACCACTGCACCACCGTGGCCGCCCGTCCAGAAATCACTTATAACAAAGTAAATTTTTTATTGATTTTTTTTTAAATAAAGGACATCAAGATTAACTTACCTTGAATCAGATAATGGATGCCACTGCAAAGAATCACTGTTGAAATATTTGTGCATGGACAAAATCCCTTATTATACCATGACCCCCCCAAAACGTGCACGCTGATTGGCCAGCGTGCACATTGTAAATCGAGTTATACTAATGGAAAAAGGTCCGTCGCCCGGACTTTTTCCATTAGTATAACTTTACTTTTAAACACTGTCTCACTATGTTAAATGGGTTTAACATGGCGAGACAGCTTTAAATAAGCAGCGGAGATCTCCGTTGCTTATTTTAAAGCTGTCTCATATGCTAAACCATTTAACATAGCGAACAGTAAAAAAGCAACGGAGATCTTGCTTTCTTCGTTGCTTTTGCCCACAACTCTGATGTACTCTTGGCAGCGCAGTACATCAGAACTGCCGTGGATGCCAGACATCTGCGGAAGGGCAGTAAACAGGCATTATACTATGCCATTATTTAAGAAAAGTAATAGTTTCTTTTCTTAAATAATGTCATGGTATAACAATAACCACTTCTGGGTGTGGGTAATGCTGTATTTACCCACGGTTGGCTTTGTTTGGTTCCTTTGGGTTCTCCCTCGGGACCAAACCACACCAACCGTGGGTAAATCCAGCATTACCCACACCCAGGCGTGGGTTATTGCTATACTAAATCTATTTGCCAGCCTCTAGTTCAATTGGTGCTATGGCTTTAATATACTGGTGTGTTTGCTCATGCCTTCCAAATATCTCCACCATTACATACCAGTTTTGCAGTGTAGTAACCACCTGACATGCCCATACACCTTTAGCCATCAATATGCAACTACTCCTGTTCATGTTAGTGTGTGAATTCATTTTCAGACTTAAGGTGTGGAAGCTGCACTGAATAATTCTAGGTGCTTGTTCAGGTTTCACATGGTGCTTGCTTAGAGCTACTCTCATGTTAAGCCACTGTGAATATGTTGCACAGCTACCTCTGATACCAGGGTAATGTTTTAATCTTTCTATTCCCGCACTGCACACTAGCAGTATCTGGTGCAAATACAACAGAGAAGTATGCAAGCGATACACCACCTAAGCATCATTTGCCTTGCAGAATGTACAAGTATGCATGCCAAATTTCTGTGTTTCCAAACATCGGTGTTACTACACTACTACTGAATAAAATTAACAGCACTCAGGCTGGGGGAAGGACAAGGAAGCCATGACATCACAGAATGGGTGGGTCTTATTATTTTAGTTAGAATCAGATGGCAGCTGTGGTGATGTCACATTGGGGGAGGAAACTGATAAAAAACAAAAAAAAGTACCTGCACTGCCTGGCCTCGATGATGTCAGTAATTGGGTAACTCCAGCAAGCTTTATTCAAATGTGAGAGAATCATTTTGTAAGTGAAACCATCACAGTATGAGAAGGTAGGCTTCTGTTACAGAAGTAAGGGGAATTATAAAAATTGTAAATGCTTTATTGTTGTTGCTTTACAGAGGACAATGTAAATAGGGAGGAAAAGGGCCATGAAGTTGAGGAATACATTAGAGAAACCTGTTGTACTCCTTTAAGGGCTGTAGCTGCTTGGCACACTGACTTTGTGGGCTATATGTTGTGTGTGTTTTGTTTTGAGGTAGCGTTTGCTTGGATGTCTGCTTTGGAGGTCTCTGTTGCTTAGGTAGATTTTTATTTAGAGCCTCTGAGTTTGTTTTTGTGTATTTATGTGTTTGGTTCGCTGATGTGGTGAGACTATGTGATACTGGAATTGTGTTGTGTGAGGTTACCTTCTCCTCCTGACTGGTTACACCAGTTTTGAGATGAGAGAGCTCAGCCTCCAGTTTGGCCAAATAGTTGCATCTCTCACATATATTTGAACCTGTTTGGAGGAGGAGAGGGTTGTCCATTTACATGAGACAGTTGTAAGATTGCCTCAACCTTCTCCACCTACCAAGGCAGCATCACATAAACCTACATATGCAGAGATCCTAACCAGAAGCTTAGCTAAACATTGGGGACCTCCCAAACACAAGCACTCTTCACATAATACATCTGCAGAACATAGTACAAATAATACATCACTCACAAGTGTGTCAGCAGTCATCTGATATTAAGCACATTATCAGCATGCATACCTCACCTTATGCACCTACCAAACCAGACTCACATAAATTACATATGCAGAGGTCCTTACTAGAAGCTTACCTAAACATCAGGGACCTCCCAAACACAAGCACTCCTCACATAATACATCATCTGCAGAGCATAGTACACATACTATATCATACACTTGTGTGTCACCAGTCATGTGATACTTATCAGGTTATCAGCATGCTCACCTCACCTTCTGCACCTACCAAACGAGCATCACATAAACGATTAATGCAGAGTTCCTTACCAGAATATTATCTAAACATCTGGGACCTCCTGAACACAAACACTGTTCACATAATAAATCATCTGCAGAACATAGTACACATACTATATCACACAATAGTGTGTCACTAGTCATCTGATACTAAGCAGGTTAACAGCATGCTCACCTCACCTTCTGCACTTACCAAACTAGCAACACATAAACTACATATGCAGAGGTCCTTACCAGAAGCTTAGCTAAACATTGGGGACCTCCCAAACACAAGCACTCTTCACATAATACATCTGCAGAACATAGTACAAATAATACATCACTCACAAGTGTGTCAGCAGTCATCTGATATTAAGCACATTATCAGCATGCATACCTCACCTTATGCACCTACCAAACCAGACTCACATAAATTACATATGCAGAGGTCTTTACTAGAAGCTTTACTAAACATCAGGGACCTCCCAAACACAAGCACTCTTCACATAATACATCATCTGCAGAACATAGTAGAGATACTATATCACACACGTGTGTCACCAGTCATGTGATACTAAGCAGGTTATCAGCATGCACACCTCACCTTCTGCACCTACCAAACGAGCATCACATAAACTATTAATGCAGCGTTCCTTACCAGAAGATTATCTAAACATCTGGGACCTCCCAAACACAAGCACTCTTCACATAATACATCATCTGCAGAACATAGTAGACATAATATATCATACACTAGTGTGTCACCAGTCATCTGATACTATGCAGGTTATCTGCATGCTCACCTCACCTTCTGCCACTAGCAAACCATCATTACATAAACCTACCTATACAGAGCTGCTTACCAAATGGTTAACTAAACATTGAGGACTTCCCAAACACAAGCACTCTTCCCTTTATACATCATATGCAGAACATGGAACACATAATATATCACACACTAGTGTATTACTAGTCATCTAATACTAAGCAGGTTATCAGCACTCACACCTCACCTTCTGCACCTACCAAACCAACATCAAATAAATTACATATGCTGAAGTCCTTACCAGAAGCTTACCTAAACATAAGAGACCTCCAAAACACAAGCAATCTTCACATAACACATCATCTGCAAAATATAGTACACAAACTATATCACACACCAGTGGGTCACCAGTCATCTGATACTAAACAGGCTATCAGCATGCACACCTTACCTTCTGCACCTACCAAACCAACATCATATAAACTACATATGCAGAGGACCTTACAAGAAGCTTATCTAAATATAAGAGTCTTCCAAAACACAATCACTCTTCACATAATGCATCATCTGCAGAACATAATACACATAATATATCACACACCAGTGTGTGCCCAGCCCTCTAATACTAAGCAGGATATCAGCATACTGACCTAACCTTCTGCACCTACTAAACCAGGATCACATAGACTAGATATGCAGAGGTCCTTACCAGAAGCTTTCCTAAAGATCAGGGGCCTCCCAAACACAGGCAATCTTCACATAATACATCATCTGCAGAACATGGTGCACATGCTATATCACACACTAGTGTGTCACCAGTCATCTGAGACTAAGCAGTTTATCAGCATGCTCACTTCACCTTCTGCACGTACCAAACCAGCATCACATAAACTACATATGCAGAGGTCTTTACTAGAAGCTTACCTAAACATCCGGGAAATCCAAACACAAGCACTCTTCACATAATACATCATCGTCTGAACATAGCACACATACTCTATCACACACTAGTGTGTCACCAGTCATCTGATACTAAGCAGGCTATCAGCATGCTCACCTCACCTTCTGCACCAACCAAACCAGCATCACATAGCCCTACATATGCAGAGGTCCTTACCAGAAGTTTACCTAAACATTAGGGACATCCCAAACACAAGCACTCTTCACATAATACATCATCTGCAGAACATAGTACACATACTATATCACACCCTAGTGTGTCACCAGTCATCTCTTCCTAAGCAGGTTATCCGCATGCTCAGCTCACCATCTGCACCTCCAAAACCAGCATGACATAAACTATATATGCAGGGGTCCTTACAAGAAGCTGATCTAAACATCAGTGACCTCTCAAACACAAGCACTCTTCACATAATACAGCATCTGCAGAACATAGTACACATACTATATCGCACCCTAGTATGTCACCAGTCATCTGATACTAAGCAAGTTATCAGCATGCTCACCTCCCCTTCTGCACCTACCATGCCAACATCACTTAAATTATTAAAGCAAAGGTCCTTCACTGAAGCTTACCTAAACATTAGGAACCTTCCAAACACAAGAACTCTTCACATAGTACATCATGTACAGAACATAGTAAACATACTATATCACACACTAGTGTGTCATCAGTCATCTAATACTAAGCAGGTTATCACCATGCTCACCTCATTTTCTGCACCTGCCATACCAGCATCACATAAACTACGTATGCAGAGGTCCTTATGAGAAACTTACCTAAACATCAGGGACCTCCCAAACACAAGCACTCTTCACATAATACATCATCTGCAGAACATAGTACACAAATTATATCACACACCAGTGGATCACCAGTCATCTGATACTGAGCCAGTTATCAACATGCACACCTCACCTGCTGAACCTACCAAACCAGTATCACATAAACTACTTATGCAGGGGACCTTACCAGAAGCTTACCTTAACATCAGGGACCTCCCAAACACAAGCAGTCTTCACAAAATACATCATCTGCAGAACATAGTACACACAATATATCACATACTAGTGTGTCACCAGTCATCTGATACTAAGCAAGTTACCAGCATGTATACCTCACCTTCTGCACCTACCAAACCAGCATCAGATAAACCTACATATGCAGAGGTCCTGACCACAGGCTTACCTGAATATCAAGGATCTCCCAAACACAAGCACTATTCACATAATACATCATTTGCAGAACATAGTGCACATATATCACACACTAGTGTGTCAATATTCATCTGATACTGAGGTTATCAGCACAATCACCAAACCTTCTGCACCTACCAAACCAGCATCAGATAAACCTACATATGCAGAGGTCCTGACCACAGGCTTACCTGAATATCAAGGATCTCCCAAACACAAGCACTATTCACATAATACATCATTTGCAGAACATAGTGCACATATATCACACACTAGTGTGTCAACAGTCATCTGATACTGAGGTTATCAGCACAATCACCTCACCTTCTGCACCTACCACACCAGCATTACAGAAACCTACATATGCAGAGGTCCTTACCAGAAGCTTAGCTAAACATTGGGGACATCCCAAACACAAACACTCTTCACATAATACATCAACTGCAGAACATTTGTTGACCGGGAAGTCCGACTAGGTTCCACAGATCCTGTTTTCAGCGGAGGCCCGGGGAGAAATGCTCCAGACGCATGTCTTTAGAATGTGGGAGGAAACCGGAGTACCCGGAGGAAACCCGCGCGAACGCAGGGAGAACATGCAAACTCCACAGAAGGCACCCGGCGTCGAACCAGAGAACCTCTTGCTGTGAGGTGACAGCATTAACCGCTGCACCACTGCGCCGCCCATAACATAGTACACATACTATATCACACACAAGTGTGTCAACAGTCATCTGATACTAAGCAGGTTATCAGCATGCTCGCCTCACCTTGTGCATCTACTAAACCAGCATCACTTAAACTATTAATGGAAAGCTCCTTCCCTGAAGCTTACCTAAAGATTAGGGACCTCCCAAACCCAAGAACTCTTCACATAATATAGCACCTGCAGAACACATTAAGTATCATATATGACAAACCAGTGTGTGACCAGTCATCTGACAATAAGCAGGTTATCAGCATGCTCACCTCACCTTCTGCATCTACCAAACCAGCATCACATAAACCTACATATGCAGAGGTCCTTACCAGAAGCTTACCTAAACATGAGGGACCTGCCCCACACAAGCACTTCACATAGTACATCATGTGCAGAACATACTACACATACTATATCACACACTAGTGTGTCGTCCATCATCTGATACCAAGCAGGTTATCAACATGCTCACCTCACCTCTGCACCTATCCAACCAGCATCACATAAACCTACATATGGAAAGGTCCTTACCTGAAGATTACCTAAACTTCAGGGACATCCCAAACACAAGCACTCTTCACATAATACATCATTTGTAGAACACAGTAAACATGCTATATCACACACTATTGTGTCACCAGTCTTATGATACTAAGCATGTTATCAGCATGCTCACCTCACCTCTGCACCTATCCAACCAGCATCACATAAACCTAGATAGGCAGAGGTCCTTACCTGAAGATTACCTAAACTTCAGGGACCTCCCAAACACAAGCAATCTTCACATAATACAACATCTGCAGAACACAGTACACATACTATATCTCAAACTAGTGTGTCATCAGTCATCTGATACTAAACAAGTTATCACCATGCTCACCTCACCTTCTGCACCTACCAAACCAGCATTACATAAACTACATAAGCAGAGGTCCTTACCAGAAGCTTACCTAAACATCAGGGATCTCCCAAACACAAGCACTCTTCACATAATAAATCATCTGCAGAACATAGCACACATACTATATCACACACCAGTGGGTCACAAGTCATCTGATACTAAGCAGGTTATCTGCATGCTCACCTCACCTTCTGCACCTACCAAACCAGCATCACATAAACTACATATGCAGAGGTCCTTCCCAGAACCTTACCTTAACATCAGGGATCTCCCAAGAACAAGCACTCTTCACATAATACATCATCTGTAGAATAAAGTACACATACTATATCACACACCAGTGGGTCACCAGTTATCTGATAATAAGCAGGTTAGCAGCATGTTCATCTCACCTTCTGCACTTACCAAACCAGCATCACATAAAATTCATATTCAGAGGTCCTTACAAGAAGCTTACGTAAACATCAGAGAGTTCCCAACCACAAGCACTCTTTACATAATATATCATCTGCAGAACATAGTACACATAATATATCACACATTAGTGTGTCACCAGTTATCGGATACTAAGCAGGTTATCAGCATTCTCATCTAACCTTCTGCACCAACCAAATCAGCATCAGATAAACCTACATATGAAGAGGTCCCTTCCAGAAGTTTACCAAAAAATCAGGGACCTCCCAAACACAAACACTCTTCACATAATACATCATGCAAGGAACATAGTATTCATACTATAGTGTAGTACCAGTCATCTGATATTAAGCAGGTTATTAGCATGCTCATCTCACCTTCGGCACTGACCAAACAAGCATCACATAAACTACATATGCAGAGGTCCATACCAGAAACTTACTAAACATCAGGGATCTCCTAACTACAAACACTTTTCACATAATAATTCATCTGCAGAACATAGTACAGTTAAGATATCACACACCATTGTTTCACCAGTCATCTGACACTAAGCAGGTTATCAGCATGCTCACCTCACCTTCTGCACCTATCAAACCAGCATCACATAAACTACAAATGCAAAGGTTGTTCCCTGAAGCTTACCAAAACATTAAGGACCTTCCAAACACAAGCACTCTTCACATAATACATCATCTGCTGAAACTTATTACACATAATATATGACAAACCAGTGTGTGACCAGACAACTGATACTAAGCAGGTTATCAGCATGCTCACCTCACCTTTTCCACCTACCAACCCAGTATCACATGAACCTAAATATGCAGTGGTCCTTACCAGAAGCTTGCCTAAACATTATGGAACTCCCAAACGAAAGCACTCTTCACCTAATGCATCATCTGCAAAACATAGTACACATACTATATCACACACTAGAGTGTCACCAGTCATGTGATACTAAGCAGGTTATCAGCATGTACACCTCACCTTCTGCACCTACCAAACCAGCATCACATAAACCTACATATGCAGTGATACTTACCAGAAGCTTTCCTAAACAATAGGGACCTCCCGAATGAAAGCACTCCACCTAATGCATTATCTGCAGAACAGAGTACACATATTATATCACACACTAGCGTGTCACCAGTCATCTGATACTAAACAGGTTATCAAAATGCACACCTCACCTGCTGCACCTACCAAACCAGCATCACATAAACTACTTATGCAGGGGTCCTTACTAGAAGCTTACCTTAACGTTAGGGACATCCCAAACACAAGCACTCTTCACAAAATACATCATCTGCAGAACATAGTACTCACAATATATCACACACTAGTGTGTCACCAGTCATCTGATACTAAGCAGGTTATCAGCATGCTCACCTCCCCTTCTGCACCTACCAAACCAGCATCAGATAAACCTACATATGCAGAGGTCCTGACCAGAGGCTTACCTAAACATCAAAGACCACCCACACACAAGCACTATTCATATAAGACATCATTTGTTGAGCATAATACATATGTCTCACACACTAGTGTGTCAACAGTCATCTGATACTAAGCAGGTTATCAGCACACTCACCTCACATTCTGCACCTACCACACCAGCATCACATAAACCTACATATGCAGAGGTCCTTGCCAGAAGCTTAGCTAAACATTGGGGACCTCCCAAACACATGCACTCTTCACATAATACATCAACTGCAGAACATAGTACACATACTATATCACACACTAGTGTGTCACCAGTCATCTGATAATAAGCAGGTTATCAGCATGTTCACCTCAACTTATGCACCGACCAAACCAGCATCACATAACCTACATAAGCAGAGGTCCTTACCAGAAGCTTACCTAAACATCAGGGACCTTCCAAACACAAGCACTCTTCACATAATACATCTGCAGAACATAGTACAAATAATACATCACACACAGGTGTGTCACCAGTCATCTGATACTAAGCATGGCATCAGCATGCACACCTCAATTTATGCACCTTCCAAACCAGAGTCACATAAACTACATATGCAGAGGTCCTTACTAGAAGCTTACCTAAACATCAGGGACTTCCCAAACACAAGCACTCTTTACATAATACATCATATGCAGAACATAGTACACATACTATATCACACACTAGTGTTTCACCAGTCATATGATACTAAGAAGGTTGTCAGCACACTCACCTCACCTCCTGCCCCTACTAAACCAGCATCACATAAATTACATATGGAGAAGTCCCTACCAGAAGCTTACTAAACATCAGGGACCTCTCAAACACAAGCACTCTTTACATAATACATCATCTGCAGAACAAAGTACTCATATTATATCACACACTAGTGTGTCCCAGTCATCTGATACTATGCAGGTTATCTGCATGCTCACCTCACCTTCTGCCACTAGCAAACCAGCATTACATAAACCTACATATGCAGAGGTGCTTATCAAAAGCTTAACTAAACATTGAGGACTTCCCAAACACAAGCACTCTTTCCTTAATACATCATATGCAGAACATAGAACACATAATATATCAGACACTAGTGTATTACAAGTCATCTAATACTAAGCAGGTTATCAGCAAGCACACCTCACCTTCTGCACCTACCAAACCAGCATCACATAAACCTACATATGCAGAGGTCCTTACCAGAAGCTTACATAAACATTAGGGACCTCCCAAACACAAGCAGTCTTCACATAATACATCTTCTGCAGAACACAGTACACATACTATATCTCACTCCAGTGGGTCACCAATCATCTGATACCAAGCAGGTTATCAGCATGCTCACCACACCTGCTGCACCTACCTAACCAGCATCAAATAAATTACATATGCAGTGGTCCTTGCCAGAAGCTTACCTAAACATCAGGGAACTTCCAAACACATACACCCTTCACATAATACATCATCTGCAAAACATAGTACACATACTATGTCACACACCAGTGGGTCACCAGTCATCTGATACTAAACAGGTTTTCAGCATGCTGACCTCGCCTTCTGCACCTATCAAACCAGCATCATATAAACTACATATGCAAAGGACCTTACAAGAAGCTTATCTAAACATACGAGACCTCCAAAACACAAGCACTCTTGACATAATACATCATCTGCAGAACATAGTACACATAATATATCACTCACCAGTGTGTGCCCAGTTCTCTGATACTAAGCAAGATATCAGCATGCTGACCTTATTTTCTGCACCTACCAAACCAGCATCACATAGACTAGATATGCAGAGGTCCTTACGAGAAGCTTTCCTAAAGATCAGGGACCTCCCAAACACAGGCACTCTTTAAAAAATACATCATCTGCAGAACATAGTACACATACTATATCACACATTTGTGTGTCACCAGTCATCTGATACTAAGCAGGTTATCAGTATGCTCACCTCACCTTCTGTACCAACCACAACATCATCACATAGCCCTACATATGCAGAGGTCCTTACCAGAAGCTTACCTAAACATCAAGGACATCCCAAAGACAAGCACTCTTCACATAATACATCATCTGCAGAATATAGTACACATACTATATTGCACCCTAGTGAGTCACCAGTCATCTCATACTAAGCAGATTATTCGCATGCTCACCTCACCTTCTGCACCTACTAAACCAGCATCACATAAACTACAAATGCAGGGGTCCTAAGAAGAAGCTGATCTAAACATCAGTGACCTCAAAAACACAAGCACTCTTCACATGATGCATCATCTGCAGAACATAGTACACACACTATATCACACACTAGTGTGTCACAAGTCATCTGATACTAAGCAGGTTATCAGCATGTACACCTCACCTTATGCACCTACCAAACTAGCAACACATAAACTAAATATGCAGAGGTCCTTACCAGAAGCTTAGCTAAACATTGGGGACCTCCCAAACACAAGCACTCTTCACATAATACATCTGCAGAACATAGTACAAATAATACATCACTCACAAGTGTGTCAGCAGTCATCTGATATTAAGCACATTATCAGCATGCATACCTCACCTTATGCACCTACCAAACCAGACTCACATAAATTACATATGCAGAGGTCCTTACTAGAAGCTTACCTAAACATCAGGGACCTCCCAAACACAAGCACTCCTCACATAATACATCATCTGCAGAGCATAGTACACATACTATATCATACACTTGTGTGTCACCAGTCATGTGATACTTATCAGGTTATCAGCATGCTCACCTCACCTTCTGCACCTACCAAACGAGCATCACATAAACGATTAATGCAGAGTTCCTTACCAGAATATTATCTAAACATCTGGGACCTCCCGAACACAAACACTGTTCACATAATAAATCATCTGCAGAACATAGTACACATACTATATCACACAATAGTGTGTCACTAGTCATCTGATACTAAGCAGGTTAACAGCATGCTCACCTCACCTTCTGCACCTACTAAATCAGCATCACATAAACTACATATGTAGAAGTCCCTACCAGAAGCTCACTAAACATCAGGGACCTCCCAAACACAAGCACTCTTCACATAATACATCATCTGCAGAACATAGTACACATAATATATCACACACTAGTGTGTCACCAGGCATCTGATACTATGCAGGTTATCTGCATGCACACCTCACCTTCTACACCTACCAAACCAGCAAAACATAAACCTACATATGCAGAGGTCCTTACCAGAAGCTTACATAAACATTAGGGACCACCCAAACACAAGCACTCTTCACATAATACATCTTCTGCAGAACACAGTACAAATACTATATCTCACTCCAGTGGGTCACCAATCATCTGATACCAAGCAGGTTATCAGCATGCTCACCTCACATTCTGCACCTACCTAATCAGCATCAAATACTTTACATATGCAGTGGTCGTTAACCAGTCTGCACCTTCCAGATGTTTACCAAAAAAACCAGGGACCTCCTAAACACAAACACTCTTCACATAATACATCATCTACTGAACATAGTACTCATACTATAGTGTGGTACCAGTCATCTGATATTAAGCAGGTTATTAGCATGCTCATCTCACCTTCAGAACTGATCAAACAAACATCACATAAACTACATATGCAGAGGTCCGTACCAGAAACTTACTAAACATCAGGGACCTCCCAAATACAAACACTTTTCACATAATACATCATCTACAGAACATACTACAGATAAGATATCACACACCATTGTGTCACCAGTCATCTAACACTAAGCAGGTTATCAGCATGCTCATGTGACCTTCTGCACCTATCAAACCAGCATCACATAAACTACATATGCAAATGTCGTTCCCTGAAGCTTACCTAACCATTAGGGACCTTCCAAACACAAGCACTCTTCACATAATACATAATCTGCAGAAACGTATTACACATAATACATGACAAACGAGTGTGTGACCAGACAACTGATACTAAGCAGGTTATCAGCATGCTCACCTCACCTTCTCCACCCACCAACCCAGTATGACATGAACCTAAATATGCAGTGGTCTTTACCAGAAGCTTACCTAAACATTATGGAACTCCCAAACAAAAGCACTCTTCACCTAATGCATCATCTGCAAAACATAGTACACATACTATATCACACACTAGAGTGTCACCAGTCATCTGATAATAAGCAGGTTATTAGCATGTTCACCTCACCTGCTGCACCTACCAAACCAGCATCACTTAAACTACTTATGCAAGGGTTCTTACCAGAGGCTTGCCTTAACATTAGGGACCTCCCAAACACAAACACTCCACAAAATATATAATCTGCAGAACATAGTACCCACAATATATCACACACTAGTGTGTCAGCAGTCATCTGATACTAAGCAGGTTATCAGCATGCTCACCTTCCCTTCTGCACCTACCAAACCAGCATCAGATAAACCTACATATGCAGAGGTCCTGACCAGAGGCTTACCTAAACATCAAGGACCTCCCAAACACAAGCACTATTCACATAATACATCATTTGCAGAACATAGTACACCTGTATCACACACTAGTGTGTCAACAGTCACCTGATACTTATCAGGTTATCAGCACGATCACCTCACCTTCTGCACCTACCACACCAGCATCACCTAAACCTACATATGCAGAGGTCCTTACCAGAAGCTTAGCTAAATATTGGTGACCTCCCAAACACAAGCACTCTTCACATAATACATAATTTGCAGAACATAGTACAGATAAAATATCACACACTAGTGTGTCACCAGTCATCTGATATTAAGCAGATTACCCGCATGCTCGCCTCATCTTCTGCATCTCCAAAACCAGCATCAAATAAACTACATATACAAAAGTCCTTACCAGAAGCTTATCTAAACATCAGGGACCTCCCAAACACAAGCACCCTTCACATAATACATCATCTGCAGAACATAGTACACATAATGTATCACACACTAGTGTGTCACCAGTCATCTGATACTAAGCAGGTTATCATCACACTCACCTCACCTTCTGCACCTACTAAACCAGCATCACATAATCTACATATGCAGAAGTCCTTACTAGAAGCTTACTAAACATCAGGGACCTCCCAAACACAAGCTTTCTTCACATAACACATCATCTGCGGGACATAGTACACATAATATATCAGACACTAGTGTATCACTAGTCATCTGATACTAAGCAGGTTATCGCCATGCACACCTCACCTTCTGCACCTACCAAACCAGCATCACATAAACTACATATGCAGGGGTCCTAACCAGAAGCTTACCTAAATATTACGGACTGCCCAAACACAAGCACTCTTCACTTAATACAGCATCTGCAGGACATAGTACAGATAATATATCACACACGTGTCACCAGTCATCTGATACAAAGCAGGTTATCTGCATACTCACCTAACCTACTGCACCTTCCAAATCAGCAACACATAAACTACATATGCAGAGGTCCTTACCAGAAGCTTATCTTGACATCAGGGACCTCCCAAACACAAGCACACTTCACATAATACATCTGCAGAACATAGTACACATAATATATCACACACTAGTGTGTCAACAGTCATTTGATACTAAGGAGGTTATCAGCACGCACACCTTAACTTCTGCACCAATCAAATCAGCATCACATAAACTTACATATGCAGAGGTCCTTACCAAATGCTTACATAAACATTAGGGACCTCCCAAACACAAGCACTCTTCACGTAATACATCTTCTGCAGAACACAGTACACATACTATGTCTCACACCATTGGGTCACCAGTCATCTGATACCAAGCAGGTTATCAGCATGCTGACCTAACCTTCTGCACCTACCAAACCAGCATCAAATAAATTACATATGCAGTGGTCCTTGCCAAAAGCTTACCTAAACATCACCCACTGGGTCACCAGTCATCTTATACTAAACAGGCTTTCAGCGTCAACATTCATCTTATACTAAACAGGCTTTCAGCATGCTCACTTCACCTTCTGCACCTACCAAACCAGCATCACATAAACTACATATGCAGAGGTCTTTAAAAGAAGCTTATCTAAACATCAGAGACCTCCCAAACACAGGAACTCTTTACAAAATGCATAATCTGCAGAACATAGTACACATACTATATCACACATTAGTGTGTCACCAGTCATCTGATACTAAGCAGATTATCAGCATGCTCACTTCACCTTCTCCACCAACCAAACAAGAATCACATAGACCTACATATGCAGAGGTTCTTACCAGAAGCTTACCTAAAAATCAGGGACTTCCCAAACACAAGCACTCTTCACATAGTACATCATTTGCAGAACATAGTACACATATCACGTCGCACACTACTGTGTCACCAGTCATCTGATACTAATCAGTTTATCCGCATGCTTACCTCATCTTCTACACCTATCAAACAAGTATCACGTTAATCTACATATGCAGAGGTCTTTAATAGAAGCTTCCATAAACATAGGTACATCCCAAACACAAGCACTTTTCACATAATACATCATCTGCAGAATATAGTACACATACTATATCATACACTAGTGTGTCACCAGTCATCTGATACTAAGCAGGTTATCAGCATTTTCACCTCACAAACTAGCAACACATAAACTACTACAAGAAGCTGAACTAAACATCAGTGACCTCCCAGACACAAGCACTCTTCACATGATACATTATCGGCAGAACATAGTACACATACTATATCACACACTGGCGTGTCACCAGTCATCTGATACTAAGCAGGTTATCAGCATTCTCACCTCACCTTCTGCACCTACCAAACCAGCAACACTTAAACTATTAATGCAAAGGTCCTTCACTGAAGCTTACCTAAACATTAGGAACCTCCCAAACACAAGAACTCTTCACATAATATATCATCTGCAAAACATTTTACATATAATATATGACAAACCAGTGTGTGTCCAGTCATCTGACACTAAGCAGGTAATCAGCATGCTCACCTCACATTTTGCACCTACCAAAAAAGCATCATATAAACCTACATATGCAGAGGTCCTTACCAGAAGCTTACCTAAACATCATGGACCTCCCAAACACAAGCACTCTTCACATAGTACATCATCTGCAGAGCATAGTACACATACTATATCACACACGGTTGTGTCACCAGTCATCTAATACTAAGCAGGTTATCTGCATGCTCACCTCACCTTCTGCATCTACAAAACCAGCATCACATAAACTACATATGCAGAGGTCCTTACCAGAAGCTTACCTAATCTTTGGGGATCTCCCAAGCACTCTTCACATAATACATCATCTGCAGAACATAATGCACATACTATATCACACACCAGTGGGTCACCTGTCATCTGAAACTAAGCAGGTCATCAGCATGCTCACCTCACCTTCTCCACCTACCAACCCAGCATCACATGAACCCAAATATGCAGTGGTCTTTACCAGAAGCTTACCCAAGCATTATAAAACTCTCAAACAAAAGCACACTTCACCTGATGCATCATCGGCAAAAAATAGTACACGTACTATATCACACAGTGGAGTGTCACCAGTCATCTGATACTAAGCAGGTTATCAGCATGCACACCTCACGTTCTGCACTTACCAACCCACCATCACATAAATCTACATATGCAGAGGTCCTTACCAGAAGGTTACCTAAATATTAAGGACCTCCCGAATGAAAGCACTTCACCTAATGCATCATCTGCAGAACATAGTACACATACTATATCACACATCAGAGTGTCACCAGTCATCTGATACTAAGCAGGTTATCACCATGCACACCTCACCAGCTGCACCTTTCAAACCAGCATCACATAAACCTACATGTGGAGAGGCCCTTACCTGAAGCTTACCTAAACTTCAAGGACCTCCCAAACACAAGCAGTCTTCACATAATACAACATCTACAGAACACAGTACACATACTATATCACACACTAGTGTGTCATCAGACATCTGATACTAAGCAGGTTATCACCATGCTCACCTCACCTTCTGCACCTACAAAACCAGCATCACATAAACTACATATGTAGAGGTCCTTACCAGAAGCTTACCTAAACATCGGGGCTCACCCAAGCACAAGCACTTTTCACATAATACATCATCTGCAGAACATAACACACATATATATCACACACCAGTGAGTCACCTGTCATCTGATACTATGCAGGTTAACAGCATGCTCACCTCACCTTCTGCAGCTACCAAACCAGCATCACATAAAATACATATTCAGAGGTCCTTACAAGAAGCTTATATAAACATCAGAGAGCTCCCAAACACAAGCACTCTTTACATAATACATCATCTGCAGAACATTGTACACATAATATATCACACATATGTGTGTCACCACTCATCTTATACTAAGCAGGTTATCAGCATGCTCACCTCACCTTCTACACCTACCAAACCAGCAACAGCTGAACCTACATATGCAGAGGTCTCTACCAGAAGAACACAAACACTCTTCACATAATACATCTACAGAACATAGTACTCATACTATAGTGTGGTACCAGTCATCTGATATTAAGCAGGTTATTAGCATGCTCACCTCACCTTCTGCACTGAACAAACAAGCATCACATAAACTACAAATGCAGAGGTCCGTACCAGAAACTTACTAAACATCAGGGACCTCCCAAACACAAGCACTTTTCACATAATACATCATCTGCAGAACATAGTATAGATAATATATCACACACCATTGTGTCTCCAGTCATCTGATACTAAGCAGGTTATCAGCATGCTCACCTCACCCTTTGCACCTATCAAACCAACATCACATAAACTACATATGCAAATGTCATTCCCTGAAGCTTACCTAAACATTATGGACCTCCCAAACACAAACACTCTTCACATAATACATCTACAGAAACTTATTACACATAATATATGACAAGCAAGTGTGTGACCAGTCATCTGATACAAAGTGGGGTATCAGCTTGCTCAACTCACCTTCTCCACCTACCAACCCAGCATCACATGAACCTAAATATGCAGTGGTCCTTACTAGAAGCTTTCCTAAACATTTTGGAACTCCCAAATGAAAGCACTCTTCACCTAATGCATCATCTGCAGAACATAGTACACATACTATATCACACACTAGAGTGTCACCAGTCATCTGACACTAAGCAGGTTTTCAACAAGCACACCTCACCAGCTGCACATACCAAACCAGCATCACATAAACTACTTATGCAGAGGTCCTTATCAGAAGCTTACCTAAACATCAGGGAACTACCAAATACAAGCACTCTTCACATAATACACAATCTGCAGAGGATAGTACATATACATCTGATATTCAGTAGGTTATCACCATGCTCACCTCAACTTCTGCACCTGCCATACCAGCACCACATAAACATCGTATGCAGAGGGACCACCCAAACACAAGCACTCTTCACATAATGCATCATCTGCAGAACACAGTACGCAAACTATATCACACACTATTGTGTCACCAGTCATCTGATACTAAGCAGGTTATCTGCATGCTCACCTTGCCTTCTGCACCAACAACACAAGCATCACATAAACTACATATGTAGAGGTCCTTACCAGAAGCTTACCTAAACATCGGGGTTCATCCAAGCACAAGCACTCTTCACATAATACATAATCTGCAGAACATAACACACATATATATCACACACCAGTGGGTCGCCTGTCATCTGATACTATGCAGGTTAACAGCATGCTCACCTCACCTTCTGCAGCTACCAAACCAGTATCACATAAAATACATATTCAGAGGTCCTTACAAGAAGCTTATATAAACATCAGAGAGCTCCCAAACACAAGCACTCTTTACATAATACATCATCTGCAGAACATTGTACACATAATATATCACACATTAGTGTGTCACCAGTCATCTGATACTAAACAGGTTATCAGCATGCTCACCTCACCTTCTGCACCTACCAAACCAGCATCAGCTGAACCTACATATGCAGATGTCCCTACCAGACGTTTACCAAAATATCAGGGACCTCCTAAACACAAACACTCTTCACATAATACATCATCTACAGAACACAGTACTCATACTATAGTGCTGTACCAGTCATCTGATATTAATCAGGTTATTAGCATGCTCATCTCATCTTCTGCACTGACCAAACAAGCATCAGATAAACTGCATATGCAGAAGTCTGTACTAGAAACTTACTAAACATCAGGGACCTCCCAAACACAAGCACTTTTCACATAATACATCATCTGCAGAACATAGTATAGATAATATATCACACACCATTGTGTCACCAGTCATCTGATACTAAGCAGGTTATCAGCATGCTCACCTCACCTCTGCACCTATCAAACCAGCATCACATAAACTTCATATGCAAAGGTCATTTCCTAAAGCTTACCTTAACATTAGGAACCTCCCAAACACAAGCACTCTTCACATAATACATCATCTGCAGAAACTTATTACACATAATATATGATAAACCAGTGTGTGACCAGTCATCTGATACTAAGCAGGTGATCAGCATGCTCACCTCACCTTCTGCAACTACCAACCCAGCATCACATAAACCTATATATACAGAGGTCCTTACGAGAAGCTTACCTAAAAATTAAGGACCTCATGAACGAAAGCACTCCACCTAATACATCATCTGCAGAACATAGTACACACACTATATCAAACACCAGAGTGTTACCAGTCATCTGATACTAAGCAGGTTATCAACATGCACACCTCACCAGCTGCACCTACCAAACCAGCATCACATAAACTACTTATGCCGGGGTCCTTACCAGAAGCTTACCTTAACATTAGGGACCTCCCAAACACAAGCACTCTTCACAAAATACATCATCTGCAGAACATAGTACACACAATATATCACACACTAGTGTGCCACCAGTCATCTGATACAAAGCAGGTTATCAGCATGCTCACCTCACCTTCTGCACCTACCAAACCAGCATCACATAAACCTACATATGCAGAGTTCCTTACCAGAAGCTTAGCTAAACATTGGGACCTTCAAAACACAAGCACTCTTCATATAATATATCATATGCAGAACATAGTACACATACTATATCACACACTAGTGTGTCACCAGTCATCTGATATTAAGCACGTTATCAGCATCACATAAAGTACATATGCAGCGGTTCTTACCAAAAGTTTCCATAAACATCAGGGACCTTCCAAACATAAGCATTCTTCACGTAATACATCATCTGCATAACATAGTATAAATGATACATCACACACGTGTCACCAGTCATCTGATACTAATCACGTTATCAGCATGCACACCTCACCTTCTGCACCTGCCAAACCAGAATCGCATAAACTACACATGCAGAGGTCCTTACTAGAAGCTTACCTTAACATTAGGGACCTCCCAAATACAAGGATTCTTCACATAATACATCATCTGCAGAACATAGTATGCACAATATATCACACACTAGTGTGTCACCAGTCATCTGATACTTAGCAGATTATTAGCATGCACACCTCACATTCTGCACCTTCCAACCCAGCATCACATAAACTACATATGCAGAGGTCATTACCTGAAGCTTATCTACACATCAGGGTCCTCCCAAACACAAGCACTCTTCACTTAATTCATCATATGCAGAACATAAAACACATAATATATCACACACTAGTGTATCACCAATCATCTGATACTAAGCAGGTTATTAGCATGCTCACCTCACCTTCTGCACCTACCAAACCAGCATCACATAAACTACATATGCAAATGTCCTTCCCTGAAACATATCTAAACATCAGGGACCTCCCAAAAAGAAGCACTCTTCACGTAATACATCATCTGCAGAACATAGTACACATAATATATCACAAACTAGTGTGTCAACAGTCATCTGATACTTAGCAGCTATCAGCATGCACACCTCACCTTCTTCACCTACTAAACCAGCATCACATAAACCTTCATATGCAGAGGTCCTTACCAGACGCTTACATAAACATTAGGGACCTCCCAAACACAAGCACTCTTCACATAATACATCATCTGCAGAACACAGTACACATACTATATCACACACTAGTATGTCACCAGTCATCCGATACTAAGCAGGTATCAGTATGCACACCTCCCCTTCTGCACCTACCAAACCAGCATCAGATAAACTATATATGCAGATGTCCTTACCAGAAGCTTACCTAAACCTCAGGAACCTCCCAAACACAATCACTCTTCACATAATACATCATCTGCAGAACATAGTACACATACTGCATCACACAATAGTGTGTCACCAGTCATCTGATACTAAGCAGATTATCAACATGCTCACCTCACTTTCTACACCTACCAAACCAGCTTCACATAAACCTACATATGCTGAGGTCCTTACCAGAAGCTTACCTAAATATCAGGGACGTCTCAAACACAAGCATTCTTCACATAATACATCATCTGCAGAACATAGTACACATGCTGTATTACACACTAGTGTGTCTCCAGTCATCTGATAATAAGCAGGTTATCAACATACTCACCTTACCTTCTGCCCCTAGCAAACCAGCTTCACATGAACCAACATATGCAGGGGCCTTACCAGAAGCTTACCTAAACATCAGGGACCTACAAAACACAAGCACTCTTCACATAATACATCATCTGCAGAACATAGTACTCACAATATATCACACACTAGTGTGTCACCAGTCATCTGAGATTAAGCAGGTTGTCAGCATACTCACTTCACTTTCTGCACCTACCCAACCAGCATCACATAAATTACATATGCAGAGATCTTTACTAGAAGCTTACCTAAACATCAGGGACCTCTCAAACACAAGCACTCTTCACATAATACATCTTCTGCTGAACATAGTACACATAATATATATTGATCTTATAAACTTAAAAAGTTGGTAAAATAACAGGATTTGTGCTAGCATACATTTTCAGAAGGAAATGATGTCTGATGCAGGTCATTAGTTAGGGATTTCAGTCCTCAATGATTTGCCAGAAAAGCGCAAATTTTATTAGGAGCACAGACTGAAAAAATATGAATCAAAAATCTGGATAGTCTGCAAAAATCTGAATAGTTGAGAAGTATGCATGCTTTACAGTTTAAAAAAATGCATTATTTATCCTTTTTTGGCAAAACGGAATTCCCTACAAATTCCAATATTTCCAGCACCCTTCCAACCCAGTGGTGCAAGACTTGGGAACAATGATTGACAGCAATCTGAATTTTGTCCACCAAGTTTCCACAGTGGTAAGGAAAGCCTTCTATGTAGCGCATCTCATAAGCAAGGGCATAGCATCCAGGTCAAGGGATGTTATAACTCCACTGTTCTCACCCCTCATCAGACCACTAATATAGTATAATGTACCCTTTTGAATGTACCTCACCAGACACCTGCAGCAACTGGAGAGACCTCAGAGGCTCTCACTAAGAAAACACAGGAACTCCATACCATGACCTGTGTGGACAGACTAAAAGCCCTGTTACTTTACTCTGCATCTTATAGGCTGCTGAGAGGTGACTTGTGTCTGGCCTGTGACGCAATCTCAGATCCTGCCCTAATGGAAATGCTGCACGTCTGCAAGTCAAAATTGTCAAGAGTCACTTGCTCTAGGGATCTCTACCTAACTTGTGACATTAACAGATCATGCTGGAGAGACAGATATGTCTACCAGCAGCTGCTGCTTTTCTGGCATAAAGTCCTTATTCACGTAAAAGAGCTCCTCACTGCCCCTATTCAAATGGGCGTAGAGTCCCTATTCACGTAAAAGAGAGCTCCTCACTGCCCCTATTCAAATGGGTGTAGAGTCCCTATTCATGTAAAAGAGCTCCTCACTGCCCCTATTCAAATGGGCGTAGAGTCCCTATTCATGTAAAAGAGAGCTCCTCACTGCCCCTATTCAAATGGGCGTAGAGTCCCTATTCATGTAAAAGAGAGCTCCTCACTGCCCCTATTCAAATGGGCGTAGAGTCCCTATTCACGTAAAAGAGAGCTCCTCACAGGCCCTATTCAAATGGGCATAGAGTCCCTATTCACGTAAAAGAGAGCTCCTCACTGCCCCTATTCAAATGGGCGTAGAGTCCCTATTCACGTAAAAGAGAGCTCCTCACTGCCCCTATTCAAATGGGCGTAGAGTCCCTATTCATGTAAAAGAGAGCTCCTCACAGCCCCTATTCAAATGGGTGTAGAGTCCCTATTCATGTAAAAGAGAGCTCCTCACTGCCCCTATTCAAACGGGCGTAGAGTCCCTATTCACGTAAAAGAGAGCTCCTCACTGCCCCTATTCAAATGGGCATAGACTCCCTATTCACGTAAAAGAGAGCTCCTCACTGCCCCTATTCAAATGGGCGTAGAGTCCCTATTCATGTAAAAGAGAGCTCCTCACTGCCCCTATTCAAATGGGCGTAGAGTCCCTATTCACGTAAAAGAGAGCTCCTCACAGCCCCTATTCAAATGGGCGTAGAGTCCCTATTCACGTAAAAGAGAGCTCCTCACTGCCCCTATTCAAATGGGCGTAGAGTCCCTATTCACGTAAAAGAGAGCTCCTCACTGCCCCTATTCAAATGGGTGTAGAGTCCCTATTCACGTAAAAGAGAGCTCCTCACTGCCCCTATTCAAATGGGCATAGAGTCCCTATTCACGTAAAAGAGAGCTCCTCACTGCCCCTATTCAAATGGGCGTAGAGTCCCTATTCACGTAAAAGAGCTCCTCACTGCCCCTATTCAAATGGGTGTAGAGTCCCTATTCACATAAAAGAGAGCTCCTCACTGCCCCTATTCAAATGGGCGTAGAGTCCCTATTCACGTAAAAGAGAGCTCCTCACTGCCCCTATTCAAATGGGCATAGATTCCCTATTCACGTAAAAGAGCTCCTCACAGCCCCTATTCAAATGGGCATAGAGTCCCTATTCACGTAAAAGAGAGCTCCTCACAGCCCCTATTCAAATGGGCATAGACTCCCTATTCACGTAAAAGAGAGCTCCTCACTGCCCCTATTCAAATGGGCGTAGAGTCCCTATTCATGTAAAAGAGAGCTCCTCACTGCCCCTATTCAAATGGGCGTAGAGTCCCTGTTCACGTAAAAGAGCTCCTCACTGCCCCTATTCAAATGGGCATAGAGTCCCTATTCACGTAAAAGAGAGCTCCTCACTGCCCCTATTCAAATGGGCGTAGAGTCCCTATTCACGTAAAAGAGAGCTCCTCACTGCCCCTATTCAAATGGGCGTAGAGTCCCTATTCACGTAAAAGAGAGCTCCTCACTGCCCCTATTCAAATGGGCGTAGAGTCCCTGTTCACGTAAAAGAGAGCTCCTCACTGCCCCTATTCAAATGGGCGTAGAGTCCCTATTCACGTAAAAGAGAGCTCCTCACTGCCCCTATTCAAATGGGCGTAGAGTCCCTATTCACGTAAAAGAGCTCCTCACTGCCCCTATTCAAATGGGCATAGAGTCCCTATTCATGTAAAAGAGCTCCTCACTGCCCCTATTCAAACGAGCATAGAGTCCCTATTCATGTAAAAGAGAGCTCCTCACAGCCCCTATTCAAATGGGCGTAGAGTCCCTGTTCATGTAAAAGAGAGCTCCTCACTGCCCCTATTCAAATGGGCGTAGAGTCCCTATTCATGTAAAAGAGAGCTCCTCACTGCCCCTATTCAAATGGGCATAGATTCCCTATTCATGTAAAAGAGTGCCCCTCACTGCCCCTATTCAAATGGGCGTAGACTCCCTATTCAGGTAAAAGAGAGCTCCTCACTGCCCCTATTCAAATGGGCGTAGAGTCCCTATTCATGTAAAAGAGAGCTCCTCACTGCCCCTATTCAAACGCAGCCTAGATAATCGAATGGGATAGTGCAAATTTGTCCCTGGAGTGGCCCTCATGTCCATCATGATAGGGGTAGCCTGTGCTGATCACAAACTTGCTCTGTTCTTAAATTTGTTCTGTGAGCTATCCAAAAAAGAACAAATGGGGACACTTGGGATTAACATAGCGTGACTCATAAAGGCTCTAGGGCTGCTAGTCTAGTAACTACCTATGAGGTAATATATGTAAATGGTGTTGGAGGATGTAGTTTACATCCAGAATATTACAAATGAAATAAAAATCTGGAAATTTAGTTCAATTTGGGGGGGGGGTCTTACTCCTAAAATGGATGGTTTGTTCCAGTCATTGTGGAGTGATGTCAATAAATAATGACATACAATTGAGTTTCAGACTATTTATTTCAGAAACAAATCCTGTCATTAAAGAAACTTTGTAATCTTATAAGAGCAATATTTAAAACTTTATTCTACTTTAGAGCCTTTGTGCCCCCTTTATTTTAGGCTTTATACAGATTTCTTGAGCTAGGAGGTCAAGAGGTACCTCTTGCTTGCTGCCAGTGATAGATCAATCTTACTCCCCTCCTCCCCAAAAAAAACACATTTGTCATTTAGAAAATGCATGCCAACACAAATCCCATTAATTGAGCAACTTTGTTATAAGAATAATATTTCACATTTGTTGCCATTTTTTGAGCCTTTGTATCCCCTTCAAACCTCTCCACTATCCAGATTTTTGCAGAATATCCAGATTATTGAATATTATTTATTGGTCTTTTCGTCATGAAATTTGTGGTTTTCTGGAAGATGACTGACATTGAACTCAGTACATACAGGCATGAATTTGAGCTTCAGACTTCATATCCTTCCAGAAATGCATACTGACACATCTTGTAACTCTAACCACTTTAAGTCTATAGGTTCTTCAATTAGATTAGCTAACTGCCCTTGTGAGCCTAGTCAATTACCACATGTGAGAATCAAAACATGCACCTTGTGTCTGTAAGGTAAACACCTTAACCATTATGCCAACCTTATGAACTAAACTGTAACTGTTATGGTCCATTTATTTATAGAAATATAACTAAATAGACCTTGGCTACCAACTTGAAACAGTTCAACCAAATCCGTCAAGTTATTCCACTCCTCTGGACACAAATAACTACTTCTCTGTACAGCTTAATGTTATCCAGAAGCTTCCCTTCCAGCACTTGTGCGATAAACTATGAAAATAAATACCACTAGCTAATTTTTACATTTCAAACCAATCCTTCAGTTATAACAATTTGCATTACTTAGGCAACTCTTTGCTGTACTCAGGTCTTTAATAGTAATAAAATAAAGTTGAAGTCCCTAACAACAACAGCCAACAACAACAAAAAGGCAACCTGCTACTTTAACTATTGACCAGTTCAATAACACTTATTCTACAACACTTCAATTACTTTTCTGATCCCGCAGTCATCTAACTCAAAGCTCCAAATGTACAAGGCAAGTATGCAGCCCAGTTAGAAAAATTAGAAACCGAAATAAACACATCTTTAAATTACAGAAGGAAATCCAGAGACTCTAGGGGGAACTGCAAGAATATGGAAGCTCTACACAATAGACATCCCAGATGAAAATCAAGCACGGACACTAACAATCAACATCATCGCCAATAGGACTGTCACATCTTGAAGGTATTGTACAAGATTCCTTATAGCATGTTACTTTAAAATACACATTTTCCCTGCCCACAAAGGCAAACTGAAAAGGAGTCATCCATCTGACAACCAGAGGGCCAAGTTAAGTCATAACATTCAGAAGATAAGACCACCAATTATGAAACCTTTCAGTAGGGCCACACCTTTGGTATGAAAGGTATATGTGCGTGTAGGTGGATTGTCCCTGTGAAAATACCATTTAAAGCAATTTATTTTGGATTAGCAATACTACATTACTAATGTTTCTTAAGTAACCCTAGGCTTAGCCTACAGTCTCAATACTCCCAGCTGAGAAACACAGCCTGTTCTGGCATTCCATTTAGTTATTCATTCTTGCACCTTTACTTCAACATATCCCCCAACTCTTTTTCTTGTAAATAAAAACTTGATGATGCAGTTAGCTTCCCTGCATGCACACTATATGCAAGTTAAGCTCACGGCCTTTATTTTCACTCCTGGTGTGAAGATCACACCCACTGAGCAGTATATCAAGAACATACAAGATAAGTTTGCTAAACAAACATAATTTAAAAAAGTCTGCTGCCTGAACTTACAAAGATGTGGGAGAAATGAGGGTAGCACAGCTGGCAACTCCAAGTGCAAATGCCATTATACCAACAATCCTTTAATTAAGTTAAAGCGGTGTAACAAATACCAGATGCTGTTGCAGATACTTTTAGCTAGGTAAAAGGTAAAATTGGTCACTTTCTGGTGAAGCCTGACGAATTAAGCAAACAAAAATTGTTTTACAGTATGTTCTCATAAAAAAGCAAGCAACTATTCCAAAAGTGCAGTATTTGGTATTCTCTTACATACAACTACACACCACCAATTCTTAGCAACACCCTGCATGCGTTATTCCTACATAAACAAGACATCACTACAAACTTTGGAACACACTGACTGTTTCTGCTGCAAACCATAGTAATTAATGATCCACTGCACATAAAATCATGCTACAGAATGACAGCATTTCACTTTTTACAAAGAAACAGATTACATTATTAGCCACCCTATTCATGCAAAGGCCATATATACTTCTACACATAAAACATCAACCTTCATCAAGACGTTTACTCTGAATAACCTAATAACTGCCCCAATGCCTTAAATCCAATTTACTTTGCTAAATAACACAACAGCTGAAAGTGTACAGAATGCGCAATATGTCAAACTTCACACAAAAGGAATTAAAACCTCTTGCGTGTATAATATAACAATAAAATGATGACATTAGAAAAAGGTGGGCACGACACAGATCAAAGTTGATGTACCTAAGAAAAACAAATTTAGCAAATGTAAATGAAAAAGTACAAAGTCAAACAGTACTGATATTACAAGACCTTACTTTTCAACTCCTGCACCTTATAAGCTTTCTGTCTCTCTGTCTTACCTACTTGATCTTTCCGTTGACAGCAACCCATGTAAATACAAATATTCTATTAACTTACTGTACTTACCTCTGTCTACTATACTAACCACCACCTTTTCCATCTTCTTTTTTATCTCTGCATCTCCATGAAAAAAAAACTAGCTCGGTAGATGCTACATCTTTAACTATTGAATAGTATGTCTCTATCTTCAGGTTGTTGTTTAAGTCTGTATCATTATGTATAACTTTGCTCATGGTTTATTGTTTGTTAATTATACTATGTATTTGTACCGGAGCTTTTCTCCTCGGGTCTCCACTGAAAAGGGCTATTTTGCTCAGCTGGACCAACCAGGTTAATAAATGTCAAATAAATAAGTAAATACTACTAGTCCCGGAGAAATGGACAAGTTTTATGGTTTGCCTTTTTATGTTGCAGACTCAGCTGCAAAATATAAAAACAGTAAAAGGTTGTAATGTAAACTCAGATGGTCTAGTCCCACAAAAATGACGATTAACGTAGCTACAAAAATAAAACACTGAAACACCACTTACTTAGCATTAGCATGAGCATTTAAAATTTTTCCCTGGTTTTGTGTCCCATTATCATAGGCTTTGCCTGGATTTCTTGCTTGCAGTGGGTGGAGAGGTGCAGCCTCGTTTATTTCTCTGATATCTCAAGCTTAGAGGTTGAGAGGTATGCAGACCTCTTTGAACTGCTGCTGTTTCTGCCACTGATTGATAGCTCACATTCTTCACAAGCATGCATACACACACACACATCCAGACTAAAACACACACACACATACAAACAAACACATATATATCTTTTCTTAATTCTTATTTTACTTTTACACTCACTAAACAGCAAAACCGCTGCTTAGCGAGTGTAAAATAACTGCTCAGTCATCTCACTCGTACTATCAAGCCAGCATTACCAACTATTTTGTCTGTTGTTACAATGTTCCAGCCGCTGCCTTAATGCTTATTTTTGCTGATACTTGTTTTTGCTTAAGGTTCTGTAATACGATTGCTACTTAGTTATTAAAGTAACGATCGCATTACAGAATTTTAATCAAAAACAAGAATCAGCAGAAATAAACAGTAAAAGCAGTGGATGGAACATGGTAAAAGACAGACAAAATAGTTGATAATGGTTTCTGCAATGCGATCGTTACCTTAAAAACTAAGAAAATCATGATTGCATTACATAACCTTGAAAAAAACATACTTATCAGGAAAAGATAAGTGTACATTTAACTGTATTGGCAGTGGGGAATGTTAACAACACAAGAAAAGCTGAAGGCTGAGTCTCGGCCACCACAAATGTTGAAACAATGTAAAAAAGGTTTATTAGATAAAGCGCTTTTCATCCCACACAATTGTGGGACGACTTCAGATAAAACCAGTTTACACACCACTGTAATAAATATCAAGCACACCTAGTCACAAGTTCACAACTAGCAATGCTGATAGGCTAACAACGATATCTAGTTATGAACTTAAATGTTAATGACACTATACCATGGTTGAAGTTTATCACACCCTTTAGTATTGACAGTGAAGTTATTTGATCAATTATCCAAAAAGCTGGCCCTTAATACAAAAGGATAACAACTTTGAGAGGAAAATTACCAAAAGTACCAAGGATAGTATGGAGAAGGGGTAGGAATTTAAAGCAAGTTCTAGAAAGCCACGTTCAAGGTATCCCATGGAGGAGAGGTATGTTCCAATGCAACATGTGTAATTTTTGTTCACACATGGTTACAGGGGAAACATTTTGTATCAGGAATAGAAATTATAAGGTGAAATATAAATCCGATTGTCAATCAAAAGCTGTGGTTTATTTAGCGCAGTGCCAACAATGTGTAGCATTTTATTTTGGTAAGACAGACAGGAAGCTACAAGAGCAGGTCTACGAACACTTGTATCATATTAGGAAGGGCAAACTGGATAACGCCTTAGCTTGTCCCTATCTGTAGTGGTTTTCCAGTTACCTATCTGACAGATAATGTATAAAATGGCAAGGCTGCCACATCCCTGGACCCCTCCTCTTCAACACGTTTATAAATAATTCCATGCTGCCTCCTATCAAAGTTTCCTAATCCAATACACCGGTGATTCAACTCTCATCTTCTCTTCCAACAACATAGTACACCTCAGACAGATAACACAAACTGCCTTCTCATCCATCGAGTCCTGAGTAAACAACACACAATTATTACTCAACCCCCAAAAAACAAAACTCCTCCTGTTTACACCAAGGCCAAATTCAACTGACTTTAAAATATTTTCATTAAGTAACGCAGAAATCAACGTAGTCACATATACCAAATTGCAAGGAGTAACACTAGATAATAAACTTACCTCTGACCTTCACATACCTAATGCTGTCAAAAAACTCCTCTCAAACTAGGGATGCTCTACTGGCATAAAAATTTCATGAATGATACCAAAACAACTTTAGCCACAACCTACTTGCTACCTTACTATGTGGTGCTCCCATTTTAACCAGCCTTCAGAACACACTAAAAAACAAGCCTGGATCCTGCTATAATAAAATAACTAAATTTGCAAAAGGTGTATCATATTTTAAATGCAACTGTCTGGCTCTTACTCCCTTATCTGGCTAGAATTCTTCCAGTATCTTAACTGCTTCCAACTAACAATTGCCCATAAAATTGTATATAATCCCGAGGCCTGTCCCACCTTAAAATCAATACTGCAAATTTATACACTTAAACGTGTACACTCTGAAGACAAATAGCTTCTGACTGTCTATATAAACCAAATAAAACTGTCAGACAATATCTATACTCCTTCTTGGTGACCACACTATGGAATGCACTACCCTTAGATATTAGGACTACTTCTAACCTCAGGAAATTCAGGTTTAAGCTAAAAGACGTCCTACTCAAGTCATGTGTCTGTCTCTGTTCCAAACCTAGCTGACTCCCACCTTCACTTTACCCAAGTTCAGTTACTTCACTTCTGCTTCCCATTTACTTGCCTTCTTTCTTTTACTCCTACTTGTATTACTATTATCTCGTGTACTAAATTCTTTTCTTCATTGCCCTATTCCATCTCAGATCCCACTACCCTACCTAGTCACTAACTCCCTGTGCTGACAAATCAGCCTACCATCTACTTATCCAATCTCCTTCACTATTCAGCGCCTGTGCACATTATCAGCCTTAACCTTCCCTTTTCTCTAGTCCTGACAATCTTCATAGCCTAGTACCAACCTATGAACCTATTGGTCCTAGGGCCTATACAAGCCTAGCCATAACACTTCCCTGGATATTTATTCCCACTATATTTACTTCCCTGGGCCTCTATCTAGCAGGGCGACTGACGTGATCCCCAGGGTGAATTTCCTATCTCCCACCCAATATTCAGGGTTCTTTTTGAAGAGTGCCAAGGAGGCGTTCTACCTGACATGTATGCGTAGTCTATTCCAGAGTATGGGGAGTCTCTGCATCAGGAACCTGTCCCTCCTGTTTTGTTCATTGTGATGACAAGGTTTAGATCCCTGGAGCGTGTAGCTCTGAGGGATTGGGATTTCTTTAAATGGAGCATGTCCAACAGCTCAGGGTTTGACATGGCCTTGTATGTTAAGCAGAAATCGCCTCTGAGTAGACGATATGCCACAGAGTATAGCTGTAATAGACAGCCAGCATAGGGAATCTGCTTTAGGCCTGTGATTCTTTTAGTGAGGTATTTCTGTGGCCTTTCCAGCTGTTGCAGATGTCTTGCAAGGTACATACCAAATGGGGCATTGAACTCTATGATGGGTCTAATGAAGGATGAGTACAGTGGGACAATGGCTTCCTTTTTTCTGGATGAAAAGCCCTTAGTGATAAGGTGTGCTACATAGAAGGATTTCTTGACTGCTGTGGTGATGTGGTAATAGAAGGTGAGACCACTATCCACTTGTGTTCCTAAGTGTCTCATCACTATTTCAGTATTTAGTGTACTGACACCTATGTGGCAATTCATAGGTACATGTTTTTTCCCAAAGGGGATAACTATACATTTCTTGGCATTGAGCTTGAGTCCATGGCTTTGACACCAAGCTTCTGTTTCTGTAAGGCCCTTTTGTAGAATATCCACATAATTTGGGGATTCGATAATGGCTCCCAGTTTGCAGTCATCTGTGAACTTTGTTGGCCATAGTCCCTTAGTGTTTTCCTGTACTTCGGAGAAGTAGATGCCAAACAAGAGTGGACCCAGGACTGAACCCTGAGGTACTCCACTTGTCACTTATCTGGAGCTGGATTTGGAATCAGCTACTTTTACAGTGTGGGTTCTATCAGTAAGCCAGTTGGCAAACCATCAAGTGACGTAGGGATTAATGCCCAGCTTGGTAAGTTTATCTATTATTCCAGAATGGGGGATGGTGTCGAAGGCCTTGGTGAGGTCCAGATAGGCTGTGTGGACCATCTTACCCTTGTCCACGGCTCTGGAGACCGATTCAAAGAAGTCAATCAGGTTCAGGAGACAAGATTGCCCGAACTGGGTGGTGTCCAGTGTTTGAAGGTTACCAATGTCTTTGTTTATAAGTTCCATGATAATGCATTCCATGGCCTTGGAGATCAGGCTTGTCAGATTGATGGGACGGTAGTTCCTGAGATCTAAGGTGGATCCCCCCTTGTGGAGTTGGATAACTGTAGCCATGCACCACTCAGTGGGCACGAAGCCCAAGGTGAGGCTATGGTTATACATGACACTTAGGTGAGGTGCCAGTTCATCTTGTAGTTTATGTAGTACACAGCCTGGGATGTCGTCTGGTCCCATGGATGCTGTGTTCTTAGCTTTGGAGAGTGTGTTTTTTCCCTGTGTGGCTGTGATTACTGGAATTTGGCAATCTTTCGGTATCAAGATGGGCCCTTTAGTGGGTGAGAGGGGGTGAACTTGGCACTGAATCGATCTTCAAGGATGTTGGCAATATCCTTGGGATCAATATATTTAATGCCATTTTGTTGTAGCTCAGAGCAGATCTGAGTATTGCCATTTAGATTCTTGACGTAACTAAAGAATGCCTTGTGGTTGTCTTTGGAATCTTTGGCAATTTTATTTTCGTAACTAGCTTTGGAGGATTTTATGAGGGGATCTCAGCTTCTTACTGAGGCTGGTAAGGGAGTTTTTTGCATCCTGGGATTTACCTCTTTTCTGCAACAGTTTCTTCCTTCTGTTGTATAGTTTGTTTATGGCAGGGGACCACCAGATTGGCTTCCTTTTTTTGGAGGAGAGCGTCTTGGTTCTATTTGGGATGGTACGATTCATGCACGAGTGGATGTGCTCATATAGTGCCTTAGTGCAGGATTCAGCAGTTGACCTTTCAGTTCCCGTCTGCATGGGTGTCATGAAGTTTATCACTTCTAACTTGAGTAGTGTGAATTTTGCTTTGGAGAAGTTTTTTTACGGAGGTTTCCTTGCTGGGGGGGGGGGGATGTGGATGTCAAGGGTGATTAGCTTATGGTCAGACCTGACTAATGAGGGGGTGACCACTGGTGTGGAGCACCGATTTTCCATGTTTGTAATGACCAGATCTAGGATATTGTAGCCCCTGGTGGGACTATGGATTAGTTGATCCAGGGCATTGGAATTTATGAATTCCAAGAAACGGTGGACAAAGGTGTTTGTATCCAAATAGTTTTTCCAGTTAATGGCAGGGTACTTGATGTCCCCCAGTATTAGGGTGTTTGGTTGTATGTTAATATTTTCCAGTATGTTTAGAAAGGTGTAGTGAGAATCTTGGGGCATGGTGGGGGATCTATAGCAAGCTACAATTTGGATTGCTGTCTTACCTAGTGTTAGTTGCACCTGGAGAATTTTAGACGCATTGTGTTGGGCAACTAGCCTGGAGGTGTGAATATCCCTGGTGAATATGGATACTCCTTCACCTTTAGTGCTTCGGTCCTGGTTTGGTGGCCGAAAAGTGTGGTAAGAGTTGTAGCCTGGTATTGCAGGGGTGCTCTCTGGAGCTTTGAACCAGGTCTCTGTCACTGCACAGATATCAATGTTAACCATTTTTAGGAGTGCCTCGAGAGAGTGCATTTGGAGGTTAAGACTTCCAGCATTGAGTAGCATTACCTTCAGATTTTGCATGCTTGTATCTGTTACAGTGGTGGTTTTCTCCTTTGAACCTTGCCTAAAAAAGGCACTGTAGGGGTGGCAAGAGCTGTAGCCAGTAATCTGAATCCCAGGGGTGACAGTTGCAGACCATCTCTGGCAAAGCATAGTGGTCTGTTGATCATGTTGTCCCAGGCAGACAGATACTGGATCCCCTTTGAATGACACCAGAAGCTTAGCCAATTGTTGAAGTCAATTAATTTGTCCTTATACTGTGGTATCCTTCTTGGCGAAGGCAAGATGCTACTCAGGGCTAGGGTCATACCTGCCCAGGCCACATAATCTGAGAGCTCTTCCATGTTCTTTTCATGTAGTCCAGGGAGGTATGTCTCAAGTCATTCACTCCAACATGGACAATGACAGAGTCGTATTTGTACTTGTTGTGGAGTGACCTGAGAGCATGCTTTATGTGCTGGATCCTGGCACCCAATAGACAGTTGACTGTAACTTTCTCCTTGTCTTTCTCTGCTGCTACTTATAACAAATAATTACCTCTGTTTCTACTTAAACAGCTTGACCTATTATGCCAATCTCTTCTACAGCTATCGCACCTGTCTGTGTGATCTCATCATGGCACAACCTTTCCTCCTGTATAATTATCCATCTCTTCTACTGCTGTCACACCTGTCTGTGTGATCTCACCATGGCACAGCCTTTCCTCCTGTATAATTATCCATCTCTTCTACTGCTATCGCACCTGTCTGTGTGATCTCACCATGGCACAGCCTTTCCTCCTGTATAATTATCCATCTCTTCTGCTGTTATGACACCTGTCTGTGTGATCTCACCATGGCACAACCTTTCCTCCTGTATAATTATCCATCTCATCTGCTGTTATGACACCTGTCTGTGTGATCTCACCATGGCACAACCTTTCCTCCTGTATAATTATCCATCTCTTCTGCTGTTATGACACCTGTCTGTGTGATCTCACCATGGCACAACCTTTCCTCCTGTATAATTATCCATCTCTTCTACTGCTATCACACCTGTCTATGTGAGCTCACCACGGCACAACCTTTCCTCCTGTATAATTATCCATCTCTTCTACTGCTGTCACACCTGTCTGTGTGATCTCACCATGGCACAGCCTTTCCTCCTGTATAATTATCCATCTCATCAACTGCTATCGCACCTGTCTGTCAACTCACCATGGCACAACCTTTCCTCCTGTATAATTATCCATCTCTTCTACTGCTATCGCACCTGTCTATGTGACCTCACCATGGCACAACCTTTCCTCCTGTATAATTATCCATCTCTTCTACTGCTATCACACCTGTCTATGTGATCTCATCATGGCACAACCTTTCCTCCTGTATAATTATCCATCTCTTCTACTGCTATCACACCTGTCTGTGTGATCTCACCATGGCACAACCTTTCCTCCTGTGTAATTATCCATCTCTTCTACTGCTATCACACCTGTCTGTCAACTCACCGTGGCACAACCTTTCCTCCTGTATAATTATCCATCTCTTCTACTGCTATCACACCTGTCTATGTGATCTCACCATGGCACAGAATTTCCTCCTGTATAATTATCCATCTCTTCTACTGCTGTCACACCTGTCTGTCAACTCACCGTGGCACAACCTTTCCTCCTGTATAATTATCCATCTCTTCTACTGCTATCACACCTGTCTGTTATCTCATCATGGCACAACCTTTCCTCCTGTATAATTATCCATCTCTTCTACTGCTATCACACCTGTCTGTGTGATCTCATCATGGCACAACCTTTCCTCCTGTATAATTATCCATCTCTTCTGCTGCTATCACACCTGTCTGTGTGATCTCACCATGGCACAACCTTTCCTCCTGTATAATTATCCATCTCTTCTACTGCTATCACACCTGTCTGTGTGATCTCACCATGGCACAACCTTTCCTCCTGTATAATTATCCATCTCTTCTACTGCTGTCACACCTGTCTGTCAACTCACCATGGCACAACCTTTCCTCCTGTATAATTATCCATCTCTTCTACTGCTATCACACCTGTCTGTTATCTCATCATGGCACAACCTTTCCTCCTGTATAATTATCCATCTCTTCTGCTGCTATCACACCTGTCTATGTGATCTCATCATGGCACAGCCTTTCCTCCTGTATAATTATCCATCTCTTCTGCTGCTATCACACCTGTCTATGTGATCTCATCATGGCACAACCTTTCCTCCTGTATAATTATCCATCTCTTCTGCTGCTATCACACCTGTCTGTGTGATCTCACCATGGCACAACCTTTCCTCCTGTATAATTATCCATCTCTTCTACTGCTATCACACCTGTCTGTGTGATCTCACCATGGCACAACCTTTCCTCCTGTATAATTATCCATCTCTTCTACTGCTATCACACCTGTCTATGTGATCTCATCATGGCACAACCTTTCCTCCTGTATAATTATCCATCTCTTCTACTGCTATTGCACCTGTCTGTGTGATGTCACTGTGGCACAGCCTTTCCTCCTGTATAATTATCCATCTCTTCTACTGCTATCACACCTGTCTATGTGATCTCACCATGGCACAACCTTTCCTCCTGTATAATTATCCATCTCTTCTACTGCTATCACACCTGTCTATGTGATCTCATCATGGCACAACCTTTCCTCCTGTATAATTATCCATCTCTTCTACTGCTATCACACCTGTCTGTGTGATCTCACCATGGCACAACCTTTCCTCCTGTATAATTATCCATCTCTTCTGCTGCTATCACACCTGTCTGTGTGATCTCACCATGGCACAACCTTTCCTCCTGTGTAATTATCCATCTCTTCTACTGCTATCACACCTGTCTATGTGATCTCACCATGGCACAACCTTTCCTCCTGTGTAATTATCCATCTCTTCTACTGCTATCACACCTGTCTGTGTGATCTCACCATGGCACAACCTTTCCTCCTGTATAATTATCCTACCTGCCTAGTATTATCATACCTCCTATGCAAATGTACTGTTTGCAGATGTGATTGTTACACTCTTCTATATAAATTTTAAGTATGCTAGGTATGTTTAGGACCTGTGTGTTGATCCTCGCTTATATAAACATATGTATCTGACTTTTCTTTTACTGTCAACTACCTAAATATATGTACTTGACTATAATTTATTCTCAGCTATGTATCAGTACTTGACTTTCATTTATTGTCAACTATGTAAAAGCGTTATATTTGTTACTTTTTCTCTGTATTGGAACTTTTGTCCCAGGGCCTCCACTGAAAATGGGCTTTTTGACAGTTGGACTTTCACGGTAAACAAATAAATAAATATGGCAGAACATGAGGTACTGAACAGGGGGAGTGAGCAGTATTGCAAAACATGAAGTGCTACTAAAGACTGTAAGTGAGAAGTACTAGAGAATGTGATGTGGTACTGAAGGTTGTAAATGAGCTATACTACAGAATGTGGTGTGGTACTGAAGGCTGTAAATGAGCTGTACCACAGAATGTGGTGTGGTACTGAAGGCTGTAAATGAGCTGTACTACAGAATGTGGTGTGGTACTGAAAGCTGTAAATGAGCTGTACTACAGAATGTGGTGTGGTACTGAAAGCTGTAAATGAGCTGTACTACAGAATGTGGTATGGTACTGTTATAGTCATAAATAAATAACATTAAAAATTTACCTTGTATGCCTTTAGTCAGGAACAACACTTCAGGATATGCAAACAGAAATTTTATTTTTAACAGCACTGGGAGTCTGTCTTCATAGCCCTTGCTGAAGCTTTTTCACTTTACATACAAAAACTGTAGTTTTATACATTTTCTTATTAAACTGCTCATGCTATTTTATTACATTATAATGACTGTGTCCTATAGAAAACTTTGCAAATGTCCTCGTCCCTCATGATTTTTGCCTCAGACTTCACGTGAACACCTTCCTATACCTAATTCACCTGCTTCCAAGCGGTCTTGTTTCTGACCTTGGATGTTTCAAACCTGCCCTAGCAACAACACACTCCTAGCCTGGAGGAGTCAAGAGCAAAGGGTCTTATAAAAAATAATTTACAGTCGTATTTAGATATGTTACCAATTCATGTAACACCATATGAATTGCAGAAGGAGTCATTACTGGGTACATTGTAAGTGCTGCGAAGAGCACTTTTGGCTAATGTCAAAGAGTGAAACAATACTAATTTCATGAACTTTAATCATACTTTGACTTAGGAATGGTAGGCGTACTGGTGCCAGGACTGGAAAAAGTGACAGTGTAGAATCCTCAAAATATTGAAACATTCCTACAATGGGGCCAGGCCATGCTCAGGGGGAGGATGGCGCCCCTGCTGTAGAAGGAAGTAGCAGTCCTCAAAATCATCAAAAATTGACTGGCCAAAGAAGAGCCATAAAGATGACAGAGTAGACTATTGAGGATAAGAAAGAAATTATGCATTGTTACTATTACGCAAAAAGCCCAGATTTTCCAGACACAAGATATACAAAAAAAAATACGTTCACAGGAAAAACTGTTACAAGCCTCAAATAAAATTTGCTTTCATTAATACAACAAATCTTTAAAAAACAGTATATAGATCAAGTAACTTTGATCTCTTTGGAAAAAGAAGCTTCTGAAGAAGTGAGAAAATATAAACAAGAAAACCTAGAGATATTTGAAAAATATAAAAAAGAAATATGGACATGGGAAAGAAAGAGAGATTTGATATGGTGCAATATTTATGCAAAAAAGAAAGCCAAGTTAACTAATATGGAGAAAGCAGTTTCAAAGATATTCAAAGAAAAATGCAGGCAAAGGCATCCAGATATGGAAAATTTCACAGTAAAAAGACTAAAAGCACAAAGATTTAATGTAGAAAAAACAATTAGTAAAGCAGAAGTTAAAGAAATAGAAGTTGAAGTTATGGAGTGCCTGTGAAGTGAAGGATTTAATGTAGATGGTCTAAAACAGATTACATCACAACATGATGGACTGAGTCTCCAGAATAAGGAAAAGCAAGAAGATCAGGAGACGTGAAGAAGAAATATGGACAGGGGAAAGGAAAAGAGATTTAATATGGTGTAATATTTATACAAAGGAGAAAACAAAACTAATACAAAAAGAGCAGCACCAAAGATAACTGAAGAAAAATAAACAAAGGAATCCGGATATGCAAAACTTTACAATACGAAAAATAAGACGACTAAGAGGAAAAGTAGAAAAAGGGATTTGTAATGGAGAAGTCAAAGAAATAGAAATTGAAGTAATGGAACAGCTGCAAAGAGAAGGCTTCAGTGTAGAAAATCAAATGCAGAATGCACCACAACAGGATAGAGCAATGGATATCCAAATTAAGGGGAAACCAGTGGAACAGGAAGCAGTTGGTCAGGTTCCATATCAAGATATTTTAGAGCCTTTCACAGGAAACCAGTATAAACGCTCACTTGAAGCTAAACAACAAGGAAAGGAACAGGAAACTCTGATGCACTCAATGTTGAGGAGGGAAATGCCAGTAAATTCCCATATATCAGGACAGATGACACAGGATGAAATTGGAGGGAAAGTTCCACAGGAAGATGCTATAGAACTTTCTATAGAATGTCCACAGGAAATGGAAAACAAGGGATGTGCCCTCAGTATGGAAGAAAAGGAGTTAAAAGAAGAGTTGCTTGATTTAATAGACAAAGACAGATATATCAAGATCAATGAGAGAAACAGACTGCAGAAGGTTAATAAAACCCAAAAGGTCAGAAGCTTGATAGAACAAATGAACACAGTAATTAGGACTGTCCATAGAGATCCATGCAATATAACAGAAGTAAACAGAATATATTACTGTCCTGCTGAATTAATAACTGATAAAGTTCTACCACAGGAACATAGAGTAGCAAGTGAAAAGAGGGGGCGAAAGTGAATATCATCAAGGAAATATCAAATAGAGAAAACTATAAAGCAGCTAAGACAAGAAGTGTCATTGTTAGAAGATTATAGAAGAGGGAACAGATCAACAAAAGTACTAAGAAAGATCGATGTGATAAAAGCAATGCGCAGTATTAGAACAGACCAGGATCTATTATGCACTATTGGAGATAACAAATTGGGAAAATTACAAAACAGGCGGAAAGACTTAGAAGATACGAAGATAAATATAAGGCAAAAGCACAAAATAAACAATTTACTGATGACCCAAAAAGGTTTTATAGAGCATTGGGAAATAAGGTAAAAGGAAATGATTCACCACCAAAACAACAGGAAGTAGATAACATTTTGTAGAAGTATCTATGAAGATCCTGTGGAACATAAAAGAGATGCTAAATGGATAGAAGAAGTAAAACAAAGAATAAGAAGTTTAAAGGTACAGGACATTAAATGGGATAAAACAACAGCCAGAGAGATTGAAATAAAGTTGAGAAAAGCCTCTAAATGGAAAACCCCAGGCCCTGATGCAGTACCTAACTTTTGGCTTAAAGTATTAACTTCTTTGCGCGAGGATCTAGCCATAAGTAAGAATTATTTATATGCGCACCCTGAATACACACTGCACTGGTTAACAAGAAAAACAATGCTCTTACTTAAGAGTGAACCTGCAAGCTACCCTAAAAATAATAGACCAATAACTTGTCTTCCAGTGACATGTAAACTATATACAGGAATTGACGCCGACAGAGTTTATAGTCATCTAGAAGAAAACTCAATTATGGCAGTAGAACAAAAGGGCAATAAAAGAAAGTCATATGGAACAAAGGACAATTTGTTGTTAAACAAAGTTATAGTGAAGAACTGTAAGAAGAGGAAGAATCTATGTATGGCATGGATTGACTACAAAAAAAGCATCTGATAGTATCCCACATTCATGGATAAAAGAGTGCTTAAAAATGTATAAGGTACACCCTACACTGATTGATTATATTACAGTAATGATGAAACAGTGGTAGACCACTTTGCCATGATAAAGGACAGATTATTTTCCCAGGGATAAAAATTCAAAGGGGGATATTCCAAGGTGACTCTCTGTCACTGTTGCTATTCTGCTTTGCCATTAACCTATTAAGCTGCTTACTTAACAGCTTAGGTCATGACTGCAATTTGGCTCCTAGAAAATAACAAAGTCTAATGACATCTCATCTTCTCTTTGTCGATGATTTAAAACTGTATAGCTCATCAGATGAGGAACTGAAAGCACAGTTGCAGGTTGTCAAAACTTTTTCAGATGATATTGGAATGTCATTTGGTCTTGATAAGTGTGCAAAAGTAACCTTTAAAAAATTAAAACTGCAGCACCAGGAAAACATCAGTTTGGGACAAGAATGTGATATAGAATAACCTGAGCAAGAGGGAGTGTATAAATACTTGGGAATTGTTGAAGGATCAGCAATACAACATGAACAAATGTGAATAAAGCTCCGTAAGGATTAGCAGACTTAAATTAATCCTGAAAACAGCATTGACATCTAGGAACAAGATCCAAGCCATAAATCAATTTGCTCTTCCAGCCTAACTTATAGTTTTGGAGTGATGCACTGGCCCCAAAAAGTGTTGGATAGATTGGATATTAAAACAAGAAGGATGCTTCATGCTCACCGAATGATTATAAAAATCAGTGTAAACCAAGATTATATATTCCCCATTCCAAAGGCGGGATGGGGCTCCTTGAAAATGATTACATGTATAGATCTGCAATTGTGGGACTCCACACATATCTACTGACCTCACAAGATCCAAATATAGTGAAAGTTTTGAAACATGAGGAGAATAAATTTAAGATGACTTCTCTGCTTAATTTAGCAGAAGGTTATCAACATCAAGCAGGAATGGAAATCAAACCAGGAGTAGGTAAAAACCAGGCAGCAACTGAATGTGCTTAAAAACAAAAGAAAGAATATAAGGTGAAGGACCAGATGAGAAGGCAAAAAAATGTGGAAAAAACATAAATGTAGTTGCAAGTATAGAAAACTTCTGGAAGAGTCTTATGTTGATCAAGAACGAACGCATGAATGGTTAAGGTGAGGTGAATTCACATCAAGAAATGAAAGATTAATATTGACAGCCCAAGACAGTGGATTACGTACATGCTGGTTTACAAAGTCCATTGAACATGTGGGAGAAACAGACATATGTAGGTTTTGTAAAACCGAAATAGAAACAGTCACACACCTTGTTGCTGGTTGGGACTCACTAATGGCAGATGTACTGTATACTGAAAGGCATAATAATGTGACGAGATTGTTGCACTGGAGATTGTGCAAACATTGTGGCATTGAAGTGGCTGAAAAGCACTGGAAACATAAGCCACAAAGGATCATAGAAAATGCTGAAGGTTATATCACATGGGATTACCCGATACCAACAGTTCAAAAGATAGATGCTAGAAAACTGGATATAGTGGTCCAAGAAAAGAAGACAAAAGTAGCATTGATCATTGAAATTGCCACACCTAGTGACTATAGTGTCTTGCAAACAGAGAGATACAAAGTCATAAAATACCTTGATCTGCAGGCAGAAATGAGAGCCATGTAGAAGAAAGATACCCAGACAGTTCCAGTAGTAGCAGGAACAACTGGTCTTTTACAATCATATTTAGATATGTTACCAGTTCATGTAACACTGTACGAACTGCAGAAGGAGTCATTACTGGGCACATTGCATTTGGTCTAAAGAGCACTTTTGGCTAACATCAAAGCATGAAACAATACTAATTTCATGAACTTTAATTGTACTTTGACTTAGGAAAGGGGTCCAGTCCCATCATGGTATTAGAAACCCAAAAGACTTGGAGAAATTAAAAAAGGCAGAAACCATATAAATGCACCACGTGTGACAAGAGTTTTGCACAGATGTGCTTGGTGAGACATCAGTATTGTCACAGTGGGCAGAAGAGATTTGATATGGTGTAATATTTATGCAAAGGAGAAAGCCAGGTTAACTAATATGGAGAAGGCAGTCTCAAAGATATTCAAAGAAAAATACAGGCAGAGGCATCAAGATATTGAAAATTTCACAACAAAAAGACTAAAAGCACAAAGATTTAAAGTAAAAAAGATGATTAGTAAAGCAGAAGTTAAAGAAATAGAAGTTGAAGTTATGGGGTGCCTGCGAAGTGAAGGATTTAATGTAGAAGGTCTAAAACAGACTACATCACAGCATGATGGAGTGAGTCCCCAAAATAAGGAAAAGCAAGAAGATCAGGAGACGTGAAGAAGAAATATGGACAGGAGAAAGGAAAAGAGATTTAATATGGTGTAATATTTATACAAAGGAGAAAGCAAAACTAACTAATACAAAAAGAGCAGCACCAAGGATAACTGAAGAAAAATATAAGCAAAGGAATCCAGATATGGAAAACTTTACAATACAAAAAGTAAAGTAAGAAGATTAAGAGGAAAAGTAGAAAAAGAGATTAGTAATGGGGAAGTCAAAGAAATAGAAACTGAAGTAATGGGACAGCTGCAAAGAGAAGGATTCAGTGTAGTAAATCAAATGCAGAAAGCACCACAACAGGATAAAGCAATGGATATCCAAATTAAGGGGAAACCAGTGGAACAGGAAGCAAATGGTCAGGTGCCATACCAAGATATTTTGGAGCCTTCCACTGGAAACCTGTATAAATGCTCACTTGCAGCTAAACAACAAGGACAGGAACAGGAAACTGTAGAATCTCTGATGCAGTCAATGTTGAGGAGTGAAAGGCCAGTGAGTTCCCATATGACAGAGCAACAGATGACACAGGAAGATGCTATAGAACTTTCTATGGAATCTCCGTAGGAAACGGAAAACAAGGGATGTGTCCTCAGTATGGAAGAAAATGAGTTAAGAGAAGAGTTGCTTAATTTAATAGACAAAGACAGATATATCAAGATCAATGAGAGAAATAGACTGCAGAAGATTAATAAAACCCCAAAAGTCAGAAGCTTGATAGAACAAATGAACACAGTAATTAGGACTGTCCATAGAGATCCATGCAATATAACAGAAGTAAACAGAATATATTACTGTCCTGCTGAATTAATAACTGATAAAGTTCTACCACAGGAACATAGAGTAGCGAGGGAAAAGAGGGGGCGAAAGCGAATACCATCATGGAAATATCGAATAGAGAAAACTATAAAGCAGCTAAGACAAAAAGTGTCATTGCTGGAAGATTACAGAAGAGGGAATAGATCAACAAAAATACTAAGAAAGATAGATGTGATAAAAGCAATGCGCAGTATTAGAACAGAACAGGATCTAGTATGCACTATCGGAGATAAAAAACAAAACATTTCAAAACAGGTGGAAAGATTTAGAAGATACAAATATAAATATAAGGGAAAAGCACAAAATAAACAATTTACTGATGAGTCAAAAAAGTTCTATAGAGCATTGGGAAATAAGGTAAAAGGAATTGATAGACCACCAAAAAAAGAGGAAGTAGATAACATTTTGTAGAAGTATCTATGAAGATCTTGTGGAACATAACAGTGATGCTAAATGGATAGAAGAAGTAAAACAAAGAATAAGAAGTTTAAAGGTACAGGATATTAAATGGGATGAAATAGCCAGAAAGATTGAAATAAAGTTGAGAAATGCCTCTAAATGGAAAACCCCATGCCCAGATGAAGTAGCTAACTTTTGGCTTAAAGTATTAACTTCTTTGTACGAGGATCTAGCCATGAGTAAGAACTATTATATGCATACCCCGGACACACATTGCACTGGTTAACAACAGGAAAAACAATGCTCTTAACAATGCTCTTACTTAAGAGTGAACCTGCAAGCTACCCTAAAAATTATATACCAATAACTTGTCTTCCAGCTACGTATAAACTATACATGGGAATTGAAACCGACAAGTTTATAGTCATCTAGAAGAAAACTCAATTATGGCAGTAAAACAAAAGGGCAATAAAAGAAAGTCATGGAATAAAGGATAATTTGTTGTTAAACAAAGTTATAGTGGAGAACTGTAAGAAGGGGAAGAATCTAAGTATGGCATGGATTGACTAAAAAAAAGCATTTGATAGTATCCCACATTCATGGATAAAAGTGTGCTTAAAAATGTATAAGATACATCCTACACTGATTGACTACATTACAGTAACAGTGAAAGAGTGGCAGACCACTTTGCCATGATAAAGGACAGATTATTATCCCAGGAATAAAAATTCAAAGGGGGATATTCCAGGTTGACTTCCTGTCACCATTGCTATTCTGCCTTGCCATTAATCCATTAAGCTGCTTACTTAGCTTAGGCCATGGCTGCAATTTGGCTCCTAGAAAACAACAAAGTCTAATGACATCTCATGTTCTCTTTGTCAATGATTTAAAACTGTATAGATCATCAGATGAGGAACTGAAAGCACAGCTGCAGGTTGTCAAAACTTTTTCAGATGATATTGGAATGTCATTTGGTCTTGATAAATTTGCAAAAGCAACCTTTAAAAAAGGAAAACTACAACACCAGGAAAACATTACTTTGGGACAATAATGTGATATAAAAGAACTGGAGCAAGAGGGAGTGTATAAATACTTAGGAATTGATGAAGAATTAGCAATAAAACATGAACAAATGTGAATAAAGCTCAGTAAGGAGTACTTTAGAAGACTTAAATTAATCCTGAAAACAGCATTGACACATAGGAACATGATCCAAGCCATAAATCAATTTGCTCTTCCTGTCCTAACTTGTAGTTGTGGAGTGATTGACTGCCCCCAAAAGGTGTTGGATACACTGGATATTAAAATAAGAAGGATGCTTCATGCTCACCAAATTATTTATAAAAATCAGTGTATACCGAGGTTATATATTCATAGGTTCATAGGTTCATAGGTTCATACTAGGCTATCTGCCCTGGGGCATTTATAAGCCTAGCCAGAGTGTGTTTGGCTTTCGCCACCCATTTTAAATTAATTTTGCTATGCCCTTTTTCGAGGTTAGTATACTGTGCCTCTGTCTAACAGTGACACAGAAGTGATACCCGGGGTAAACCTACGATCTCCCATCCACTCATCAAGATTCCTCTTGAAGAGAGTCAATGAGGGACTCTGCCTAACCTGGACTGGGATTTTATTCCAGAGTGAAGGGAGCCTCTGGGTTATGAATCTGTCCCTCCAGCATGTCCTATTTATTTCAGTGCTGAGGTTCAAGTCTCTCGGAGCGTAGCTCAATGGGATTTGGATTTTCTGAGATGCAGCATGTCCATTAATTCCGGGTTGGACATGGCTTTATACGGCAGGCACAGATCGCCTCTGAGCAGGTAGTATGCCACTGAGTAGAGCTGGAGTTTCTTTAACTGGGCAGCATATGGCATCTGTTTGAGCCCTTTGATCCTCTTGGTGAGGTACTTTTGGGGTCTTTCCAGTTGCTGCAGGTGTCTGGTAAGGTACATCCCAAAAGGGGCATTGTACTCAATTATGGGCGTGATGAGGGATAAGTAAAGAGGCACGATGACCTCCCCTGATCTAGATGTGAATCCCTTCATGATTAGGTGGGCTATATAAAATGTTTTTCTAACCACTTTGGCCACGTGGTTGTCAAATAAGAGATTGCTATCAACTTGGGTCCCCAGGTCCCTAACTACTTCTTCTGTACTTAATGGATTACCACCTATGTGGTAAGTTGTGGGCACTTTGTTTTTGCCAAAGGGGATGACTATACACTTTTTGGTGTTTAGCTTGAGGCCATGGCTCTGGCACCAGTTGTCTGTTTCTATGAGGCCCTTTTGGAGGATGCTTGTGTCGGCTGGAGAGTCGATTATGGCGCCCAGTTTGCAGTCATCTGCGAACTTGGTCAGCCACAGTCCTTCCGTGTTGGCCTGTACCTCCGAGAAATATATACCAAACAAGAGAGGTCCTAGGACTGAGCCTTGTGGGATGCCACTTGTAACTGGTTTGGAGTCTGACATGGCTCCAGCAATTCTAACCATGTGGGTTCTGTCCTTGAGCCAGTTTGCAACCCATCTAGTGACATAGGGGTTTATATTTAAGCTGGTGAGCTTATCTATAATGCCCGAGTGGGTGAGTGTAAGTGTATCAAAGGCTTTCGCAAGGTCCAGGTAGGCTGTGTGGACCACCTTCCCCTCGTCAATGGCTTTGGTGACTTCCCCATTCTGAAGGAGGGATGGGCCTCCCTGAAATTGATTACATGCATAGATCTGTAATCATGGGACTCCACACATATCTACTGACCTCACAAGATCCAAATGTGGTGAAAGTTTTGAAACATGAGAAGAATAAATCTAAGATGACATCTCTGCTTAATTTAGCAGAAGCATATCGACATCAAGCAGGAATGTAAATTATACCAGAAGTAGATAAAAACCATGCAGCAACTGAATGTGCTAAAAAACAAAAGAAAGAATTTAAGGTGAAGGACCAGATGAGAAGGCTAAAAATGTGGAAAAAACATAAATGTAGTTGCAAGTATAGAAAACTTCTGGAAGAGCCTCATGTTGATCAAGAACGAACACAGGAATGGTTAAGGAGAGGTGAATTCACATCAAGAAATGAAAAGTTAATATTGACAGCCCAAGACAGTGGACTACCTACACACTGGTTTACAAAGTCCATTGAACATGTGGGAGAAACAGACATATGTAGGTTTTAAAAAAACGAAATGGAAAAAGTCACACACCTTGTTGCTGGTTAGGACGCACTAATGGCAGAGGGACTGTATACTGAAAGGCATATTAATGTGGCGAGATTGTTGCACTGGAGATTGTGCAAACTTTATGGCATCGAAGTGGCTGAAAAACACTGGAAAAATAAGCCACAAAAAAATCATAGAAAATGCTGAGGGTTATATCACATGGGATTACACAAAACCAACAGTTCAAAAGATAGATGCTAGAAAACCAGATATAGTGGTCCAAGAAAAGAAGTCAAAAGTAGCATTGATCATTGAAATCACCACACCTAGTGACTACAGTGTCTTCCGTACAGAGAGACACAAAGTCATAAAATACCTTGATCTGCAGGCAGAAACAAGAGCCATGTGGAAGAAAGATACCCAGGCAGTTCCAGTAGTAGTAGGAGCAACTGGTCTCATAAAAAAGATTTTACAATCGTATTTAGATATGTTACCAATTCATGTAACACCATACGAATTGTAGAAGGAGTCATTACTGGGCACATTGTGAATGCTGCGAAGAGCACTTTTGACTGACATCAAAGCGTGAAACTTGGCCCTTTCACCTCTGAGTCAATTGTTATTACAAAAGGTACAAAACAAGGATGTCCCCTTTCCCCACTTTTATTTACTCTAGCAATTGAACCTTTTGCTTCTTCGATCCGATTAAACCCTATAATAAAAGGTATTGATATATATGGACAATATAATTCTAAAATTATGCTTCTCGCAGGCAATGTACTTCTCATATTGACTTATTCAAAGGAAACTTTAGAGGAATTGAATGTTCAGGTAGAAAAATTTTACTCAGTCTCAGGTCTATATTTTAATAAAGCTAAATCCAATTACCTAGTGTTGAACAAAAAGAATAAAATCCCACTGTAAATTACTTAGGTATTATTTTATGCAATAACATAGAAGAAATACTAAATAACATAGAAGAAATACTAAATATTAACTATAACAATATCATACATTTTCTAAATATTTATATCCTTGGTCAATTGTGATTGTTTCTTAAACAAAACTTGTCTTTGCTTTGGCTCATTAGCAGCAGTACAAAGAACTGCCTGCTCACACCCTTGCTCTCCCCTCCCACTTCCCTGTTTATTACGTTAAGACAATCCCAAAGTTAATAAATATTACCTGTGGCAGGCACCATTTTTAAGACTACAACCACCCTTGTCACTATCATATGTTCATTTATCAGTTAACTCTGTTACCCGATTGTTTCCAGCCCCCTCATAAGAGCAACTAACAGGGTTTCTACCTGCTTCGCTCCCCACCCTGCCACCTATTCACTCCTGCCCCCAGTGGTCCCACCTTTATTACACTTACAAACCCCTCCCATCTTTCCAATAGCCAACCACAGTGCTAACCCAACACTACCTCCTCCATCTTCTCACTACCATCACACCTCCTCAACTAACATGTACAAGCATACCTTACCTATGCTCACTGCATGCACTCTCCTTGCATATCTTACATCCTGCCAGAGCTCCGTCATTCCCCCACTCAACCACTACCACTGTACTACTACTCACACCACCACTCATGTCTCACCCTCACTCAGCTCCTCTCCCACAAACTCAAGAACCATCCCTATGCACCCCCCACATATTCTACCAACTATATTACTCAAACATAAAGCATCCCTACAACTTAACATAGTAACCCTCCCACCATACCTATTACCCACAGAGCACACTCATAAAGTTTCCCTTATAAACAAACACATTCAAAAACTGAGAAAACGAATAACCTCATGAATATCAAAACTAGCCCTAAGTGAAGACATCCACCCAACCCTGGCCCTATCATCTCCAACCCCAATCCCCATAATCAGTCTAGAAACCACAACTTCTCCCATATTACAGCCAATAGAAAGCCAAGTGACTTCCTTCTACTAAGCCTAAATATTAGAAGTATATCCAACAAAGTCCATGAACTCCATGCCACCATAGACTTGTACTCCCCAGATATAGTCATCTTGACAGAAACCTGGCTAAAACCTCACATTACCAGTGAGCAAATACTCCCTACAGGTTACAGCATACTAAGAGTAGACCGGCTAAACAAGAAAGGAGGCGGTGTAGCTATAAAATTTAAACAGCATCTAAACATCCAGATCTTAAAATCATCAGCTCTACAAATAGGCAATGAAGAAATAATATATACCAACCTCAAAATAAACCAAAACAAAGCCATCAACATAATTGGATGCTGCTTCCCACCTGGCCAAAACATCCCTCCACTATAAAACCTCCTCAGCTGGTCTACCCACCATCTCCCCCAAGAAACTATCATTTTAGGTGATTTCAATATTGACTGGCAATCCTGTTCTGGCAACCATCTAACCCATCATGTAAACCTTCATGGCTTCACCCAACTAGTCCAGTCGCCAACCAGGATAAATAAAAACTCCAGCAAGCACACTACCCTGGATTGGATACTAGTCAGTAAGAGCCCCCCAGTCATATATAACAGGCTGCTTATCAGATAGCCTCAGTGATCACTCCCCAACATTCCTACTAAAAAAATACCTATACCAAGCTAAACCTGTAATCTACCGTCAAATACGTAAAAAACTAAACTTTAACCCACTCACATTCATCTCATCCCTCAAAGAATGTAACTGGCATCCTCTAAAGTACCCCAGTCTTGATGACGCACTTGAATTTTTAATACTACCTTCCTGAGCATCCTTAATTACCATGCCCCCATAAGACTTTCCAGAACCAAAGCACAACCCTCCCCATGGCTACAGAAAACCACTAAGTCAGAAATGAAAAACAGGGATAAAGCCTGGGAGCACTGGCGCAAAACCAAAACACCCTCAACTTGACAGAAATTCCTAGAACTACGCAATAGAGTCAAAAAGCTAATAAAACAGGACAAATTCCAATACTGCCAGTCTGCCCTAGACTCCTCCCAACACAGCCCCAAACAATTCTGGTCCTCCATAAACTCCATCCTCCACCCAGGTAAAGTCAGTACCCTTCCTGCTAACATCCCTCACTCCTCAGAAAATATTGCTACCTCATTCAACACACAACTCACACAAACCATACGATCACTAGCTAAACAACACAAACACCCTCACCTCCAACCCACACCATCAACTAGTAATCTCCCCACTGCCTTCTCTTTTTCTCCTGTACCTACCTCCAACATAAAAAACTCTTAACTAAACTTAAGCCCACCAAATTAGCAGCAGACAACCTCCCAAGTGAATACCTACAAATCGCAGCTGATGCTCTGGCCTACCCAGTATCCATCTTGATTAACCAATCTCTGTCAAAAAGTTAAGTTCCCACACTGTGGAAAGTATCACATATAATTCCCCTCCACAAAGGTGGACCGCCCACAGAACTAACCAATTACCGCCCCATAGCTATTCTCTCTCTCCACTCTCCAAAATATTAGAGAGATGCATACACTCTCAGGTCTCAGACTACCTCCTTACTAACAACCTCCTTTCCAATACTCAGCATGGTTGCCGACCAAACCATAGCACTACCACTGCCTTACTCTCCTTTACTAACACTATCCTTCAGCATAAAAACAATGGCTATCTCTCCTCTGCTACTTTCCTAGACCTATCTAAAGCATTTGACATGGTCCCAAACAAACAGCTTATCTCTGTCCTCAATAACCTATCCTCTCAATCAGTCACCAACTGGTTTCAGAGTTACCTGTCTGACCGCCAACAATCCATTGTATGGCAGAATGACATATTTCCCCAACTACCTGTCTCCATAGGGGTTCCCCAAGGATCCATCCTTGGACCCCTACTCTTCTCTGTTTTCACCAATAATCTAGCCTCTGCCACCAAACATGGCACACTCATACAATATGCAGATGACTCAACCATCATCTGCTCAGCCCAGTCCCTACCCAAACTGCAAAAAGTCACACAGGAAGCATTTTCCTCTGTTGAAACTTGGTTATCTGATGCCCAATTAATACTCAACCCAAACAAAACTAAACTACTCATCTTCCAACCCACCAAACATACTCAAAACAACTCTCACTTTAACATCACAGCAAAAGACAACACCACTATATACCCAACTGAACACACCAAATTGCTAGGAGTGGAAATAGACAATAAACTAAAATTTGACATTCACATATCCATCACCATAAAAAAGTCCACAAAAAACTAGGAGCATTATACAGAAATAAGCAACTTCTTACCAAAGCAGCAAAGATTTCAATAGCAAATTCCCACCTTATCTCCACCCTACTTTATGCCTCTCCGATATATACCAACCTAAGGCAATGTGATCTAAACAAGCTAGAGACCTGCTACAACAAAATTGCCAAATTTATCACAGGGGCATCTTACCATAGTCACCACTGTCTCTCACTTGCTGAAATGGGCTGGCTTGAACTCCCTCACCTCCTTCAATGGTATCAACTCTCACTCGCCCACAAACTAGTAAACCATCCACTAAATGTCCCATCCCTCCAGAATCTACTCCAACCCTATCGCACCACCAGACCACTAAGATCCAGCAACAAAAAGCACTTGCAGATCACTAAAGCCAATACCTCTGCTGGTGAAGCACTATTCTCTTGCACCATAGCCAAATTATGGAACTCCCTCCCACCCACAATTATCTCGTACCATCATGCACCCACTTCAAAACTTTACTAAAAACACACCTAAAAACATGCTGGCTATGCCCTTGCAACTCCCACTCTAAAATCACCCAACCCATCCAACCACTACCTTTCTTTCCACCCCACTAACTACCTTGATTATAGCAAGCTCAGATGCTCATAAGCCTAGTACTTATTATAAAGCAGGAGCTTCTTATTGTAACATTTGTTAATGTCTGTTATGTACTTCACAGATAAAGATTCTAGTTGTCTACTGATGTACTATGTTCTTCATCTGTAAATATGTTGTAAGTAATTGCTATGTTATATTGTTAATCGCTATGTAATCCAATGTAACTACTGTCTGTTTATTTTAACTGTGGAGCTTTTCTCCCCGGCCTCCGCTGAAAATGGACCTACGTCCAGTCAGACATTCCCGGTCAACAAATGTAAATAAAAATAAATAAAAATAAATAAATAAAATATCATAAAATGGAATAAAATTAATCTGCACTTTGAAGACAGACTACAATTAATAAAAAATATATTATCACCGAAAATTCTTTACATAGCACAAGCTATTCCCAGGATTCCAGACAAACCTATACTAAAAAAAATAAACTCATGTTTATTAAAATTCCTTTGGTATCCTAATAGAAACAGAATAGCTATCCCGCATCATATCAGACCCTGGGAATAAGGAGAAATTAATTTTCCAGATGTAGAAACTTACATTAGAGCTTCCATCTTAAGGATTGTCATCAACTGGATAGATCCTAGTTACTCCTCCAATTGGAAAAAAGTGCTTACTATTATTCTTTTGAATGAAAATTCTTTAATAAAAAGTGCTATGTTAGATGGATATTATAATATACCTTGGCATATTTTATGTATATGTATCCAATATAACAGAACAAAACTAACTAATTTGACTTTTATAAATTATATCTTTAACATATTTAAAAAATGTATTCTGTCCAATCCAGACTTAAAGATTTGGATGAATATTCTAACTCCTTTTAGCTCTACAAAGGGTTTTCTAAACAAAATACATAGAAATGTTTTCATTTTATGGGAAACTAAACATTTTATTTGTTGGCACCACTGTATTAAAGATTTAAAACCAATGGATAGTGAACTAATAGCCAATACTTATAATGTATCCTCTCCTGACTGGTTATTATTTCAAAATATAACACTTTACACGTCTGATTTGTGTAGAACAATTAGTAGTTCTCCTTTTAAAGATATGCCAAACTTCATAAAATTTATATATGAAATCATATATGATAAACTCAATTGGAAAAACACAATTTCAAATATATATAAATTATTAATAAATTATAAAGTTAAACCTAAGCAAAATTATTGGAATTTTATTACTAAAGGGCACTCTATCAATCTAACTCCAGAAAACAAAACTAATCTTTTGTACTCTGTTAAACTAACATCTAACACTCAATTCTGGAGAATATATACTTGGAAACTTGGAAATTTCTGCACAGATCATTCTATACACCTAATAGACTAAGCAAATTTATTTCTTCTAATAGCGTAATTTGTTGGAGATGTTTGCAAACTTGTAAAGCAGACTGGATACACATTTTCTATGATTGCATTAAACTTAAAAAATATTGGGATGACATTAGAAATTTTCTGCAAGCTTTATATTCAGACAATTTTGTATTAACAAAAACTTTAATCTTCCTGAATGTTACTGAAAAACTAGAAATGAATAGGAAAGATTCATATTTGTTATGGACTATTCTAGCAGTAGCTAGGAAATGGATTTCTAGGAAATGGCTTTCCAAATCTGAACCAACGTTCGAAGAATTTTTGAACCTTCTAAATGAAACAGCATCGATGGAAGTAAAAGTAAAAGAGTCAAGAATTATTCCTAAGAAATGGAACAACAATCCATGGAAAAAGGTATCTCATCTTATCATAACTTTGAGAATGGATTCAGTCTTTTCTTGAAAGTTCGGTATCTAGAAGCTGAAAAATAAATTTATATCTAAAATGTCTGCATATTTGACTCAGATTGGTTTAATATATAAATTATACTCAGGCCATTGTATATAATGTAAATATTCAGTTAATCTTGTTATTATTTACATCTTGATTTTTCTTTTGGATAATTTACAAACAGTGTTGTTACAACTTCAAAAAATCAATAACATCTTATGAATAAAAAAAAAGCATGAAACAGTACTAATTTCATGAACTTTAATCATACTTTGACATAGGGATGGGGTCCATTCCCGTCATGGTATTAGAAACCCAAAAGACTTGGAGAAATTAAAAAAGGCAGAAACCATATAAATGTACCACGTGTGACAAGAGCTTTGTAAACAAGCATTACTTGCTGAGGCACCACTATAGTCATAGTGGGAAGAAGCCATATAAATACACTGTGTGTGGCAAGAGTTTTGCACAGATGTGCTTGGTGAGACATCAGTGTTGTCACAGTGGGCAGAAGAGATTTGATATGGTGTAATACTTATGTAAAGGAGAAAACCAAGTTAAGTAATATGGAGAAGGCAATCTCAAAGATATTTGAAGAAAAAAACAGGCAGAGGCATTCCGATATGGAAAATTTCACAACAAATCCAAAAGACTTGGAGAAATTAAAAGCAGCAAAAGGGGTCCAGATGCAGAGATGAAAAGTCAGCAAGCAAAGGAGAGTAGTAGTGCTGAAATTGAATTCATCCTCAAGTCTTGGTGAGTACCTTCATGAGGTGGACCCTGTTTTTAACAAAATCTCGCCAAGGTGCCACTGACTTTATTTATGGAACAAAAGTTCAACAGTCCAAATCCACTATCACAGAACACACTTTAATGAAAGTGCTTTCACCGAAAAAGCACTTTCATTAAAGTATGTTACAAAAAAAAAAAAAAAAACATTAAATCTACTTTAATGCAGGGGGGAAAGCCCCCCACACCTCCCTACTTTAATATTCTCACTCCGAGATCGCACTACAGTGGGAAAAGGGCATTCTCCCTTATCCGCACCATAGTATGATCGGTATAAAAGGCATACTTACGCGAAAATGCTGCTTCGATGAAAAGCATTTTTGCGTAAGTATGCCCGCGCATTAGCGATTCGGTAGAAAGTGCATTTGTCCAAGAGTCCAAGTCCCATATTTATAGAGCATATATCATGGACAGAAGTAAATCAAAAATAAAAAAAGACAGCTGGGTGCACAAGACTCAGGATAAAAAAGTTTCCAATCCTGGTAGGCGCACTGGTGCCAGGACTGTAAAAAATGACAGTGTAGAATCCTCAAAATACGGAAACATTCCTACAATAGGACCAGGCTCAGGGGGAGGATGCCCACCCTGTTGTAGAAGGAAGTAGTAGTCCACAAAAATGACAAAAATTGATTAGCCGAAGAAGAGCCATAAAGATGACAGTGGACTATTGAGGATAAGAAAGAAATGATGTATTGTTACTATTATGCAAAAAGCCCAACATTTCCAGACACAAGATATACAAAATGATTAAGAGAGAAATTAGAGGATAGAAAAATACTTCTCAGAAGCTTGAAATAAAAATTTGCTTTCATTAATACAACAGATTTTTGAAAAACAGTATATAGATCACGTAACGTTGATCTCTTTGGAAAAAGAAGCCTCTGAGGTAGTGAGAAAATATAAACAACAAAACCTAGAGATATTTGAAAAATATGAAAAAGAAATATGGACATGGGAAAGAAAGAGAGATTTGATATGGTGCAATATTTATGCAAAGGAGAAAGCCAAGTTAACTAATACGGAGAAAGCAGTTTCAAAGATATTAGAAGAAAAATACAGGCAAATGCATCCAAATATGGAAAATTTCACAATAAAACGACTAAAAGCACAAAGATATAATGTAGAAAAGACGATTAGTAAAGCAGAAGTTAAAGAAATAGAAGTTGAAGTTATGGAGTACCTGCAAAGTGAAGGATTTAATGTAGAAGGTCTAAAACAGACTACATCACAGTATGATGGAGTGAGTCTCCAGAATAAGGAAAAGCAAGAAGATCAGGAGACGTGAAGAAGAAATATGGACATGGGAAAGGAAAAGAGATTTAATATGGTGTAATATTTATGCAAAGAGGAAAGCTAACTAACTAATACAAAAAGAACAGCACCAAAGATATTTGAAGAAAAATATAGGAAAAGGCATCCAGATATGAAAAACTTTACAATACAAAAAATAAGAGGACTAAGAGGAAAAGTAGAAAAAGAGATTAGTAATGGAGAAGTCAAAGAAATAGAAAGTGAGGTAATGGAACAGCTGCAAAGAGAAGGATTCAGTGTAGTAAATCGAATGCAGAAAGCACCACAACAGGATAGAGCAATGGATATCCAAATTAAGGAGGAACCAGTGGAACAGGAAGCAATTGGTCAGGTGTCATATCGAGATATTTTGGAGCCTTCCACAGGAAACCAGTATAAACATTCACTTGAAGCTAGAAACACAAGGGAAGGAACAGGAGACTGTGAAAACTCTGATGCAGTCAGTGATGAGGAGTGATAGGCCAGTGAGTTCCCATATGACAGATCAATGGATGACACAGGATGAAATTATAGAGAATGTGCCACAAGAAGATGCTGTAGAACTTTCTATAGAATGCCCACAGGAAATGGAAAACAAGGGATGTGCCCTCAGTATGGAAAAAAAAATTAAGAGAAGAGTTGGTTCATTTAAAAAAGAATAATGTTCTTACAGAAAATAATTTACAGTTGTATTTAGATATGTTACCAATTCATGTAACACCTTACGAATTGCAGAAGGAGTCATTACTGGACACATTGCAGCTGCTGTGAAGAGCACTTTTGGCTAACATCAAAGAGTGAAACAATACTAATTTCATGAACTTTAATCAAACTTTGACTTAGGAATGGGGTCCATTCCTGTCATGGTATTAGAAACCCAAAAGACTTGGAGAAATTAAAAAAGGCAGAAACCATTTAAATGCACCACGTGCAACAAGAGTTTAGCATCCAGAACCAGCATGCTGACTCATCAGAGGCTGCACGCTGCACAGAAGCAGTAAAAATGCACCAAGTGTCAAGTTGTACTTCATCAAAACATGCATACAGGTCATAAATCTGGCCACAGCATGATAGAACAATGAGTCCCCAGGTAAGGAGAAACAGGAAGAGCAGGGGACAGCTGAAGAAGAAATATGGGCATGAGAAAGAAAAAAAAAAGATTTAATATGGTGCAATATTAATGCAAAGGAGAAAGCAAAAGTAATCAATACAAAAAGAGCAGCACCAAAGACATTTGAAGGGAAATACAGGCAAAGGTATCCGGATATAGAAAATTTTGCAATACAAAAAAATGAGAAAACTAAGAAAAATATAGAAATGAGGATTAGTAATGGAGAAGTTAAAGAAATAGAAACTGAGGTAGTGGATTACCTGTGAAGTGAAGGATTTAGTGTAGAAAATCTAATTCTGACAATATCACAGCAGGATAGAGCAATGGATCTCCAAATTAATGAGAAACCAGTGGAGTGGAAAATACCTGACGAGTTGCCATATGAAGATATTTTGGAGCTTTCCACAGGAAACCAGTTCAAAAGTTTATTTGGAGTTGCACAGCAAAGAAAGGAACAGGAAATGGTGGCAATTCTGACAGTCAATGTTGTGGTGTGATTGACCATTTAGTTCCCATATGAAAGAGCAATAGATGACACAGGATGAAACTGAAGACAATGTGGCACAAGAAGATAATCTGGAACTTTCTGTAGAATGTCTGCAGGAAATGGAGAACAAAGAATAGAATAAAATAATCTAAGAGAAGAGTTGTTTGATTTAATACAGCTGGACAGACATATTAAGACCAATAGACTTCAGAAAGTCAATGAAACCCCAAAAGTTAGAAGTTTGATAGAACAAATGAACACAGTAATTAGGACTGTTCCTAGAGATTCATGGGAAATACCAGAAGTAAATGGGATATATTACTGTGCAGTTAAATTAATAAAAGATAAAGTCTTACCACAAAATCAGGATCTATTGTGCACTATCCCAATTAATAAACTAAAAATACCAGTACAGGTGAAAAACTGTACATTATGCAGTTAAATATAAAGGAAAGTATAAAATTGGCAATTTATTGGTGACTCAAAACGTTTTACAGAGAACTGGAAAACAAGGCAAAAGAAATTGAAACACCACCAAAAAAAAAAAAAAAATACGAAAGAATGAATTCATTTTGGAGAAATATCTATGAAGATCCTGTGGAACATAACAAAGATGCTGAATGGTTAATAGAAGTAAAAGAAAGAATAAGAAGTTCAAATATATAGGATTTGAAATGGGATGAAGTAAGGGCCAGATAAATTGAAACAAAGTTAAGAAAAGCTCCTAATTGGAAAACTCCAGGCCCAGATGCAGTACCGTACCTAACTTGTGGCTAAAATTATTAACATATTTAAATGAAGACTTAGCAATAAGTAAGAACTATTTATATGTGCACCCTGAACAGATGTCAACCTGGTTAACAGGAAAATCAATACTCCTACTTAAGACTGAACCTGCAAACTATGCTAAAAACATAGACTAATATTGTGTTGTCTAAATACGTATAAACTATACACCGGACTTGATGCCTACATAGTTTATAGTCACTTAGAAAGAAAACTCCATCATGGCAATAGAACAAAAGCTTAACAAGAGAAAGTCATATGGAGCAAAGTGTCATTTGTTGTTAAAGTCATAATGGAGAACTGTAGAAGGGGGAAGAATCCATGTATGGCATGGCTAGACTACAAAAAACATTTGACAACATCCCACATTCATTGATAAGAGTGCTTAAAAATGTATAAGATACAGCCTACACTGATCAGTTGTATTACAGGAACCATTAAACTGTTGCAAACCAATTTGCAGTTAAGCCATGATAAAGAAAAAATTATTCTTCAGGGATAAAAATTCAAATGGGGATATTCCAGGGTGGCTTTTTGCTCTTTTGTCTTGCACTTAACCAATTAAGCTGTCTACATAACAGATTAGGTCATGGCTACAACTTGGCTCCCAGAAAACAACAAAGTGTAAAGACATTTCCTCTTCTTTTTATGGATGAGTTAAAAACTATACAGTTCATCAAATGAGAATCCGAAAGCATAATTGCAAGTGGTCTGAACTTTTTCAGATGATATAAGTATGTCATTTGGTCTTGATAAATGTGCAAAAGCAACCTTTAAAGCAGGAAAACTGTAGCACCAAGAGAACATCAGCCTGGGACAAGAATGCAATATAAAAGAACTTGAGCAAGAGGGAGTATATAAATATTTGGGAATTGATGAAGGATCAACAGTAAAACATGAACAAATACGAATATAACTTAGTAAGGAATACTTTAGTAGACTAAAATTAATACTGGAAACAGCTTTGACATGTAGTCCAAGCTATAAACTAATTTGCTCTTCCTGTCCTAGTTTTGAAGTGATTTACAGGCCCCAAAAGATGTTGGATCACTTGGACAGGAAATCCAGAAGGATGCTTCGTGCTTATCAAATGATTTATAAAAATCATTCTGTACCAAGACTGTATATTCCCTGTTCTGACGGGAAGTATGGTCTTCCTCAAAATTGATTACATGTATATATCTGCAGTCATAGGACTACATACACATCTGCTGACTTTACAAGACCCAAACATAGTGAAAGTTTTAAAAACATGAGGGGAATAAGTCAATGGTGATTACCCTGCTTAGTTTGGCAGAAGCATATTGGTGTCAAGCGGGAATGGAAATCAAACCAAAAGTACTTAAAAATCAGACAGCAACTGAATTTGCCAAAAAAAAAAAAAAGAAAAAATATAAGGTGAAGGATCAGATGAAAAGACAAGAAATGTGGAACATGCATAAATTTAGTTGTAAGTGTAGAAATCTCGTGGAACAACTTCATATTGATCATTCAGGACTGAATGCAGGAATGGTTAAGGAGAGGTGAATTGGTGTTATTTCTTTTTCTATTTAATAGAATACTGTGGTCTCTCTCTCTCTCTCTCTTTCTCTCTCTCTGCAGTTAGTGGGGGCTTTTTGTTTTCCCATCATTGATATTCAGTGTTAAACTCTTAGTCTAGAGTGTTTCTCTGTATTTATACATGTTAGTCACATATCTTTCAATTTATTACTGCTCAATATCTGAGTTGCTTGGCTTCTGCTACATACCTACAATCAACTGCATTATTAGCTGAGTTAAGTACAAACTTGCAGTGTTAAGGATTGTACTGCATTTTATTTAATTGTTTCATTGAATATTGTGGTCTGTGTCTCCCTCTAGTTATTTATTTTTCTATTTAATTGTTTCATAAAATACTGTGGTCTCTCTCTCTCTCTCTCTGCAGTTAGTTTCCCACCCTCCCTGTTCTTGTTCTGGTATTAATCTTGGTTGCTTTGGAATTGCCGCCCCTCCTGTAAATTTGCATTTGAACACTCCTCCTGGGTCTATCTCATTTTCTCACTCAACCGAGTACAGTGAGATCATATTTTGACTTCAGACACTCCTACCAGTCCCATCTGTTCAGCTCTATCCCAGCTCTACTCCAGTCTAGTGTCACTAGCTCATTCTACCTAAAGCAGAGAGAACATTTGTGAAGGGCAAGTCACTTAGGTCCTTAATTTTGAATTATCTTCAGTTTCTCCTTTCTCCCTTTCCACTTTAAAAAAAAAATATGTCAAAGCTTGTTTCCTGCCTTTCCTGTAACTAGTCTAGTCCAGATACAGATTTGCTGTAACCAGAACGGTTTGTAAACTTCTGAGCCCCCCAAGCCTTTCTGTGTTGGAGGGAAGCCTTCTAGCTTCTCAGTGGGAGTGGTAAGCACTAGGTAGCCTATCTACCATAAGAGTGGTTTCTGGCCCAGAAATTGTAGTTTATTGGCTGTTTGGGCAGTTTTTCCATCTATTTCAACCTTCCGGTTTAAAAGCCCACATCTGTGCTTGTTTCCCATCTTTCCTGTAACTAGTCTAGTCCAGATACAGATTTGCTGTATCCAGGACTGTTTGTAAGCTTCTGAGCCCCCAAAGCCTTTCTGTGTTGGAGGGAAGCATTCTGGGTTATCTGTGGGAGTGGTAAGCACTAGGTAGCCTATCTACCACAAGATCCAGGTACAGATTTTTAGTTTTAGCACTTGAATTTGCTTATTCATGCTCAGCACTTGTTCAGAACCTGTTATAAGCACTAAATAAGATACAAATTACTATGGATATTCAAAATTTTCTCTGACGCCATCACACTACACAGGAAGTTCTTTCACACATGTGCAAGGAATGGTACAGACAATTACTACACAGGAAGTTCTTTCACGCACGTGCAAGGAATGGTATGGACAATTACTACACAGGAAGTTCTTTCACGCATGTGCAAGGAATGGTACGGACAATTACTACACAGGAAGTACTTTCACACACGTGCAAGGAATGGTACGGACAATTACTACACAGGAAGTTCTTTCACGCACGTGCAAGGAATGGTATGGACAATTACTACACAGGAAGTTCTTTCACGCACGTGCAAGGAATGGTATGGACAATTACTACACAGGAAGTTCTTTCACACACGCGCAAGGAATGGTATGGACAATTACTACACAGGAAGTTCTTTCACACACGTGCAAGGAATGGTACGGACAATTACTGCACAGGAAGTTTTTTCACACACGTGCAAGGAATGGTACAGACAATTACTACACAGGAAGTTTTTTCGCACACGTACAAGGAAAGATATGGACAATTACTACACAGGAAGTTCTTTCACACACGTGCAAGGAATGGTACGGACAATTACTACACAGGAAGTTCTTTCACACACATGCAAGGAATGGTACGGACAATTACTACACAGCTATTATGCCATTGATGCTTATGCAGACTATGACTGGCTTAGTACCCACAGCCTACGACAACGCAGACTTCATTATTGCCGCTATCCTCAATGGAGACACTTCCTTTGGTGGTGCTCAATTAACAGACTACCCATGAAAGGTTATTTTCTTCAACCAGTTGCGGAAAGACATTGTTTCAGGGCAGATTGTGATGGTATTGAGGACAGTGAACACGTTTTTATCACATGTCAGAGAGCTCAACCATTTCTGGACTACCTTAAGCATAATTTTTCCACTGCATTGCTATTTCCACTCATGGATGACAAATGCCTCTATGGCAATTATGGCCGGCTTTGGACAGATGCAATCAGGCACACGGATTTTTTTACTCGTCTCAGTCATGCATCTCTTGTGATGCAGACGATGCGTGGAGGCGAGGACTGGTAAGCCCTTTTCAGTGGCACTCTGCATCTGACGTTTAACTGCATGGCTGTCCCAAAACTCTTGGACACTTTAAGTTTACCCACCATTTATTCCAATCTTTGTCAACCTTGTTATTTTAGCTTAATTAGTATTATTTTGCATTTTGTAATTTCTTGCAATCTTGATTTTGTATGATATAATGTGCAGGTTTTGCATTTTGTGATTTGATTACTTTCAATAAACACCCGTTGCACTTCCTCTTTACCTAGAGGAAAACAGTTCTTGTACTTACTTTCCTCACTTGCTTAGAGAAAAACAGCTCTTGTACTCACTTTCCTCACTTGTCTAGAGGAAAATAGTTTTTTATTCAGGCATGTCCAAGGGTCAGCTCCCAATGTTCTCTTCTGTCTATTTGATCAATCTGGGCATCTTGGGGCAATGTAGCAATTGCCTCATGTACACAGACAACCCTCCTCTCCTATCACCCTACACTACAATCTGTGAGAGGTGCACTTATCTAACAAAAACTGGAGGTAAAGCTCTCTCCAACGAAGACTGAACTTGGCAGTCAAAAAGAGAAGGTAAACACTTGCACCACACCACACTCATCACATAATCCCACTAAACCTACACCACCAAAACCCACACATAGAAACACAAAAACATTCACAGAGGCTCTCAATAATAATCTGCTCAAGCAACAGAGACCTCCAAAGCAGTAACGCAAGCAACCTCCCCCCCAACACAACCCAAATGACACATAGCCCACAGACTCAGTGTGCCAATAAACCACAGCCCATAAGGCAAAACAACATACCAAACACACTAGTCATAGGAAACTCTATAGTCAGGATCACTGATGTCCCACTCACCAGGGTAAACAAGGAGAAGGTTACTGTCAGCTTCCTATTGGGTGCCAGGATCTGCCACATAACCCACGCACTCAGGTCACTCCACAACAAGTACAAATATGACTCTGTCATTGTCCATGTTGGTGTGAATGACCTGAGATGTACCTCCCTGGACTACATGCAAAGAGACATGGAGGAGCTCTTGGATCTTGTAGACCAGGCAGGTATGACCCTAGCCCTGAGTAGCATCCTGCCATCACCCAGAATGATACCGCAGTACAAGGACAAAATTATTGACTTAAACAATTGGCTAAGCTTCTGGTGTCATTCTAAGGGGATCCAGTATCTGTCTGCCTGGGAAGACATGGTTGACAGACCATGATGCTTTGCCAGAGATGGCCTGCACCTGTCGATCCTGGGATTCCGGATATTGGCTAAGGCTCTTGCCGCCCCTAAAGTGCCTTTTTAGGCAAGGTTCAAATGACAAATTCACCACCATAACAGGAACAGGCAAGCAAAAATTGAGGGTAATGCTACTCAATGCTAGAAGTCTAAAATTCAAAAAGCACTCACTCGAGGCACTCCCTAAAATGGAGAACATCGATATCTGTGCAGTGACTGAGACCTGGTTCAAGGCTCTAGAGAGCACCCTTGTGGTACCAGGCTATAACTCATACCACACTTTTCGGCCATCTAACCTGGACCAGAACACCAAAGGCAGAGGTGTGTCCATATTCATTAAGGTCATCCACACCTCCAGGCTGGTTGCGCAGCATAATGCAGCCGAGGTTATCCAAGTGCAACTAACACTGGGCAAAACTGCAATCCAAATTGTAGCTTGCTACAGATCCCCCACCATGCCCCAGGATTCCCACTCCTCTTTTCGTGATATACTGGAAAATATTAGGGTTCAACCAAACACCCTAATAATGGGCGATTTCAACTACCCCACCATTAACTGGGAAAACTATTCATGTACCAACTCCTTTGCTCAACACTTTCTGGAATTCATAAATTCCAATGCCCTGGATCAACTTATCTACACCCCCACCAGGGCAACAATATCCTAGACCTAGTCATTACCAACATGAGTGATCAGTATTCCACACCTGAAGTCAACTCCTCCTTGGTCAGATTCGACCATAAGCGAATCACCCTAGATATCGGCATCCCCCCCAACCCACCATTAAGGAAACCACGGTAAAAAATTTATCCAAAGCCAACTTCATGCTTCTTAAGACAGAAGTGGTGAACTTCATGACATTCATGCAGATGGGAAATACAGTTACAACTGCTGAATCTTACACAAATGCACATTATAAGCACTTATACGAGTGCATGGATTGGCCTATCCCAAACAGAACCAAGACGCTATCCTCCAAAAAAGGAAGCCAATCTGGTGGTCCCTTGCCATAAACAAACTCTACAACAGAAGGAAGAAACTGTTGCAAATGAGAGTAAAATCCCATGAGTGGAGGAGCCCATGGTCAGCCTCAGTAAAAAGCTGAGATCCCTTATAAGGTCCTTCAAAGCTAGCTATGAAAACAAAATCACCACTGATTCTAAGTGCAACCAGAAAGCATTCTATAGCTATGTCAATGGCAACACACAGATCTGCTCTGAGTTACAGCACAATGGCATGAAAATTACAGAACCAACTGGTATTGCCGACATCCTGGCAGATAGGTTCAGTGCTAACTTTACCCCCTCTCACCCCCTAAAGGGCCCATATCTATACCGGATGAATGCAGAGTCCCTGTAGTCACATATATGCAGGTAAAAGCTGCACTCTCTAAAACCAAAAACACAGCATCCATGGGACTGGACAACATCCCAGGCTGCATTTTACATGAACTTCAGAACAAACTGGCTCCCCACCTAACCATCACGTTCAATCATAGTCTCACATCAGGCATTGTGCCCACTGAATGGCGCACAGCAACAGTTATCCCACTCTACAAAGGGGGAGACACCACTGATTTTGGTAACTATCGCCCTATTAGCCTGACGAGCCTGGTCTGCAAGACCATGGAACGTATCATCATGGAACTCATAAACATATATTGGTAACCTCCAAACTCTGGACCCCACCCAGTTCAGGTTTCTGAAAGGCAGATCACACCTTCAGAACCTGATCAATTTCTTTGAGGCAGTCACCAAAGCCGTAGATGAGGGTAAGGATGTTCACAGAACCTATCTTGACCTCGCCAAGGCTTTTGATACCATCCCCCATTCTGGAATTATAGCTAAACTCAGTAAACTAGGTATAAATCCCTATGTCACAAGATGGGTTGCTAACTGGCTCACTGACAGAACCCACACTGTAAAAGCTGCAGACTCCAAATCTGACTTTAAACCAATGACAAGTGATGTACTACAGGGTTCAGTTCTGGGACATCTCCTGTTTGGTATCTACTTCTCTGAAGTACAGGCTAACACAGAAGGCTTCTGGCTAACAAAGTTTACAGATGACTGAAAACTAGGAGCCATAGTTGAGTCCCCAAATGATGTGGACATCCTACAGAAGGGCCTCACTGAGACAGATGCCTGGTGTCAGAGGCATGGCCTCAAGCTCAATGCCAAAAAGTGCATTGTCATCCCCTTTGGTAAAAATTCTGTACCCATGAACTACCTCATAGGCGGCAGTCTACTTAATGCCGAATGTGTGATAGAAGACCTTCAGACCCAGGTGGACAGTAATCTCTCCTCTGATAATCACATCGTCACAGTAGTCAGGAAATCTTATGTGGCACACCTCATCACAAAAGGGTTCTCCGCCAGGAAAAAAAAGGTCATTGTTCCCCTCTAGTCGGCACTCATGAGACCCATTATAGAGTACAACACCCCTTTTGGAATGTACCTCATAAGACATCTGCAGCAGCTGGAAAGGCCACAGAAGTACCTCACAAAGAGGATTACTGGCCTCAGACAGATGCCCTACACCGACCGTCTCAAAAAACTCCAGCTTTACTCTGTAGCATATCGCCTACTCCGAGGAGATCTCTGCCTAACATATAAAGCTATGTCAAACCCAGAGCTGTTGGACTTGCTACACCTAAAGAAATCCCAATCCCTCTGAGCTACATGCTCTAGGGACCTAAACCTTGTCACCACAATAAACAGGACATGCTGGAGGGATAAATTCCTGTCCCAGAGACTTCCCATACTCTGGAACAAGCTACCCATCTATGTCAAGCAAAGTTCCTCATTAGCACTCTTCAAGAACAATCTTGATGAGTAGATCGAAAATAGGAAATACACTCTGGGGATCACTTCTGTGGCTCTACTTGACAGGGGCACAGGAAATTAACTTTCTTGGGTGGTGTAAGCCAGAGAGTCTAGTTGGCTAGGCTTACTTAAGCCCTTGGGCCAATAGTCTAGTACCTACCTTTGAACCTATGAATTTAAATCAAAAGATGGCAGCCCAAGAGAGTGGACTACATACACATGGTTAACCAAGTCCATTGAACATGTGAGAAAAACAGATAGATGTAGGCTTTGTAAAATGGAATTGGAAACAGTCACACATATTGTTGCCAGTTGTGATATACTAATGACAGAAGGACTGTAAACTGAAAGGCATAATAATGTGGGAAGACTGTTGCATTGTGGATTGTGCAAACATTGTAATACTGATGTAGCCGAAAAACATTGGAAACATGAGCCATAAAGAAATATGGAAAATGTTTAAGTTTATATCACATGGGATTACTCATTACCAACAGTTAAAAAAATAGATGTGAGAAAAACAGATATAGGAGTCCATGAAAAGAAGACAAAATTGATCTTTGAAATTGCTACATCCAGTGACTTCACTGTCTTACATACAGAGAGACCCAAAGTCATAAACTACCAGGATTTGCAGACATAAACAAAGACATCATGGAAGAAGGATATCCAGACAGTTCCATTGTAGTAGGAGAAATGGGTCTAAGAAAAGAGAATTTACAATTGTACTTTGATATGTTACATATATGTAACTCCATCTGAGTTGCAGAAGGAGTCAATACTGGGAGTCTGGGACATTGGGGTTTAACATCAAAGAGTGAAACAATACTAATTTCATGAACTTTATCATACTTTGACTTAGGAATTGGGTCCATTCCCACCATGGTCTTAGAAACCCAAAAGACATGGAGAAATTAAAAAGGCAAAAACCATACAAATGAACCATGTATGACAAGAGTTTTCTGCAAAAGAGTCAACTGGCACTTCATCATAAGATGCATACTGGTCAGAAATTATGTATTGTTACCATTATGCAAAAAGCCCAGAATTTCCAGAAATTATATACAAAATGATTAAAAGAGAAATTAGAGGAAAGAAAAATATTTCCACAGGAAAATCTGTCACAAGCTTCAAATAAAAATTTGCTTTCATTAATGCAAAAGATTTTTGAAAAACGGTATATAGATCAAGAATTTTTTATCTGTTTGGAAAAAGAAGCATCTGAGAAAGTGAGAAAATATAAACAACAAAACCTAGAGATATTTGAAAAATATAAAAATGAAATATGGACATGGGAAAGAAAGAGATTTGATATGGTGCGATATTTATGCAAAGGAGAAAGTCAAATTAACTAGTATAGAGAAGGCAGTCTGAAAGATATTCGAAGAGAAATACAGGCAAAGGCATCCTGATATGGAAAATTTCACAATAAAAAGATTAAGAGCACAAACATATTATCTAGAAAAGATAATTAGTAAAGCAGAAGTTAAAGAAATAGATGTTGACGTTATGGGGTGCATGCAAAGTGAAGGATTTAATGTAGAAGGTCTAACACAGACTACATCACAGCATGATGGAGTGAGTCCCCAGAATAAGGAAAAGCAAGAAGATCAGGAGACGTGAAGAAGAAATATGGACAGGAGAAAGGAAAAGAGATTTAATATGGTGTAATATTTATACAAAGAGGAAAGCAAAACTAACCAATACAAAAAGAGCTGCACCAAAGATATATGAAGAAAAATACAGGGAAAGGAATCCAGATATGGAAAACATTACAATACAAAAAATAAGAAGACAAAGAGGAAAATCAGAAAAAGAAATTAGTAATGGAGAAGTTAAAGAAATAGAAACTGAGGTTATGGAACAGCTGCAAAGAGAAAAATTCAGTGTAGTAAATTGAGTACAGAAAGCACCACAACAGGATAGAGCAATGGATATCCAAATTAAGGAGGAACCAGTGGAACAGGAAGCAATTGGTCAGGTGCCATATCAAGATATTTTGGAGCCTTCCACAGGAAACCAGTATAAATGTTCACTTGAAGCTGGACAGCAAGGAAAGGAATAGGAAACTGTGGAAACTGATGCAGTCAATGTTGAGGAGAGACAGGCCAGTGAGTTCCCATGTGACAGAGCAAAGGATGACACAGGATGATGCTGTAGAACTTTCTATAGAATGTCCACAGGAAACGGAAAACAAGGGATGTGCCTTCAGTATGGAAGAAAATGAGTTAAAAGAAGGGTTGCTTGATTTAATAGACACAGACAGATGTATCAAGATCAGTAAGAGAAGTAGACTGCAGAAGGTTAATAAAACCCCAAAAGTTAGAAACTTGATAAAACAAATGAACACAATAATTAGGACTGTCCCTAGAGACACATGCAATATAACAGAAGTAAATAAAATATATTACTGTGCTGCTAAATTAATAACTGAAAAAGTTCTATCACAGGAACATAGGGTAGCAAGGGAAAAGAGGGGTCGAAAGCGAATACCATCATGGAAATATCGAATAAAGAAAACTATAAAGCAGCTAAGATAAGTGTCATTTTAGAAGATCATAGAAGAGGGAAAAGATCAACAAAAATACTAAGAAAGATAGATGTGATAAAAGCAATGCGCAATATTAGAACAGACCAGGTTCGATTCTGTACTATTGGAGATAAACTAAAAATTTCAGAACAGGCGAAAAGACTTAGAAGATACGAAGATAAATATAAGGGAAAAGTACAAAATAAGCAATTTATTGATGACCCGGAAAAGTTTTATAGAGAATTGGGAAATAAGGTAAAAGGAATTAAAAGGCCGCCAAAAAAGAGTAAGTAGATATATTTTGGAGAAGTATCTATGAAGATCCTGTGGAACATAACAAAGATGCTAAATGGATAGAAGAAGTAAAAGAAAGAATAAGACGTTTAAAGGTACAAGATAGGAAATGGGATGAAATAACCAGAGAGATTGAAACAAAGTTGAGAAAAGCCTCTAACTGGAAAACCCCAGGCTCTGATGCAGTACCTAACTTTTGGCTTAAAGTATTAACTTCTTTGCACAAGGACTTAGCCATGAGTAAGAACTATTTATATGCGCACCCCAAACACATACCACAGTGGTTAACAACAAGAAAAACAATGCTCTTACTTATGAGTGAACCTGCAAGCTACCCTAAAACTTATAGACCAATATCTTGTCTTCCAAAGATGTACAAACTATACATGGGAATTGACGCTGACAGTTTATAGTCATTTAGAAGAAAATGCAATTATGGCAGTAAAACAAAAGGGCAATAAAAGAAAGTCATATGGAGCAAAGGATCATTTGTTGTTAAACAAGGTTATAGTGGAGAACTGTTAAAAGGGGAAGAATCTAAGTATGGCATGGATTGACTACAAAACAAAATTTGATAGTATTCCACCTTCATGGATAAAAGAGTGCTTAAAAATGTATAAGATGCACCCTACACTGATTGACTACATTACAGTAATTGACTACATTACAGTAACCATGAAACAATGGCACACCACTTTGCAATTAAGCCATGATAAAGGACAGATTATTATCCTAGGGATACAAATTAAAAGGGGGATATTCCATGGTGACTCTCGGTCACCCTTGCTATTCTGCCTTGCCATTAACCCATTAAGCTGTTTACTTAACAGCTTAGGCCATGGCTACAGTTTGGCTTCTAGAAAACAACAAAGTCTAATGACTTCTCATTTTCTTTTTGCCGATGATTTAAAACTGTATAGCTCATCAGATGAGGAACTGAAAGCTCAGCTGCAGGTTGTCAAACTTTTTCAGATGATATCAGAATGCCATTTGGTCTGGATATATGTGCAAAAGCAACCTTTAAAAAAGGAAAACTGCAGCACCAGGAAAATATAATTTTGGGACAAGACTGTGATATAAAAGAACTGGAGCAAGAGAGAGTGTATAAATACTTGGGAATTGATGAAGGATCAGCAATAAAACATGAACAAATGTAAATAAAGCAGAGTAAGGAGTACTTTAGAAGACTTAAATTAATCATGAAAACAGCATTGACACCTAGGAATAGGATCCAAGCCATAAATCAGTTTGCTCTTCTTGTCCTAACTTATAGTTTTGGAGTGATTGACTGGCCCCAAGAAGTGTTGGATAGATTGGATATTAAAACAAGAAGGATGCTTCATGTTTACCAAATGATTTATAAACATCAATGTATACCAAGATTATATATTCCCTGTTCTGAAGGAGGGATGGGCCTCCTTGAAACTGATTACATGTATAGATCTATAATTGTGGGACTCCACACATATCTGCTGACCTCACAGGATCCAAATGTAGTGAAAGTTTTGAAACATGAGGAAAATAAAGCAAGATGACATCTCTGCTTAATTTAGCAGAAGCACATCGATGTCAAGCCACATAATTCTAACCAACCACTACCCTACCTCTCACCAAACTCTTCTAATGCAAAAATTCAACATCCCATTTGTGCTTCGTATATTAATCCTAGAACTAAATACTACCACAAACACTTATTAAAACTCCAGAAACTTGCTATTAGATTACTACCTAACCTCATAGTGGATGGTGACATCCACCCTAACCCCACCTGTTACTATAAGCCCTACAAATAACACCCATACTAGCCTATGAATCTCAAATAATGCCCCCAACTCACTCCTAGTGTGTCACCTAAACATTAGAAGTATAAATAAGAAAATTCACTACTTACATGCCCTCCTTGATGTCCACTCCCCTGATATACTATGCCTTACCGAGACCTGGCTCAAGCCTACTACCATTGTTAATGACATTATACCCCCAGGGTACAATATATTAAGACTTGATCGCATCTCTAAGAAAGGAGGGGGTGTAGCCATCTTGTATAAATCTACTCTGGAAGTATCCAAAACTAGTACTCCAAATGCCTTGTTTACTAACAATGCAGAAATACTCATCACAAAGGTCCAACTCAACAAACGCAAATCTATAAACATTGCATGTATCTATATTCCCCCAGGTGAAAACACAAATACCTTGGAGGATATCCTCCAATGGCTCTCCA